>NC_051156.1:100953004-101062786 GCF_013339745.2 Dermacentor silvarum
CCACACGGCTTCGCGGCCATGCGCGCAGCGTGATGTACGGAACTGCAGCAACGGCGGCGTCATCCTTGAAGAGGAGGAGGAGACACATCATGACAACGCACACAAGGAGGCCACGCGCGCCGCCGAAGCGGAGCTAGCTGCGTGTGCCGACTCTGTGTGACTGACAAGCGCGGCCCGCATGCCCGGACCACCGCCGTGACGTTGGCCCCCGCCCGCCTCTGACAACGAGGAACCTCGCCGCCATGGTGGCGGCCGCGTCTTGTGTGCGATGGGAGGCTGCAGGGAAGAGTGAGAGCAGTGACAGCCACCGACCCTCTCCCCCAGCCCCTTTTCGCTCCCATTCCTATACACTGCGCCGTCTTTCAGAAAGCTGGTTATATGCTGTTGCAGATACGTCCTCGACTTGTGAATAGCGGCGCGGCTAATTAACAGCGGTGAGAAAGTCGTACATAGCAACTGGGCGAAACGGTCGACCCTGTCATTCGCCTCCAACACTCCCTCACTTTCTTTGTTTCGAGTGACCAGGAGGTGTCCAGTCTAAGAGCAGGTTCCATCCTTGACAGTCTTACTACCGCGGGACATCCTTAGGAACTTTCGTCCCTTGCGTATACATATATGACAGGTATTCTATAATGCGTTAATAAATCAAAACCAAAGCCGCTTTGGTGTTTCGCTTCCGGAGTCAAGTTCCAGCCAGAAGACACGCACCTGTAGGCCTCAAAAACAGGGGTGACCAACGTGGCGTGGCTGCCGCACTGCATTACTAAGTTAAGCATTGCTAGCCACTGTTCGTACTGGCCCAGTTAATAGCCACTTAGGCTATGGGCCCAAAAACGAGTATATCCGAATTTGCCCTAATGCGATGCAATAAAAATTAATTGGCTGATCGATTGCTTGCTTGATTGACCGATTGATTGCTTGATTGACACTGCAGGCCGGTGGAAGTTGGGATAGCGATAAGCGAGCAAACTTCGTAAAAGCCACGTCCTCGACCTCATGCAATGGCTCGTGGTCGGGAGAATGGAGCTCGCGATGCGGCGGTCGTGGAAGGGCGGCGGTGGTTAAAGGGAAATCACGCGAGCGAGAGCTCTCGACAAACGCGCGCGATGGAGGGCGGTAAACAACTCCATTTCGCGCATACGTGTCACGCGAGCATTGACGGCTGGCATGCACGATTTCGCCACAGCGTGCAGCGCTATCGTATATATACACGACCCTTTCCCAAGGACGTTCCTCGACCAAGAAAAGTGGCTCACGCCTGACAGCGCGCGCTCGCCGCCCCGATGTGGCGGATGGATGCGTAAGGATGAAATGATGCAACCCGTTTCTGCAAGGTAAGGCCACTCGATGCGATGGCATTCGAGCATCCTTGTACCGCCTGCCCGCACATTCGTGTTTGCAGATTATACCATTCGAGATGGAATTCATGTTGAGTTCTTGAAGATATTGCATACACCGGCGAGGATGACTTAGAGGGAAATTAAAGAAAAGTGAAAGCTATAACGGCAAAATATTGCAAAAAAGAAAAACGAAAAAGAAAAAAGGTCATAGCAGAAAATAACAAATTACCCCTGTTCATCGCATGGCTTACGTCCACTACCGGGGGCTACCTAATACGGCGGACAAACAGCGTGGCAAAAGAAACGAAAGTGCAGCTGCATTTTTTTTTTTTTCGACAGCAAGCGCTGTGAGAAAGACTAAATGTCATCTTAAAGGCCAAAGATAAAATAATTTGACAATAAGAACACAAGAAAAAGAAAATGCACCATAGGAGTAGGACGTTACCTAGGCAAAAAGTTGCAATCGATAAGGATATCCTGGAATGACGTGTAGTTAAAGAATCACTGTGGGCTAAATACCAGACTCGAGGCTTCAGAAGAAAGAATAACGGGAGTTGCCAGGTCCAGGCGAATTTAGCGCAGTCCTTTTTCAACTTATTCGATTTTTCCTTTACACTTGTCTGTGTTTCACTTTCTTCTTCTCCGTGAAGACAATGCATTCAGTTAACACTTCTGCAAGCATGGTCTGCTAAGGCTGCCACCAGCGAATATATTCATGAAAACGTCCGCGATATGCACTCACGTCATTATGGCACACGCAACATTAAAAGGACGTACAATTCAGCTGCGCACAACTTGGAATGGTGCGTTGGACGAGCGGTTAATGCCCTATTGTTTCTGAATTACCCGGAGCAACCGGGTTCTGTTGATCTCGGTTTCAAAGGGCGCTGCTCTCGAAGTCGGAGTGCATATCTGCGACTGCTCGCAGACTTGGTTACGTAATCCAGAAAGACAAACTAGAACGCCTACGACTATTGAACAGTTTATTGGCCCGGTGAGTAGTCGCTGAAATACATGTTTGCCGCTAAATGAACACTGTATGTACGTTAAATGGACGCTTTTATGTGATCAAAGTACGACACAAGCGACATCATACGACACAAAGGACAATTTTTCAACCTTCATGCGGGTGGGTAAACGGTAGATGCAACTGTGGTTTTCGCGACTCGTTTGAAGATTCAGTGTACAGTACTCGTGAAGCGCTGCAAGAACAAATTTTCTCAAGTGCTACTGTTGGGCTACAATCATTGCTAGAAAGCACTTTTGCTTACAATTTCTAAATATAGCCGAAAAGAAAGACTACGCGAATCATCCGCGCCTCTCGAATTTCCGCACGCCGATCCCAAATGCTTTCAAGCGACGTCAGGGACCTCTATGGGTGCGTGGTTATAGGTTAGTGAGAAATGTGCGTACGGCTCTGCGGATCAGCGTCACACGCCGTCAGGCATACGTGACACCGTTGCGAAAGACGGTGCTACCGGCGTTCAGCATGGTCGGACATCCGGGCACCTTCGTAATCACGGAGAGCGCCGAGAGCCCGCGGCCAATCTCCTCTCGCGCACATACACATAACCGACACTGCATGCCGGCGTCTTTCATCATCTGCCACCGTCGCGGGTGAGGACGACAGCATGCAGTGCCGGGTCAACCGCATCCCGTTAGGACCGGTCACGTCTTCCTCACGTATTACACCGCGTGGCCTCTCTCTCTCTCGCCCTAACCTGTCCCTGTGTGACGTAGGTACATGCCTACACACGCGCAGCGCGCGTCACACTTGGTGGCACGCGCAGTCGACTCGCGAACTTCCTCGGCCGCTCGGGCGCGGGATCCGCCTGCTCGCTGGCCCCGTTCGGAGTGGGGGGATGATGGCGCCCCACGAAACGGGACGGGCCAAGGCGCGTCCGTTGTAGTTGTGCCGAGAAGAAGCGCAAAGGAAAGGAGTCCTCGCTGCCACACATCCTCGTTCGATCCACGCGCTTCCCGTAGCGACGGACTGCACGCTACCACGCAACGCCGTATTTCATTCCTCGCTCAACACTGTTATGTATAATCACATACATGTTGTTGCGCATGCGCCTGGCTACTCCCCCGTATAAACGCGGCCGGAATTGCTTCAATAAATTCAGTTGAAAGTCGGCGTTCTTTCCTTTCTCTGTTTCATTCCAAAAATTATTGCGCTGTAGCTACGTTATTCAACGCCGTGTATATACTGCAGGCTGGCATTTCGGATGCCAGTGCACTCAAGCTGCCCATTTAGTGACGACAGCACCAGAGCGAAGGAAGCAGATATTGATGTATAGAAGACGTTACGCTATCACGTATACGGTGCCCTCTCTCGCAACATTCATCTCGAGGCAGGAATTTGTCTCGTTCTGTAAAGGTGTAGCCCAACGGCGCAAGCGCCGCGCGTCACCGTAGGCTTGGACATGGTGCCGAAGGCTCGCGGTTTAGGCGCTCTACCGATTTCGTGGATCGTGCATGCAAAGCTTAGCTTTTCAGACATGCCACGAAACGTCCTCGTATCTGTTGCTGTTCAAAACGTCACCTACTTTGCAGGCGCAGTCGCGCAGCACAAGGTACACCGATGACCCGATTAACACCCCTGCTGAATAATTATGGGCATCAACAGCTGTTATATACAGTATATAGGCGGAAGGCGAGCACTCCAATGGATACAAACATGTAATAGATTTTCGAGCACGCCCGAGACACAAAGGGCCGGTCTCGAAGATGAACTATGAGTGGAGCTACTCGGGCCACAGCTGTGCACAGCTGTAGCGACAGGGTTCTCGGGCGAGGGCGCTTACGACGCTCGGCGGCCGTCGCTACGCTCGACGTGCGCGCCAACGCGCGTAACGCACGCCTGGGCGGACACGCTGCCTGCGCTAGCTACACGCTCACGGAGGCGGGCACAGCGCTGTGGAAGTATGAAAGAGAGAGAGAGGGTTTATTGGAAAGAAGGCTTGAGCAAGCGCACTTTAATCGGTCGGTGAGGGAAGCGGACAGTGGCTGGTTCGTTGCGAGCACCGTGTCCTGTAGCTAAGGCAATGTACCCTTTCTCCAGAGAGGTTCATGGGAGGGACGCGTATATATATATATATATATATATATATATATATGGGGAAAGGACTGAGACGGGAAATATGATAGAGAGAGGGAACACAAGCCAAACAGCAAAAGAAAGCAAAACAATTTAAGAACACAAAAAAGAAGAGAGCAAGCTAAATGAGTGCCGCTGCTGCATGCAGCAGAAAGTGCACCAGGCGTAACGGACCGCCATTGCCGCCCGCTCAAGGCGGCGGTGGTGGTTGAACGACTGCACAGCAGCATGCAGCGGCACAGGCGGACATCGCAGGCCAACGCGCGCAAGCGTGTGTGAAAAACGCAAGTCCGGCCAGTTCCGTGCACTGCTTCTCAAGTGCGAATTAAGCTACAGCGAGGTACTACATCAAAACGACGGAAGGAGACTACATGTATAGGCTGTATATACAGGGTGCCCCAACTATGATGCACCAAGATTTAAAAATTTGCAAGTGCCACGTAGCTGGACGGAACCGAGGTAATGTTTGCCGTCGCTTGACGACACTCACGTTATCTTTTGCATTCCGGCTAATTAAATAATTAGTCCTAATTAATTAATCAACTTCTCAAACAATTAGATGAAAAGTGTCAATGAGACAATTCTAAAGCAACACGAAAAACTCCCGATACAGCTTTCTGTTGCTCAATACGTGCTACATAAAAGTGTTTTCCCGAGCGTGAAAGAAGCCGACAAATACACGCAAAGTGCGGCGAGCGGCCAGTCGCGCGGCAATTTGCAGCGGCAAAGTGCCTGGCTTCAGCGCCAGCGGTTGATGCTCGATACCTGCTGTGACTCGCGCTGTTGTCAGGCATAAGAAACGCATAAGGGGGGGGGGGGGGGGGGTGCAGTCTCAGGCTTGTACTAGTGCATTTCGCCCGTTCCTTGTCGAGCAGTAAGTTCGAAAAGATGTCGTTAGAATACCCGCATCACACAGGAATGCCTACTTAAATTTTGTGGCATTCTTTTACCACGATTTCCTATAGTAGTGGCTGATCGTCAGAAAAAAAAAGAGAGAGAGAGAGAAGAACCCTTCCGTGACCGCTATTAGGCTATGCACATGTGCCGTAAAGCGAAACCATAACTCTTCCGTCCAATGTGCTCAATATATGCTGTTGTACCCACCTTACCAGCAGCTGGCTACCCAGAAAGTGGAACTCAACGGACCTCGCTACGAGCACACATTTGAATCGTCCGTACAATTACAGCTGAACTATAGGTTAACTCGAAACAATATGAACGCTCCGAAGCAGAAAGGATGATCAAGCCGCTACTGCAACCTACCGTTAGGATCGAAGGCCGCCAATTAAGCTACACATATGCCGGGTGCAAGAGGGAAAAAAAAAAGAGAGAGAAAAAAGAAAAGAAGGCTTCATCCACAACTTCGAACTTCGATTCAGAGATCACACAATCAGTAGCAACATTGTTTAAAAATGGGCGTTGTCCCAAGGCTTCCGGCGAGTTGTCCAAACTGAATCAATTATGTTTCCCTTCAGCGTGTACGCAATTCGGCAGACCAATGTAGCCGGAAAGCCGGCGAGCTTTCCGGCTTTTCTTTCCTTTTCTTTCTTTTCTTCAGATGGCCGAGCGAATGGACAATACCGGTGGCGGCACCGTCTCGGTTCTGCCCACTCCCCCCCTTCCTTGGATGTGTGTGTGCGCGCGCGCGCATTTATGCGCGAGAGCGTCCTTTCATGGACGCTCCCCTGGACGCCGTCTAGCGTGACGGATCTCGGCGTAACGGTCGCCGCCGTCGTCAGAGTCGGACGACGACGACGACGTACAGCGAGTGCAATAGAGAGAGAGAGGGTACGCGGGCGATGACGGCGTCTTCACGGAAGCGAGCGCCACACACCGCGACGCAAAGGGGGGTGGAGACGCCCCCGCGTCTTCTTCCACGAAGGCGGTGGCGCGGGTGTCCATAATGCTCTTCTTCCACGACCCGTAGGAAAGAGGGCTGCAGTCGGAGAGAACAGAAGGCATAAGGTGAAGAAGACGGTCCCGTTCGCAGAACGCGCGCACTCGAGGAAGCCACGTCAGGCGGAAGGGTGTATAAAGTCGCGCGATGGACTGCCGCTCGCGCGAAAGCAATATAAGGAACAGCGGAATGGTGCGTTCTTTTCACACAGACTGTTCCTGACCTGATGGTTCAGCGGAAACCCGCTAGGTGGAGAGAAGTAATCAAACGGAAAATGAGACATCCACCCAATCGTAGCAATCACTACAAGGGAAAGTCGCTGATCTTACGTGTATAGAGAGTTTCCCACAAACCTCACTAGGGGCAGCTTTGGCGCTAGTGTCAACGGGAGCGGCAAGTACGTATATCGTGGTTTGGCCAATTAACGTGAGAATGATTGTGATGGTTGTTTAGTGCTATATACATTAATTCGCCCAAGAGAACGTCCTCCTGGGTTTCCAAAGGCGTTGCGAGGTTGAGAATTGATCGCTTTCGGCAAGATAGTGCGTTATGAATGCAACAATGCACAGTAATCTTGCGTGCGCGCTCGAACTTACTCTTGACCTCGCGCGCTCAGAAAAAAAAAAAAACGAATTCCTGGAAATTAAGGAAGATGAAGATCGTATACCGAGTGCTCGCGCGTTCGAACTTCATTCATCTTGCTTTTTTCTTCTTAAAGCTCGCGCGTGAGTCTTCAATTGGCGTCTACAACCATTTTGGTTCATTTTTATTCCTTCCACGTCAATCGACATTTTTATTTCTTCGAGTAATTTTCACGTAATACCGCAGCAGCCCATGCGTGCTAAAGGAAATGAAGTAGCAGCAACCACGTTCTTGTAGCCTCTCCACCTGATCCCCTATAGTTAAATATATATAGAAAGATGAAGCGTTAACGCTAAAAGAACGCCTCAAGCCAAAACCACGAAAGTTAGGCAAGTCCGTCTACTATTCGTCATTCATAAGGTAGCTGAAGCCTGAACCATCTAAACGCCATAGTTCCCTCTAGTAGGTAATTCTTACAGGAAACTATGGCTATACGACATGACCTTCGAGATCGCACGCAGCGAGCGCCGCCGGATCTCGGAGGCAATTGTTATGCGTTCTCGACTTAATACGTCAGGAGTCGTTACTGGCGCTTATCAGCAGCAAAGTATGGGAATTCCGACCACTGTGTAGCGCTGGCTATCCAAAAATCTTAGCCAAGAGAAAGAAGAGAACGAGAAGCAAAAAAAAAAAAAAAAAAAAAACTTCCTATGCAAAGGCCTACAGGTAGGCACGCAATGCGTGCCGAATATGCAAACCAAAATGATTATTCGGCACTCGAGTTTAAACGGTCAAAGGAATCATAAAACACACGCACTAACGACAAGTTATCAGAATGCACAAAACTCACGTACGTTATACGTTTTCACCGACATACACAGCATAGCGCGTCAACTGGCAGAAGCATCCCTTTACGTACTATACGCATACGGTACAAAAACAACTCGTTTCTTAAGTTGATGAAGCTTGACGTCACATAGAGACGCAGGGTTCAGGACAGGGTTTAGGAATGGAGGACTCCGGTTTCGATCTTGGCCAGATGGGCGCTCGCACAGTACGGTACACAAGTGCTTCTGTATTCCGGCCTCAACGGAATGCGGCCGCCGCGGCCTGGATTCGGACGAACCCCAGCACAAACCTCGACAGTTCCAGCACCCAGAGAATCTAGCGGCAAGCGAGACATGCCCTAGTGACACGTCGTTGTGCTTCGTACAAGCGAGCGACAAATTTATAGACGTTGTAATGCATCTACGCAACCGGCCGTTAATGAGCGTCTTCGGTGCTTGTCTTCCGGTTAACCTCCTCGCCCTTTCCCATCTCATTTATCCCTCTTTCCCGTCATGGCAGGCGTAAGTGTGCAAACGTGCTTCCCTGTGCGTGTGAGCGAGGGGCATTTAATTGCAAGCAAGCCGCCATATCGCGGCGCTAATAAGGCACGCCGTAATCACTTAATTACTGCGACAGTATCACGCACGCGAAAATAAACGGACAAACAAACCGGCACCAACAGCAACGAAGCATATGGTCCATTTATATACACAGAGAGAGCGAAAGAGAGAAAAGGGGGGGGGGGGGGGGCTCTATACATAGTGAACCGCGGAGAAATTTGCGCGCAGAGTTATACGCACAGAAACAGAAACAGAATTATACGCACAGTGCGGGTCACAGACACACAACGTGCACAAAACGACCACAACACGCAACATGCAAAGCTATTCATATATCATCTCGTTAAGATGGCGAAAATTAAAAGCACTTTCGTTGCCCAGGGCGCACAGGTGGTGCCACATAGTTCTTGCATGGTAAAAGTATATATGAGTCATACAAAGCACCAGGTATTCTACAATATTATGTGAACGGCCAAATGTCGCCAACACAAACTGCTTTCTATTTAAACGTAAGCGGATGATACGCACGGGAAATATATATTTATGTCCCCAAATTATGCTAAGTATTCATGTAATAGTCCAGTCCATTTTGTAAACGGTTATTAGTAACGATACGCGGCAGCCCCGGTGTATATGAACGGGTGCATGAACACACGTTGCGCACAAAATAAATAAATGTCGACAAGAACGTTTAGCGCGCATCCAAGGGCATACTATAGTCGAAACTGTCTCTCATAGAATCATGAATATATAATTATTTTTTTAGGGTTTAACGTCCTGAAATGGCACAGTGGGTTATGAAGGATGCCATATAGAGGAGAGCTCCGTATTAATTCTGACCACCTGGGGTTTTTTGACGTGCGCCTAAATGTATTTACACGAGCGTTTATTGTATTTCAACCTCCATCCGGATGCGGCCGCAGCCATCGGGAATCGAAGCCTCGACCTCGCGCTCGGCATGCAGTAGAACGCTTGAACCATGCACTGAGCCTCCTCGGCGGCCACGAAAGAAAGAAAAAAAATAGGAAGAAAAGAAAAAAAATAGGAGGGAAGAAAAAGAAAAACGCCCACCAGAACATTCCTGGCGCAAAAGTACGTACAAGGATTCACAGCGATGCGAAGACGGTCTTCTCTCTCCCGACCACGCCCTGACCTCGCAGAATATTTAAGGAGGCCAACGAACGGCGCGTAGTTTTCGCTTTCTCTCTTCTCTTATAGTGCGTGTAGGTATAAAGGCTTAAAGGCCTTCGAAAGCCAGCGCGATTCCGAGTCATTCAGTTTGCGCTATACGGCCGCATACAAAAACGGAGCAGCAGCTCTCGGCACATAACAGACAGCAGGTCAGCCAAACTTTTCGGGAAACGATAGTGTTCGATTAAACATTCATTGCATCGGCGGGAAACACCTATGCCCTCGTACATGGTCTCGTTACTGTGCAACGTAACATCTGCTCTTATGGAAAGCTTTTGCGCAAGCTAGGCTTACGGCGTTAAACCACAGAATTGGGGGGGGGGGGGGAGAGGGAAAGAGAGTGTACTGCTGGAGGGTATTTTGAAGTCTCCGTCGTTCAGCCCTTACGAAAATGTACTCGTGTCGCCAATGGACGAAGTACGATATAAATATATGGAGAGGCTGAACTTGAAAAGACCTAGCTGTAAACACCTTCGCGATCTACTTAGTTCCTCACGTTAAGGTTCGTTCTCGTTCGCAAGCCCAACGTCCCTAGGCTGTAAAGATTTGTCCATCGTTGGCAACTACGCAGCATCGAGAAATCGAAGCATAAATCTCACAACGAGCGTCTACCACATATCGTGGCGCACATCGCCAAACCTCGGTATAATTACAGCGGCGATAACGCAACTTCTTAGGAAATATTCTAAACAATTTATTCGGTTTCGAGGCGCGAGTATATAGAGATGGCGGAGAGAATAGAAATGTACTATTGCGACACGACATGTTAACGTTGAGAAACAACGCGCTCAATTATAGCTGCTAATTAAAGTTAGAAGCCACTAGAACTGTAACTATTCAAGTCAGCGTACTTCCCATAAGCGTCGTTGTCACCGAACCGCCATTAAGCAAGTTTCTGAAGACACCAGAACCAAACTTCCCTCCAGCAATGTTCGTGCGTGAATGTATGCCCAGACAAACCCCAAACAATGACCCAAACAATGCCGCAAGCATAGAGTTTTCTGCATAAAGTTACTAGAAGGAAATCGGGCACTATCAAAGGAATTATGGGTAGTACATGGATTTGTCTTAATGTTCGTGACTGTAACGTCAGACGTTCTTGTGACTATGTTTACTACGCTGTACACTGGGTGTCCCAAAGGAAACTGTGCAGCAAAAATGGTGGTCGTTAGAATTTGAAATTTAACTCACGGCAGTGCAGTGGTCACGGCAGGAGATGCCGAAAATGTCCACAACCAGCTTGAAGACATGCCTGCACACGATGCTGCCTACTGTTATCCGACGAACTGCGGGTCGTGCACTATCATATCGCACGTGAAACTGCGATGTCATTCACAATCATCGTAATATACATTGCTACTTCTCTAAATGCACAGTTACTTTTTCGTATACCCTTTGTATCTGTCTTTATTATCCTATCAATTTCGAAGTAATCGTATTGTTCTAAACGCACCAGAAGCCAATAAAGTTCCACGTACGTGCATCAATTATCACCGTGAACTGTTGCATTTAGAACGCCATTCGACAAGATGGCGGAACTTGGCATTGTCCAGAATAGAATTCCTCGGCTGAACCGCAACACTTGCAGATTCAATAGACGCTACAGCGCCAAATTTCCTTGTAGTAATTTTTTGGTAGGATACTCTATGCTTTATGCGTCAACTTACTCCCACACGCCCCGAGTGTCGAAAGGTATAGTGCAACGTCGTCGACGATAAAGCCTTTACGACGGCGGGCTCCCCACGTCTGACGCATAAAGATCATCACCGCGTCGCGCCGCGTTTGTTCATCAAAGGAGCGGCACCACGCGTGGCCGTTAACAACAGGGTCTGTCGGCGCCTTCAGCCGCGATGGCATGCGTATAGCTGCACGTGCGAAGGCTCCCGAAGATAAAAGGGCGACTGCAGCGAGCTGCGTACAGCGAACACTCGATAAAGCGAACTTTGTTGAGTTCAGCTATGCAAAGCGTCATTCTCTATCAGTGTTATGAGGCCTTGAAGCGTACAGAGCCCCTATACAGACAGCTGTGGCACTGAACACCTATATCCCAGTTTTTTTTTTGCGCACTTCAATTCTATAGTCGTACCTTTAGTAGAGTCATTGACGGACTGTGATGGTGACAATTGAGGTTTGTCACTCGGAAAATGAGCCATCTCTAAAATACAGCTTATTTCCTGTCTCTCTCTCTCTCTCGCTGTGTGCGCCCGCATGTGCGTGTATGTATGCGCGTCTGCATGCGTGCGTATGTCTACGTGTGCGTGCGTATTGTTAGCGAAGGTTCTAACACGCAGAAAAAAATGTGGCACGTTCGGCTTTGTCGTTCAAGCGTACTCATTCCGCTAGAATAAGCGCCGTTAAAACAAAGGTTAGACAAAGAAGTGACCACACCTTTCTAAACTTGACTTCTAAAGCAGCGGAAGAGGACCCAGTGCCAACGAAATGGCGTAATAAAAACACTACGGTGTCTTTGACGGAGCGGCTGATAAGTTTCCTGGAAGCGAAGCTTGACTATATATAATCGTAGCATAGCGCCATATATACGCGGGACGCTTATCTTCACGCATCCAACGGATGCAGGTGCGCGTGAGTAAGCTTTCTGAAGCTTTCTTATTTCCGGTGGGTGGCCATATATTGTAGCTGGGCACATTTATGACGGTGATCGTCCTCTCGTTTCTCCTTTTCCCGCGGAAAGCAATAAATAAGATGAATCAGCGTCACCGCTGTTTGGACGACGCCGCATCTCTTGTCACACCTCATTCCGGACGTTCGCGCCGTAATGATTGCATGGCAATCGTACGTACGACGCCAAGAGTACCCGGGCTCACGAGTGAGTAAACGACGTGACAAAGAAAAAAAGAAAAGGGTAATGGACAGAACTCCTAACAATAGTCGTTCATATCAACGATGTCTCAATAAGAACGTGCAAGATCCGCTCCGAGTCGGAAGATATCTTGGTAGTCGGCTAAAAAATCCGCTAAGAAATTAAACAACACTCTGGCGTTTTACGTGCCAAAATAACGATCTCATTACGAAGCACGCTGTAGAGGGAGACTCCAGATTAATTGTGACCACCTGCGGGGTTCTTTAGAGTGCATCCAATGCACGGTATACACGGACGTTTCTAGCATTCCGCCCCCTATTGGAATGTGGTCGCCGCTACCGGGATCGATCCCGAGACCTCGTGCTCAGCAGCGCAGTGCCGTAGCCACTCAGCTAACGCGGCGGGTGCTAAGAAATTCCATCGGAAAATAGGATGCGCTTTAGCAAACAGGCATTTTTAAGCAGCGGGAATAGAAACTGAACTGCGATAAAAACCTGCAGTATATGTACGAGAAAGATTACGTCCCTCAGTCGTCTAAACATCATTCAGTAAATACTTCACTCAATATCTACCTTGAAAATCAAGAAGAAAAAAAAAAATCGTTTTCCGATAAACGCACGAAGAGCAAAAAAAAAAAAAAAAAAAAGCCCGCTATATGTATACCGCGAAACGACTAAAATTGCAACACTGCTTGTTATATAAGAGGCGCAACACGTGGTCCGCGATGCCGCTCGCTTCTAAGGCAACAACCGCTCCGGGAAGTTGAGCGCGACAGGATGACCCGGGTGCATGGGAAGGGGACGGCCGCTTAATTGGCCGCCCGCAGTGGAGGGCATAGGAGAGGGGGAGAGCGGGAGAGGGGGGACGAACGCCGAAGCAGAGGGAGGGAGAAGGTAGCATCACATGGCGTCCTCCTCTTTACGAACACCAAATGAGACCCTGAAGCCGGTTACACAGTTACGTGCACCCTGTCCATATCTGACGCTCCTAGACTAATTAGAAGAGGGTTTTCTTTCGCCGTATCGCGCATGCAACTCACCTCGAAAGCGATAGTCCGTTAAGGTGAATGTTCTCCCTCGTGCTGGCTGCAGTATACCGTTAGGCAAACTGTTCTGTGTCGGGCAAGACGCGCCTGTACCAGCTTATGCCGGTGCGCGGACCGATCGTATACACACCACGTGCGCCTGGCTCGGCCGTTAGGATACATCTGCACTGACACACACCACACACACACACACACACACAACACATACACACCGATTGGGGTAACCCCCAAGTGGGATATCCGTCCGCTGTTGAGGATACCCAACTGCGGCGGTTACTCCTGAAGTCGCACCTTCTCCAGAGGTCAGTTCGCTACCGCAAGCACGTACCTTCGATCATGTGCACCTAGCAGAATTCATCGAGCAGATTCTCAAGCATGCTGCAAAGAGGTCCTGGAGAGTCTCCCCGCGAGACGCACTACGTTCAGCTCTCTTCAAGAATAAAGTATTTCCTTTTTTTCTAGACCGACAGCAACAAGTGGCGGAAACCAAGGGTTACCGGTCAAATCGATTGGTGCTGGAGGCTTCGAGACTCGCGCTCATCTTGTTCTGTTGTACGGGAAGAGTTGTCAGCGTGTCGATCCACACGACAACAGTCGCTGTCTTAATAGGTGAGTACGACTATCTGTACCAGTGGAATGATCGATAGTCCGCGAACAAGGGAAGTATCAGCCTGGAGGCTCCAGGCTGAGACTTCCCTCGTTCGCTGACTATCGATGAACACGGGACGACGAAGAAGATTGTCACTCAACAACCCTGTGAAAAAAAAAATGAAAACGATACGCGTGGATGTGTCTGTTCTAGGGTGAAGCTTCCCAGTTTGAATACTATGTCTCCTCTGCACGACACGTCTCTATTTCAGTAAATGCAGCACCGGGTTCAGAGGCACGGACATCGCAATGTCTTCTGAAATCAGAACTTTCTCACTATGTACGCTGTCTTCAAATCGACTGCGGCTCCGCCATCGGTGCACGCAACTACCGAATCACACAGGACCCCCCTTCCTGACGAAGGCCACACTTCCGGGGGGGGGGGGGGGGGGGGGGAACGCCTCTCGATCAGAGTAGGAGAGGGGACACACCATGACGGCGGCGGAGCTCGTTAGGCGCGGGATGATGGCATTGCCGCACGAGACACCGTTGTCACCGCACGACGCCCTGCTCGCAGTGCCGCTATTCTGCCGCCTTGTCGCGCGTATACTATAGACGCAGGTGGGCCGTCGCGAAATGAATGCGAGACGGGAAACCAAGGCGAGAGATGACGATAATGGGAGGCTTCCGAAAAGGCGCCCGCTGGCCGCTGAACAACTCGGGAATGGCATGGGAGCGAGCCGGAATGCGCGTATATACGTGTATGGCGGTGGGAGCTGTTATGACGTTGCTCAACGCGTGTGTCAACCTCGAGGGAAATGCGATCTGGTCGACCGCGGGGTAGTCGACCCGCTTGGAGGACAGGTCACGAGCCGAGAGAGGCGAGAAGACGTTACGACGTGGCGGAGATGGCAATGAGAGGGCTCCTGTAAGAAAGGATGAAGAGGATGTATCGTTCGCGCGGCTCGGCGATTGTCGACAGTGTCGCCGTGATAACGAGATTGCGCGACGAGGCATCGGAATGTCGGTCGTTCCGTCTCGTCTTGGCTTCTTCGAGATTTATGTGCAGTTGTAAGAAGACCTGAGGTGCATTAGGTGGCGTGCAAATCCAGTTCGCAGCGACCGCTTCCGCGGAGTAAGAGAAACGCATCTCGAAGGTTGCGCTTATAAGCTGTTTGCATGCGCCGGAAGCGGTTGCAGGAGCCGGAAACACGTCATAGCCGCCATGTATTGGATATCATCTATTCTGGACACTGTCAAGTTCCGCCATATCAAATTCTGCGATGGCCACGTTTTAAGCCAATCAGAGCGAACAGGTTCATCGAACAGGTTGCAGCCCTTTAGGCCAATCAGAGCTGACAAGATGGCGAAATTCGCCAATATGGCGGCATTTGACATTGTAAGGAATGGCAGCCCTACACCGTTACGAAAATGGTTCCGATATTTCTTTGCGCACGCACACTCTTATCGCGGTAGCCCCTATAAAGGCGCACGTTCTCAAATTGATAACGGTGATCGCAACACGTAGATTGATTTTGATGTTTCGGTTATTTCCCGTTATCCTTAGATCGATTTCTGAACGTAACATCGATGTAAGTAAGATATACAGGGACATATTATAAGCGCGGCGCCAAGCGTCAACCAATGGCATGACGCCACCTTTAACAATACAGGTGAACGCCGCAAACTTGTTGCATACTACGTTACCGACCTTGACCAAAACAAAGAACAGATAACCAAAACTCAGCAAGGCTCATACCATTATTAAAGATTTCAACACGCCTATAAGCCTGCTAACAGTTAACTTGCGCACACTTGTAGCATGTGTTGCCGCGATAACAGACTTCCATAAAGCGCAACGGGCCGCGATCGAGCGTGGCCTGCTTCCGCACTTACGTCCAAGCAGGTTCACTGACCAAAGAAACTAGTTTACAAGGATAGCCTTGGATAGCCTTGAGAGGCACAAAGAGCGACTGCGTAGAAAGCATTTATTTGATGTTTGTTTTTGAAGTTATTTTCGCTACATATGGCCTTGCGGCCAATCCCCTGAATCACAGGATCGATAGAAGGCAACTGGGAGGCAGAAGCAGCGAAGCGACGCGAGCGAAGGACGATTACTCCTAAATGAATATTGTTAAGCGCAGTTTTAAGACGGGACAAGAGAAGACACCGACACACGGGACTTGTCCCGTGTGTCGCTTGTCTCGTGTGTCGGTGTCTTTATCTTGTCCCGTCTTAAAACTGCCCTTACCAGAATTCATTTATTAGAATGAACCAACCAGCCCGTAGACGATTACTGCGAACAGGTTCGATTGTTTAAATCATGTAATTTCTGTGCAGTTCGTCCCGTCTGTTAACCGAAGGCATGCTTACTGGGTGCGCGAGAACACCCAGTAGGCCGGCTCCGAGGCTTTCGAGCCGCTGCGAGCACGCAACATTCACTGTGCGCACACGTGTGTACGGAACACCGCACACGTGTGCAGGACTTGCCGAGGAGAGATCGTCCAACGCTCGGGGGGTGGACGACAGCGTGGAATCGAGGAAGGCGTCCGACGAATCGTTTATTTTGAGAGGAGAGTGGCGCCTCGTGCAAGGAAGGGGGAAACCGCGAAAAGTAAAAAGAACGCGGCAAAAGAAGAATGATCGTAACTGTTTAGCGCGTGGTCACCACATGAACATCGGCAAGAAGGTCGGCGGAGGAGGAAGAGGAGCAGGTGCAGAAGGGGAGGAGAGACGGAGCGCGACAGGAACGACGAGCGCATGTGCGCTCTGCTTGAGACGGAGGTCAACGGATTCGAGAACAATAAAGCACAAAGAATTGTAGGAATCTGCACGGAGTGTGCAAGACAGCAAACAGAGGTAGATAGAGGAGAAACGGAACAGCTATAGAGGAAAGGCGGGGAGGGTAACCTACGGCTACTACGTCCGGTTTACTACCACTCGCCGGGTTTGCTACCCCGCGCTGGGGTAGAGGGGATATAGGGATGAAAAGAGAGACATAGGAATCACAGTTTCACGCACATTTCGAGGCGCGCACCAGTATATTAAACATACACGAGGCAAATAACCGCAAACTCACTCGACGCCACCTCGATAAGCCACTGCTACGCGTAGTGAATGCGATTGCTTGTTGCGCTGCGAAATACGACGGACGCTGAACGGATGCAGCATTTCCGAGCATTTTAAAGCCGTATGAAGTCGTTTGAAGGCGTATACGAAGCTGCGCGAGGCGGTCAATCTCGTCGGTACGCCTTCTGTCACTTTCTTTTACCAGTGCCATTGGCAATGTCTGTAGGCGCCAGGGGCGCGATCGGAGATCTTTGTTCGTTTCGCGTTCTGTTAAGTTAATGCGACGTCACAAAGCGGAAGTATGCAAACTTGTTTGTGAGCGGGAGGCAGAGAGCAGCCAATCGGCAAGCGACAGATCATTCCGTAGCCGCAGCCGCCGTTTAGATCCAATACAATCCACGAGACGTGCCATGCGAAGACGGTCTTGTAGGGAGCGGATGATCGCTCGAACTTCACATCTCGCGTCGCGTTCTGCTTCTAGCAGACGACGTGCTCGTAATCGACATGATTGACAGGAGCGTGTCGTCATTTTGACGTAACCAAAAACAACGAAGTTCGCCGCTTGCCGATTGGCTGCTCTCTCCCTCCCGTTGCGGACAAATTCTGCATACTGCCACTTTGTGGCGTTGCGGCAACTGAACAGAACGCGATACGAACAAAGATCTCCGATCGGCGCCCCAGATTGGCGAACGGCGAATTAACCGATAATCGAATTAACCGTTAATCACATCGTTCGCTGCACCACGGATCAGCGGGCCCGTTTAACGGACGGACCGCTACGCACGTTCACGCAGCTGCGCTCAAGGCGCCTGTGTTGTAGGCGGACAACGTGTGCGGGAGCGCTGCATGCGCTAAAAATACGCGTCCTCGAACACTTCCCCGACGGAGGGTTCTAGTGCTTCCACTTCGCCGCATATGTGCAACAGGAGAGGGAGGGGCAGAGCTGGCGAACCTGCCCGGAAGGGTTCCCTGAACCTCCGCGCGATTCTCGGGCTTTGAACTCGGCGCTAAGCGGCACCGCGGGCTGCGGCGGCGACGGGAGACGCCGGGCGTGACCTTCGAGATCTGGCGGCTGTCGCTTTCGCGCGCTGCCAGATCTTGGAGGCCATGCGCCGGATTTGGAGAGGGCCTTCTTGATATACATACAGAGATATACATACAGGGTGTTTCAGCGAACAGGTTCAAAAATGTTCAAAGGTTGGCTGTGGCAGATGGCACAATTCTAGTTCATGTGCTGGTCTACTCGAAATGGAGGTATACTCGAAATTTAAATGCATAATCGACTAATTAACAAAATGCACTAATATAAGTTTTTAACTAATTATCTTATGGCCCAAATTGCAATTTACAAATTCAAGCACGGGAGTTCGGAAGGCGGTCCGGACCCACTTGGAACGAATTCTCAGGCTGGCACCAGTTTGGAGATATTAATTCCCGAACTTTGCGGAGAAATGGATTGGCGTTCCAGTTACTTTCTTAACGGAACGTGGTTTTATGCACTGAAGCACAAAAATAATAATAATAAAAGCGCAGAAATAATAAGTAAAATAATATCAACGGAGGCCGAAATCAAAGCCGCGCCTCCCGCAGAAGAGTAGAGATTAACTCCTCATGAAGTCGTCCCACCAACTATTTTGGTATACGACCATTGTCCGGCGCACAGGAGGCCAAAATTGAACCCCAAGCTGTCTATACGAGCGAGGTCTTAAACACGCAGTCAGCCAAACTCTTGCTGCAGGTGTGCCCGCGTGACCTTTCCGAACATTCAGTCATCTTCCCTGTTACTGCATTGTCCAAAAAGCCAAAGCCGATTTACGCGCCACCTATAAAACACGTGAACCCGACTGCGACAGTGTAAAGGGATTCAAAAGCGACATCAGATAAGTACGCGTGAGTAACACGTCATTCTTTCAAAACTTATCCGCGTTTTCTTTTTCTTCGGAGGAGAGTTAAGTGAATGGCGCAGGAAATGTTGAACAACGCATATTTAGTGTAACGGTCAACTGCCCTGTACCTCTTGTTATTGCAATAAAGACTTGCCGTTAAGGCATAATTCTTGATGTGTATATGTGTATTATATGTGTGCTGTGAGGCCTGTGTTGTGTATGAATTGAAGCAGTGTTTTGTGGATACCCTGTACATCTGCACCATACTTGGACCATGCTCGTTTGAGAACTTTAGGAGATAGCGTTTATCGCGGTGGAAAGCTTATTAGCTCGGACATATGTTCAAACTCTCAGTGCATATAACACACTAATTAATTAATTGGTTAATTAATTTTATTATCATATCGGCCCTTTCGCGCGGAGAGTGCAGCAGAGGAGACGAGCCCAATTGTTTGTTAGTCACAAAAATAACAGATAAATGAAGTCAAAGAAAGCACAGGAGAAATTATTTGTTGGTCATTAAAATTGAAATTATTGAAACGCAGAAACGATAATGTTGATTCGGCCCTCATCGGCGGCAGGTAGTTTTTTAGTTCACTTTCATTTCCCCCTTTAACTTATCGCTTCTACAATTTAGACTAAAAACAATTTGCCCCCATGTGCTTGCATTAGCTTAAAAATTGGCTGTCGGCATCATATCGCGAGTAATAGTTGTTCAAAGAATTCACCGTTCATTCTCAAATTACTCTAGCTACTATACAGCAATTTTCATGCATACACGAAGCGGCAGTATAGCGTATAGGGTATATTGTTTTTTTTTTTGTGCAGAACAACGTTCACCTTAAGGGGAAGCTTTAGCTCGGGCACAACTCCGACGCGGCCTATTTAAATACATGTAAAACGCAGAAACGATTTTCTGAGAACCCCTGGAGCGATCGTAATGGAATTTGTTGCATTTGAGAGAGAAAGTTAAATTCTAGTGATTGTTGGAAGCGGAATTTCGATTTAGGGCCTGGATATCGTTCAAAGAATTTTTAAAAATTTTGAAAGTTGAAAAAAAAAAATAGAAGCACGAAGTTTACAAATTAGTAGCTGTGCATCAAGGACAGATATCGCGGTTCTGTGAGCGGCATCCATTCGATCATTCAAAGCGGACAACTTCGATATGTTAATTTATGTCTTACGTGAATTTTATATGTTGCGTACAAAGGTTGTGCAAAAGCTGTATTTCCATATTACTACATTTTCTTAAATTCATGTGTGATATATCAATTTTCTCCGCTTTAGATGTACTACTAGATGCAATTCACAGAATTGTGATATCATTTTTTATTGCAGAGATAGAGAGTTTTAAACTTGATAGTTTCGTTTTCTGAAAATTCGCGACTTTTGCCAATTTATATTAAAAAATTGACGACCTGAATCAAAAATTGAAAACTAAGAGTCACCAGATTTTAAGCTTTTCTTTTAAATGCAACAAAGCTCGTCAAATTTAGTGCAGTGGTTGCCGAGAGAAACGAATTCTCCTTCTACATGCATTTCGATAGGAACACCCGAGCTAAAGCTTCCCCTTAACGTCGCCAGTGGAGGCGGCTCTCCAGCGCTTCCGTAAAATAATCTCGGCGCGCACTTGGCCTTCTATGGCGTAAGCCGCCGGGCCCAGCGAGCTGTCTATAGACCAGGTGCAACGCGGCGGCCGTTCCGGGACGACGAACTCGGCGGCGCTCTGCTCGGAGCCATCACTTACCGCCGGGAAGCTGTCGCCGTATGTGCCGGATGCTGATCCCGCCGGCGGAGGAGACACGTCTTTCCACGAAGCGTCGCGTCAGACTGTAACGCTGCGAGAGAAGAGAGAGAGAGAGAGAGAAAACGTGAATTCAAAGTTCTCTGCGCCGAGTGGGCACGGCCCGTGCACTTTATAAGACACTTCCGTTCTTCTACGGTGAACTAGCGTCTGTATTGTTAAGCCTCGGTGATCATTGTGTGTTGCCAACGCTTGTTCAACTGAAACGATGCGTGGGAGTGGTAAAATGTGTGTCACGCGTCGATTTTTTTTTTCACGTTGTCACAAATCGAAGTTGTGTCTGCAAGAAAACAGAAGCAGCTGAACTAACGCACACAGTTTTATCATATGCTCGCTTTGCGCTTACTTGTTTTGTGCTTATTTTCTATGTTGACGTAGTCACTTTTATTTATTTATTCATTTGTTTATGTTTCACCACACTAACATCATGTAAATAGTTGTCTTAGATGGAGCTAGCGTAATGAAAGCTGAAGGTGTGAGCCCTGCTTTATGCAGGCGACTCACGAAAAACCTATAATAATAATAATAATAATAATAATAATAATAATAATAATAATATAATAATAATAATAATAATAATAATAATAATAATAATAATAATATAATATAATGATTTATTTACCATGCTCGGCAACAACCCCAAGGTACTAATGCTGGTGCACGCATATATTAAAAATAAATAAAAAGATTACAAAACAAAAACTGCAGGGAATATAAGTATAAAACAGACACAAACACACACACGCACACTATGAATAAAAAGAACAATTATGAAAAGAGTACATACAACAAAGCGCAAGGTAAATACAAAAGAAAAAGGAGGACAAATGCAGTTGAACAATGTGTGAAGATATGACAACAACACGAAGCTCAGAAAAGAACAATGACTGAGAATTATGAAAAATACTGACGCCATGAAAATAAGCGTTGTAAAGAATCAGTCTTCTGTGGACGGTTGAGTGTCGGTGATGACAGCCACGAACGTGGAAAGCTCCATATCTTCCCTGGTGATCTTGCGCGGAATACGAAAAATGACACAACAACGAAACAATAATAAGCTCTTAATGCAAGCATGTAAACGGGGTGCTATATATATTTCGACTGAATATCGACACGTTCCCGAGGACATGTCACAGCCATAACATGGCCAGGTCTCGATTAAGTGACGCTTCGATGCGACCTCCGGTTGTTATCGATCTCCACGCGAAAATAAAATATATACGCGCATACGCACTCGGGTTGACGCCAGCGTCAACCGCTTGGTTCGCCGCTCACAAACTGTCTCGAACAACGAACGCTCAATCTGTCTCTCTTTTACACTTGCAGACAAGGCGATTCGCGAAGCCACGCGTAAACAATAAGTCACGCGAGGCACCTACACCTACTCTTCCACGCAGCTGGCAGTCATTGCGGCGACAACGACCTCGCCACTCGTTTCGTGCGCAGCATAAAAGCACGACGCGTGCTGCGTCTGGATGAGAGGACAGTGTCCGTCTCCGGCTTTCTTGCTTTCTTTTTCTTTGTTTGCGTGTGCGTGTTTTCCAATTACACTCTGTTCTCTGTTTGCGAAGGCAGGCTGAAGCGTTAACTTAAACCAACCCCCTCCCCCCATCCCTTTACTGCCGTTTACTTTTGTTTTACTTCATCTTTATTGCTCACACTCTCCTTTTCCTCTTTCTATTCCCCCTTTCCCTTGCCCCCAGTGTCGGGTAGCAAACCGGACGTTCGCCTGGTTGACCTCCAGGGAGCCTTTCCTCTCCCTTTCTCTCTCTCTCTCTCTCTCTTTCTCATTTTCTTTTACTTCATTGCCTTGGCGTGACGACCAGGGCAAACGCAGCGGCACTCCTGTCGTACGTGGTTCCCAGGAGCGCGACAGATGCGACGTGTACGTCGTCCTTTCTGTCGCAAATCGCAATTTCCGGCTCGGATTCCGCGCGGTTGCTGCAATATCCTCGCTCCGCGCGCACGACGCTCGCCGACTTCCACACGACGTGCGCCCCCCACGCTTACCGTGCGTATAGGACTTCACCAGTGAGCGGCGGGAGGGTGTCACGCACGTCTGTGCACGGTCATTCATTCAGTCCCGACAGAGGCCTCGCGTGCTGCCAGCCGAGATTTGCAGCGACGGGTCTTCTTTCAGTCTGTCCGCGGTCGTGCCTGTGTAGCAGCGTATGGCGTTTCGTAAGGGCGGTCGTCGCACATAGCGTGCCTCTAACGCGCGCGACCTCGCCGACCTTATAGAGCAAAGCGCCGAGATGTTCGGGGGACTGGAATCCTTCGACTGCCTCTGCGAATCATTCAGAGGTTCTTCTCCCTAAAACCAGGGCATCGAAAGACGAACCCCATTAATTCTTGCCTGAAGGTGACTGTCGCAGTCTCTTAGAACGTGGACGGCGGACGAGCCGAAGTAATTCGGTATCCGGCTTATACGCTTTGAAAGGTTAGCATGTACTAGTATAACTTAAATAACTATCCAATTAATTCCAATGAATAGGAATTCATATAATTTTTCAAAGAACTTGCACTCATTTATGAACGTACTCATAAGTAACAAAGCGATCAAGATTGGTCCACCGAAGGATGTCCGGGGCTAAAACCATTAACGTTACCACAAGGGGGTCTTCGATGAGTCCCCTTGTCGAAACGTCCATTGCAGCCTAATCCATCCATCGTTAGACCAACGTTGATCACTTGAAGTCTCCATCTTGACTGTCAATGCATTGTCTTGTTTTTGCAAGTGCTAAAACTTTACATCCCTTTCTCTTTATCGTCAACTTCCTTTTCTAACCCCTACAAAGGCTGCAGGCTTTGTGCCCCTCTCTGTGGCAGTTGCCAGCATGCTCCTTCCATATTTCCCCCTCTCTCTGTTATGTTTGTTTTCATATTCAATAATAATATTAATAACAATAATAGCACACTTTCGAAGTGAAAGATTATATAAGCAGAACGTCCGCTACTCATTTAAAGGAACAGCTATTCCCCGTGAGCCACTGGCATTCTTAGCGCCGTATACCTGGCCTTATTTCTTGGAACTTACAGTAAATTGTAGCCTAGAAGTATCTTCCAGGCGCCGAATTAGTTTATGGAGTATCCAATATACTCACATAATTCTCAGAATATAGAGGATTTAGAATACAGCAGTCAGGCGCTTCTTCTGCAGAGCCAATAATGTCTTTCAATTTTTTGGGCATTTTTGTACAAATCTGATTTTGGTAGCAGTCGATATGAGCAAACGCCGCAGTTTGCCGCCAGACTATATTTATGTAGTTACGAATATCAGTCACGATCGAGTTGCAACATACACAAGCCATGCACAGTATCTGCAATAGAAGCACTCATGCA
The DNA here is from genome assembly GCF_013339745.2 of Dermacentor silvarum. Taxonomy (NCBI): domain Eukaryota; kingdom Metazoa; phylum Arthropoda; class Arachnida; order Ixodida; family Ixodidae; genus Dermacentor; species Dermacentor silvarum. The sequence goes on from NC_051156.1 coordinate 100,977,058, forward strand.
TCATACAGAGCCACACGCGCGCCTCTCGCCAAAGCGAAAAACACCAATAAAGAAAAAAAAAAAAAAGCGCGCGCGAGAAAGCCGTGTACTCGGCAGATTTCAGCCAAACCTCGTCTTCGACCGGCCGTTATCGAATAGCGCCAGCGTCAGCTTCGATCAGCCTTCGCGTTTCTTGCTGGCCTGTGCCTCTTTTATTTTCTTTTTCTTATAGCTTCACGTTGTATACGTCTCATCTATCTTGGTCGGGCAGGCCGAAGCACTTGCGAAACACCCAGTCTCCCATAGCTAGCTTATCTCGGCCTCTTTCCGTTTAGCATATAACATTTCGCGGAGCCTTCATTACAGCGAGGTCGCAATGCATGCGTCACCAGGCGCACAAGTCCTTGCTACTGCGACACTGTATACGGGCGTCTGAGCCTATATCATTTCATTACCAGCGCCGCCTAGATAGTTTTGATGAGACGCGTCAGCCAATTAAGCGCCGTTCTATTGTTGGCGCCTCGATGGAACGGTGTCAGCGCAGGGACTCTCTAAGCGTCTTAATTAGCTAGCTTGACGTAACGTAACGGCAACGTAACGTAACGACACGTAACGTAACGACACGCTATCTGACAGCGACACTCCTCGTCCATCGAAGCGCAGCCTGCGAATTCTTTGAAGCTGCAGCTACCACAATGCCTCTCCCGCTGCGATGCAATGTTACTGTGATGTCACGTGTGGCTGGGTGTGCCATGGCGTTCACAAATTTCGTCGCAAAAATCGTGCACCTCCGACATGACACCTCCGACATGACAGCGCCAGCCAACAGAATTCCAGATGGTCTATGCAAACACTGCAGAACTACAGATGGTCTATATGCAAACACTGGAAAACACGAAGCCACGATTACGTGCACGGTGGCGCTTCGCCGTCAGCTTCGACGCAAGTGAAATCTCGGCGAACGTTCCAACGATCGGCGCGATGTGCTCGTAGCTTGTGCTGAGGTTAGACGAAACTCTGCGTGGACGATTTTCACTCCAAAAGGCAGACGAATGCGACACGAGACAACATTCGAAAATATTTCCCGACCGAGGTTATCATTATGCAAAGCGGCGGAGAGCGATCAAGAAAGCGGTGAGCGAGCTCGCGCGTTCGCCGTTTCGACCACGTTCCGAGCCTGAGGTCGCAACGGTCACCGTGAATTTGGACTCGTCATGCATGCGCATATGCAATGAGCTGAGATGGCGCACGTTTACCGCCCTCTGCAGGTCTCTTCTCGAAGCAGCTCTTTCAAGATCAATTTTTACCGCTTCACAACAAGTGCAAAACACGGTAGGGTGAGTGCTCGGCGACTCAAACGCCATACTCGGAGCGAATGGCTGATAGCGCTTGTTGCGATACTAGTGGGCGCTGGGCAAACCGAGTTGATGCATTTCGTTGTAGGATGAGGGCGAGAGCGTTCGCGATGCATGGTGACTGCGTTTAATCAACCTTTATGCAGCCTGAGAGATAGGGCGAAGACCCAGGCGCAAGACACGATGATGAACACCGAATCCCGGCCGCGGCGGCCGCATTTTGGTGGGGGTGAAATGAAAAAACGTCCGCGTACCATGCATTGGGTGCACGTTTACGGAACCCCCAGGTGGTAAACATTAATCCGGAGTCCCTCACTACAGCGTGCCTCGTAATCAAATCGTGGTTATGGCACGTAAAACGCCAGAATTTAATTTTGTTAACGTACAGAGGCGGAATCGGAAATGCGTACGTATGGTGATCATGGCAACGACTATACAGATGATGATGAAGAGCAAATGCCAGCGATAGTCATGACGAGTTCGATGTTTCCGAACGCTTTAAAGGAATCAAAAGTACGGAAACGAGAAAGGAATCTTCACAACAGTGGGTCTTCCGCAGCGACGCGCCTTATTTGCCAGTTGTAGAAATCATTAGTACGCGTTCCGCGTGTCCTTTTTGTTTTCTTATTTCAGGGCGCGCGGTGAGTAAGACCATTTCGAATGCTAACGAACGTCGGTTCCTCGACGAGCGAGACCGGCGAATGAGGAGCGGAGGATACGGAGGAGAACCGTTGCCACGGGGCCGATGAGTCAGCGATGGCGGCGAAAAAAAAAAAAAAACTTGTTGCGGGCAGAGGCGCCGGCGTCGGCATGCCGAAAGGCGAAAAAAGGCATCGGCGTAAATAAAAACGAACTATACAGCAGGTGATAGGAGAGAAGGCAGCACCTGCAGAGAGGAGCTATGCAGCCACGGAGGACGAACGGACAGGACCCACGGAGAAACCGGTTTCCCATCAGAAGGCACGTCGCCGCCGCCTCCCCCGTACGCACACCTCGCCTGTGGCACGGTCACCTTTTTTCCGGCCGCAGCTGTAGAGAGAGACGACGTTTTTGCCGCGTGCGACGCCGCCGATGCATTTTGGCGATCTCACCCGGCCCTCTAGTTCGCGCTTGCGCAGGAACTGGGAGGCCAGAGCCGAAGCACGGGTTGTATGTCCCTTAAAAAAATTATAATAAAGGTCCATAGAAAATCTCCTAGTGGAAAGCATTGCTTTACTCTCTGCAAATAAAAAACAAGATGTTAAATATTGCTGGCTGTAGAAGATACACCAGCTGCGGTAGATGCTGTAGAAGCAATTTTCTGTAGTTAAGATACCTCCAGCTGCTCCTTTCCCCTTCGTTGTGAAGAATAATGATCAAGATAATGGAAGAAAGACTATTTTTTTTTAAAGAAAGGCAATGGGATGTCCTGAGCATGCGCGCTCTAACGATCCGCTCTGCAGATGGTGAGAGAGAAAAGGGAAAGAGAGTGGGATGGAGGATGACGATGGCAAAAGTCGTAACACCATGAATGCTGATGGTGAACACAGCGCAGCACACTTAACAAGTGTCGAATCCAACGGGCGGACTGATGGAGATAGCAAACCCAGTTTCAAGGTCGTAGAGAAAGATGCGCACGAAACGACTGGATATTTCAGCTGAGAGAGATAAAGAGGGGGGGGGGGGGGTATCATGCCAATATCCACTTAGTGGGGTGTTCATTTCAGCGCGCATTGAATGGACAGATAGAGAGCCGACGGTGACCATTGGCGCCTGCCCTATCCAGGCTTCCAGAGAACTTAGCCGCCCCCTAGCGCTCTCTTGCTCTTTTTATGCCCCTACTCCTTGCCCCCGTGCACGGTAGCCAACCGGAACTACTTCTGGTTAACCTAATTGGCTTTCGTTGCGTGCTTTCTTTCTCTCTCTCTGTTTTTTTGCCATATATGCATATGTCATAGACACACACAGGGTCAGCTTAATCAAACAGAGGTTTGAAAGATAGCTTGTACTTCAAGGCATGCTTTCCGAAATCCAACCCATCATGTGAACTGCAGGATAGAGAAACGAAAGAGATTTTCCTTTTCGTTTTTTTTTGAGGGCAGATACTTTGACGGCCTGAAAATAGCGCACCGCCAACAGGCCACTCTGCATATGGTGGGGGAAAGGTGATTAAAATATTCTACAGCAGAGTGCGAAAGAGAGAGAGAGAGAGAAAATAAGAAAGAAACGGAGAACAAAGGGAAAGGGGTTAGGGTAAAGAGGGAGAAATGTATGCGAGTAATTATTAGAAGAATTCATCTAGTGAATGCATAGTAGGCCGTATAAGAACGTCACCAAGGCTCGTGCTCCCGACTGCAACTCCACACCGAGGTATACAGTTTAGTAAGAAGCCACCATGCCGCGCTCTGCTGTGCAGTATATACGTTACGTCTCGGTTATCTCAGCGGTAATATCTGAGCACGCCGACTACATTAACTACGGCGTTGACCGTGACGACATATGCGACGAGGACGGGCTTGCGTGACGGACTGGCTTCCGAGCGCGCCATCTCACGCGCAAGAACACAGGTAAGAAGACGTTGTTGCCGAAATATTTTTCTCACGCACCCCGCAGGGCCTCATTCCCACCGCTCACGCAGCATGCATCGTGGGACTCGCATCACTGATGGCCAGCGCTGCTTCCGCTGCTTCGCGGTCAATCTCGATCACAGCGCGGCTTTCGGCGGAACGCACGAAGATTTAGATTCCGCACGCGTTCTCGCTAGCAGTCTGCGCAACCGAGAATCGCAATTGAAAGCTCCAACGTAAAGAGAAAGCACCGGGATGGGGCGAGAATATTCGCTTTAGCGAGAATTTCGCTATCGCGGAAGGTGCAATTAACTGTATGCTAAACAATAACGTGCACGTAGGACGTCTGAAGCATGAAATACGCGAACAAGTAGTGCCCTATAACAAGAGGGGCCCCGCTTGCGCGAAACATTTTACACGCATGTATTTTTATCGGCGGTTAGAAAGCTTCGAGCGAGTTACATTAGACTACCGCGCAGTAAGCTGGATCCACGTACAAAAGCAAGCCACATTAAAGAAAAAAAAAAAAAAAACTAGTCGCGCCACTGTCAATCGTTTGTCCCGTTTGACAACTTACTCTGGGGCAACTATTTAAACAGGCGCAGTAAATTGATATTTGGTTTTTGGTTTTAATCCGGTCATGCGTTCAGGAACAAGGAACGCGTGACGCTGTGTCTGCTAGTGGGTCCAACCGCAGCACATGTATAATGAAAACTATACTGTATATTATGGAGACCGGCAGCATCACCACGCTATAGGCGCTCATTTGCAGCGAAGCAAGAAGTGACGCGTACAATTTTTTTAAGTACTTAGATTTACACACTACTGAGACGCTCCGTGCAAGCGTCTCTAGACTCGCTTTCCCGTGGCGCGGAAAGATGAATTATCACACCGCCGAATCTATGTGCATCCCAGAAATTATTGCCAAAATGACCGGCACATGATACAGTTCAAGCCATTTCAACAGTTTGTTGAGCCAGCACGTTCAGGTCGCTTAGGAACGTAAGCGTTAAACTTGTGTGGAAACAAGCTTTCACAGGAACAAATATTTTACAATTAACGCACAAGCATATATAACATAATCAGCACACCTGCACCACTGATTGCAGCTCAGATTTTAACACTGTGCGCGCCCATGCTCATAGAGACAGAAATGAATCGCACTGCCTCTTTATCTCTCACGCACCGGTGATATCTCGCACACTATAATTAATAAACAGTGGACGAATAAGGCCACCAGCCAACGCTTCGACAATGGAACTAGTCTTCGTCGTCCCTTTCTCGAAGGCGAATACTCCTGTAAAAGAAAAAAAAAAGAAACATCGGCTCCTCCTGGCCGAGACAAGCAATTCCCCCCGTTAGCCTGCTCTGCTCATCAATTCGAGCGTCCATCTTCCTGCGACCCTTTGTATCTATCTGTACACACACGCCACGCACACCCACAAAACACATCGAGAGGAAATCCTTCGCAAACACACACGCACGCAACGACACGGCCGGTCTGCAGTAAACGCGGCGCGCGCTGTGGCAATCAGAGGGACAGTGCGTGCTCGGTGCTCCTATACTTTCCCAACAACCACCGGGAAAAATCCGCGCGCCCAGCACCGGACAGCACCGTTCGCCGCCGTGTCCACCCTCTCTCCCCCCCAAACTCCACCATCCCTCGCTTCCAACGTCGTCGCCTCGGCGTCAATCAATTCGCGATCGCCATTCCTTTCTCGCGAGGAACAAGCCGAAGCCGAGGCACGCGAAAAACCGCAGCCTCGCACACGCTCCGGCGCATACCAAACACAGCAGGCTTGCCTGCTGCCTCGAGGCCTTCCCTCGTTTCCCTCTGCATTACAACGCGTAAATCCGTTCCAGTCGTCTCCTCGAAGAACATCGGCATGCTGCGCGGGAAGCTATATATACATATACGTGTACGCACGTACTCGTATACAAGCGCGTAATGTAGGTCGCGCGCTCCCTCCGCAAATCGCAGCTTTTTTTTTTTTTTTTTTTTTTTTTTTTATCCTGGCACGAGCTCGACGGGAGAATTGCGCATGCTATATGAGCGAGCAAGCAATAAGCGCGCCTCGGATCGATCGGAAAGTCGAGGAACTAAAGGTGCAACGCTTTTTTGCCCGAGGCTGTTTCTATATACGAGTGCGTCCGTCCGAGCGCGGAGAGCGCATTCCTCGTTGCAAGCGTGGGACGACGAATACGACAACGACGACCAAGCCACGAAGCGAAGATGAGGGCCCGAACACGAGAGACTGCGCGTTCGCTCGGACCACACACCGACGATGGGCCGGCCAACTTGGTTTTCCTTCCTTGCACGCCTGGCTTGTGCCCGATCGGTTCGCCCGAATGGTCGACTTGGTCGCGGGTATATTAGATGTCGCCTCAGCGTCGGAAAAGTGCTGAGCGTCATGTGAAGTCGTGCAGAGGAACCTTCTAGAGAGAAAGACATAGAAAAAAAAAAAAAAAAAAAAAGACGACCACCTTTTCGAATTTTACGGAGACGAGGGGCAAGAGAAAACGAGCTTACATTCTAAGAAAGAAAGATGAAGAGAAATTTGGCTCGCGAAACGTTGTTAAGCATACTATTTAATTTTGGGGGACGAGGCAAGAGCGGAAATGAAATTGGGCGATCGCGATTCTAATTAGTTTGTTCGCCGAGACTTCGAGAAACGTGAACGCGATTCGTGGGATCTATATACTGACGGCGACTTAAGGTGCACGTCGATTCGTCTTACACGAAATAAAGCCCTAAATTTTCTTAATTGCTAGGCATTCTATGGGTGGCATGCTGCATTTGCGTCACATCGACATAGCGCAGACAAGTTCTTGTGTCGCTCTCGATTTGTATGCACCATGGACGGCATGAGATCTCTGTAGTGTATGGTCGGCCGACATACGAACTGCGTTTTTACAGCTGCATGGGGCCGGAGTGAGATAAAAAAAAAAAAAAAAAAAAAACTGGGAGAACTGTAGGACCACCTGACTTCGCAAACAAGGCATAGGAAGACGAGACGGCGATCTGTTTGATAAGAGTGTTCTGGACACTTCGCGGTATTGATTCAAGTGCGTTATAGAATTGAAAAACTGAGCAAGCTGGTATGTATTGACCTTGAGATTTGTGCAGAGCCCTCACGAAACTAACGTGGCATGTGCACTTCCTTTACTGTCGTTTTACTGTCGTTCCCTTTACTGTCCTCTTTCACCCTAATCAACGGGAGTAGTATGCCAGGCGTCTACTGCACTGAAATACTCGAGTGTGTTGATTGAATTGTGTGATTGACATGACGGAAGTTACGCTGCAATTATTGACGGCAAGTTAGTTAGAGCCAGTACCGAAAATAGTGGCATGTCGCGTTAAAAAATGTGTAACGAACATGATGAAACAGCCAGGAGATTTACGAGGCAGGACGTATCAGTGCAGTACAGGAAACCGTATAACGCCCGAGGAGTAAACAGGTTCGAAGTTATTTCCTGTCCTTACGTTACTTCATATCGTTTCGCATCCTCTTACAACATAACGGAAAAAAACAAGAAACATTGCCCCGCAACTCTGCGGCGAAGGGACATTGGTCGGCAAACGGTTGAGAAACCACCTCATGTCGCAGTCACTGCGTGTTACGAAAATGTTGCAGCGCGCGTGTCAGAACAGGGGCAACAGAAAAAAAGGGGGGGGGGGGCGATCATGGCGCCGATCCCTGGTTTGACGCCCTGCAACGCTTTCGCAATATACATTGCAAACTAAGCTCAGTGCTCAGCGTTGCTAAACTTACGTAAGCCTTTAGTAAAGCGAAAGCGTTATTACTCAGTCGACCTTGAGCGAAAACGTGTCGGCGACATAAAAGGTACAAAAATTTTGGATACGAGGCCTCGACCTTTGGAGGGAGTCGAACGCACAACCATTTGTCGGAATCGAACCCGTGACCTTTGGTGTTAATGAAGGCGAAGTTAATTAAGGCACAGGGAATTAAGACAGAGCTAATTAAGGCACTCGAACCCACGACCTTGGGTGGGAGTCTTTGAATTTAAGTGGGATGACTAAGCGAAGCAGACTAAGCGAATTAAGGGGGACGTGTACGTCATGTGATCCGTGTTTAATGCATCGGCACTTGGGCTTTCGCCTTCAAGTTGGCTTAGGGATAAGATAAGAGACGCTGTGAATTTTCTTAAACTAAATAAATTACTAAACTGCGCACGAGGACGGGGTGTACACTTTGAGATAACGCATGCTACTTAGTATTTGATAGGTTTCTACTGATCATACTATACGTCAAGGCGAACAGGGATTGCGGCAGCAAATGATATCACTGCATGTTTATAGCGCATAGTAGAGAAACACAGTGGCTTTTCACTGAACAAGCCCTGCATGCCTTGTCGAAAAGCGTCGTCGGTGGAGAGCGGATGAACGCGCAGCCACGCAGTCCGGCAGCTTTATCCATTGGCGGCCGTCACCGCGCGCAGCAGCCCGATAAATGGACTCCGCAACTATACCAAGACGTCGGCAGCCGCAGTAGCAGCACAAGCGCCAGCGGTGGTGCCACTGACCGTTTTAAAGTGCGCACCGACGCCGCGCGTTACTGCATTTCATCCGGGCACAGTGCCCTGCGAGGGGTGCTTACCCACATCACGCGAGGCCGCGTATAGAACGCGCGCAAGCACACATGCACTCCTCTTAACTCCTCACGCTCTCTAGCGACGTCTTCGTCCCGCACTGGGCGCACAACAAAGTTGTCGGGGCAGATAGCCGCCATGTCGGCGCGCGTTTTTACACGCGCCGCTCAACAGGGGGCTTTAGAATAATCTCAAAGCGGCTCGCGGCTGCTTCCTCCGGTATACTAAAGGACGCTACCCCCGAATCTCCACGACGCACCACGGGGAGAAAACAAGCGCATGGTGGCGGCGGCGAGGCCTCTTTTCTCTCGCGGCATCGCTGTCAAGATGCAGGCGAGAGAAGCGCGATTCGCCTGCTCGACACGGACGCACGTGACGAGGAAAACACACCACGCGAAACACCAGCAGCAACAGCAGCGACGAAGACGACGAGGACGGTATAAAAGAGCCGAAGCAAAACAAGCAAGCAAGCCGAAGCCCAGCGTGGAATGTGCACGGAGTATATGCACCACGTATACGCTGTAGAGGCTTCCCTTCCATTCGCTTCTGCACAGCGTAGTAGTACATGTAGCCCACCTTTGCGTAAGCGACACAGAAGCCCATTAGGCGCCGCCAGTTCTCAGAGCAGCCGACCTCTTCAGCGACTGCAGCATAGACTACACCGGACAGTCGGGAGCAACGCACCAAGCATGACTTCATCTTATACGCTGCTTTTTTTTTTCTTGTACGATATTCCGCTACCGCCTGGAGAAGTTGTAAAGTCCACTGTTGTGTGTCCATATCCGCACACCGCTGCGGCGTCTTTAATGACTCCATGTGCGGAGTGCGACGGCCGCCGTTGAAATCGTCGAGGCCTTATATACGTCCGCGGCTAACGCATACACACTCGTGCGATGCGCGACCCGTGCAAGTGCACGTATACGCATGCGCCACGGTCCGGCAATGAGCGTAAGCACCGCGGTGCCCATACCGTGGTGCTTGGACGTGTTTGCTGCAGGCGTGGAGAATCAAGGCGAAGCGCCGTTATCACCGGCGGCACCAGGAAGGACGGGCGCGATAATGTGCGCACCAGAACTTCACGCTTTTCGCGCTTCCCTCGTCCGGAAAACACACTGTGTTTTTCCGGGGCTACCGAGAGCGGGGGGGGCGTCCGCACTTCGCGATAGTCGTATAGGGCGATAGGAGTTTGGCTGGCCGACCGCAACGGCGTCGTTTAAATGTGCGCGGGCCCAGCGCGGTCGTTGAACTGTTTCTCAATATCGGACGCCGGTGCCGTTCCGATGGTGATGCTGATGCGGAAGTAGATGAAATGAATTCGACAACGACGGCAGCCTTGAGGAGCTAGTGAGTTTTCGTTGTACGGTACATGTGAAGGGAGCTCTCAGTCAAACGCGAGGAAGACGGACAACGACAGGGAAGCTAGAATTTGACACAACGCAAGAGGTATGCCAGTGAACTCCGCAGTTTGCCCCGTGCAGCTCAAAGCGGGTGCTGCACCTCATACATATATACAGCTGGTAGTCCTCACTTGAAATTATAGCTAGAGATATATCTGGTGCGGTTGATACATAGATCCACTGATTGCAGACTCGTGGGTGGCTTTGATGCGGCCGCACTCTAAAGAGAGGTGGTGGTGCTCAATTGATTAGTAAGACTGCAGACAGTATCACACAGCAGCTTTCTCGAAGAGACATGTTGAAAGACATTGCATGCCGATGTTGTCATATTAAACGCACGCTCATTTCCTGCAGGAAGGGAAAAAAAGCTCATGGCTTAACACGAAGAAGCAGAGTCCGAAAATCGAGTCGGCATCACGTGTGTCCGGTGCGCGTTTAAGTACAGGCAGTGAGTGATACGTTGCAGTGTGTGCGCGCATGCGCGTTCCCGGTTTTCCAAATTACTGTAACCTGTGCTGTTGTTACTATAGTATATCAATAAACTTCCCTTAGTAGTAGTAGATGAGACAGTAGATATGCCAGAAAAGAGATCAAGACCAAGAAAAGGGGGGGGGGGGGGCAGCGTGCAGGTTCTGCACTAACAGTCCGTGACGTCATAGACTTTAGCGACCTCTGGCCTACGCTGGTTAACAGTTTACAAGTGCTGAATGTTACAAACGCGTTAACCGCCACATCGATACCCTTTAATTGCAGTTACTGGAAGCTGATTCAACGCAGAGAGAGAGAGAGAAAAAAAAAGAAAGCGACATCTGGAGGCTTCTACTCAGGGCCAGCTCCGCTTCCCTCAATTAAAATGCAGAAATGCTCTCATTAGAAAACTGCTCAACCAATTTGAATAAAATTAGTTGCATTTAAAAGATCAAGCTGAATGTGCTACCCAGTGTGGCAAGTGGTATTTTCATTTAGGGCTTCGTAGCTTTTACGAAAATTTTGTAAAATCCGAAACAAAATGAAATCGAGCACGAATATCACCAATTCACAACTTTGCACTAAAGAAGATACCGAAGTTCCGCAGACAGAAGCGCAAATAAAAGGGACAAGAGTGATATACCAGTTGACGGGTTCGCGTGAAATTGTTACAGTTAATAATTATGACAGTTTTGCAAAATATCCTACTCACGAATTAGTGGTATAATTCGGAGTGGCGGATAACACATTAACCTTGTCCCCTTTAAACTTCCCAGAAGGGACAGTTTACAGAATTACGCGATAACCATTTTTATAATTGAATTACAGTGCTGTAAACTCGATCCAGCTTTTTTTTTTTAAATTGTGCTATTTTGATGAGCAATTTTTGTGAAAAACAAAAGGGTGACACCCTTCATAAAGAAATCTGCTGCACACAATCGGTAGACTAATAAAGTCTTAGTGCAACAAGCCTCGCCAAATGGATGCCCAAAAAACGATTTATCACAGATGATCTCGCGAGTTAAACGCTTCCCTCTTAAGAACCGCGGCTGAATCTATACAGGAAGCAGACGACACGGATGAAAAACGAAGATCGAACTACGAGCAATTTCGATTTACGCGGAGATCAAAGTCCCAGATCATCCTCTTTCCGTGCGACTTACCCGGCTCCATCACTCCCGCAAGAAACGAGCCGGGAGATAAGAAGTTGCAGGCCGGTACAGGATCATGCTCCCGCCAGCCCCGCTACTCCTGCCTTTCATTTAAGATATCGCTACTAGGCTATCGGATAAAAGACCGGCCGGACTGTCGATAAAGAGTCGTTTACGCAGCGAGTAAAAGCAAGTACACGCGCCGCAACGAAATAAGAAGAGGCAGCTGCGACCTACGTCACGCTTCGAGGAACCGCAGTGTTTCAGACATCGCGTAAACAGGGACGCGTACCGTGAAACGTGGTCTTTCCGACTCCGTGTACCGGAAGTAACGGACGAATTGATCCGGCGTCCCGGACAGTATACGTATCCAGCGAGGAAACACCGGTCACTCGCATAGCCGCGTATCGGCGAGCGGCCATCTTCCCGTGTCTGAAGATCGAGGCCTCACGGTCAAACGGCGACCGGACGTCTGTGACGCAAACGAAACGAGATACAGACGACGAATAACTATGGCGGCGTTGCAGCTTGTTATAGTAATATGTCTGGAAACGTCGATCATTGGCTGCCGAACGGGCTTTTTTTTATATTTGCGAAGCTTCGCTTGCGAAGCCCTACCGGATTTGCTGACCGCTGCTGACCGCTGATCGGATTGCTGACCATCGGCGCCACACAAACAGATGTGCCGGTGGCCGGTTCTCTTTAGAATTGCGCGATGACACAACAAACGGTATACGTTAATGTCCCGACTCACGCAAATATACGCGTTGAAGCGCGTAATCCCTTTATTAAAACGAAGCTTTAAAATGCCTGCCTTTATTCCAGGAGTATTTGGCGCATCTCCCAGGTCGGTTTCTCGACGATTAAAATAGCGCTGATCCTGGAGACAGTGTCATCCGCGGTCACGTGGTTCGCGATCGTGCCTTGTAGATTTGCCAGGCAGACACGCAATCGTTACGCTTTTAAACGTATAGTACACAAGATAATCAGTTTTATAGTATTGAACTGGTCGCAAAAGCTTCACCGCATAAATTCAAAATATCTGCATAATTTTTTTTTTCATTTTCATTACGCGTCGCTCTTGCTTATATGTGAATCTCATGTTAAGGTTAAGTTACTTAAGTACACTACATCGTCATGCCAGTGCTCTGTGGTGGCGGTCTTAGTGCAAACGTTACCATGTGTGCACTACTTCGTAGCAGAGCGTGTGTGACAGTACGTTACAGAAATTTAGCTCCGCAACTGCGATTATTTATGCAAATATTACGTGGTTGCTCGCCGGTACAACTTGTGCTCCCAACAGTATGGCTATAATATACTTATGAGAGCGCCCTTACAGATATGTCGCATTGTAACCCGGTTGTACTGTGCGCGCGTTTTTGTCCTTTAATGTTCGTTCAGGACTCTCTCTCTCTCTCTCTGCGGTGTAGTTAGCCTAAATCATTGTTCCATTTTCTTTCACCGATAAACACTTGATGACACACCCATGCTAACAACGTATGAGACGCTTAGGCGGAACCATTGGCGACTAAGCATACCAGGCTAACCCTACCTGCTGCAATACAACCACCACTTTGCTATCTTTTCAAGCGAATCTTGTATTGCCTCGCAAGTGTCGGCGGTGGCGGTGGTGTCAGACTAAGACCCGGCTGCTGCCAGAGTAGAGCAGGTGAGGGCAAAGCTGCGCCGGCACTGGATCACGTGACGCGCGCGACCAATCAGGGTCGTTTAGTGTGTCGCGGGGAGGGAAAGGGAAGGAAAGGGGGTTGGTTAGCGCTCAGCCGAGCTTCCCTCGCCTCAGATCCGTCTCGGCGTCCTAATGGGAAGGCCACGCGTGGTTCGTTCCGCCGAGGAGCAGGCTGCGTTCGAGCAACGGCGCCGCGAACTCGCTCGGGAAAAGGCTCGTCGTCGACGTGCCGATTCTAGCGTGAGGGCTTCGGAAGCCCAGGCGAAACGTCAACGAAGAGCCGCCGACCGTGAGTTTAGGGCGAACGATGCGGAACGCCTGCGACAGCGTCGTCTTGCTACAAGCCTCGCCTACCTCCATTTTCTCGACAGGGGCAGGACTGGCGATTTTTTTTCAATAGAAACAACATGACTACGGCACCGGAAGTGGCCGCTATAAACCAGATAGGCCCTCACTATATTGCTGGCGATAATGCTGTTGAGAAGTTAGTAACGGTTACTGCGTTTTCAAGTTCATAAACCATTGCTACTTTTCCCGATTCGGAATGTAACTTTGTGCTTACTAAGTGCACTCACTACCAAGGCAGTGAATATTCTGATGAGAAGTTACCAACTTGAAGTTAGTAACAATACCTTTTTTCCTAAGAGCTCATATAGCAAGATACAGCCAGGCATCCCGCCAGTACCTTCGCTTTCATTTCAACGAAATCTCTCTTCTGGCAGCTACAGTGCGAGAAATATTGAAACCCTGTACACATCGAACCACGAAAGCTTTATATATAGAGTCGCGTGTGCCCGCGAGAGGAGGTCTCTAGTATCTAGCCGCACACAAGCTAATAGCCGTATACAAAAAGCGGCTCAGGCAGCAAAGGGAACCGCAGGAGGGAGGCATTTACCGTTTCTCAGACAAGGTTTCCGCACGGGTGGCGCAACCGCGGGATTTCCGGTAAGATAACGCCAGGGCTTCCTCCGCACGTATATGTGTGCAAACGATGCTACACAGCGGCGCCGGGAAACGGCTCCTCCACAATGAAGGCGCGCCGCGGGAGTGACCATACACTGGAGAGTGAAGACCAGCGGGATGTGGCGTGACGTCTCGTATACACAGGTACACAACAATATGTCTTACATACGACAATGATGCGACGGGACGTGGCGCATCGTCTTTCTCACGGATGCCGGCCCGCAGGATGTCCGGAGCTAGAATGGACGGATCGTCGACGACCCACGGACAGTACGCAATTGAGCCAATCCGGTTCGTCAGTGTAAGTAACGTGTACGCGCTCGTCTATAGGTGACGTCGGCCTTGCAAGGTGACGCTTGCACTGCCCGGATCGTACGACATGTGTGATAACAGATGATAACGATCCTACGACCTCGTGCATATAGCAGCGGAATGACAAAGCCGCTAACTTCTCAGCAGTTAACATTTTCGTTGATTACGCCTTCACCAGGCTGACTACTGGGGAGAAGCAAAAAAAAAAAAAATAAAGTGGCTGGATACGCAGCTTCTTCGTATAGATAGTTGGCCTTCTTATCTGCCGTGTCTCAGACTCGCACAAAAACCCGCATGAACACGTAAGCTGCGGGCCTTTAGAAAACGACCGTGACGCGAGCTTTTTATAGCTCACTTCAACGCCTTCATTATACACACACACGCACAAACACGCCTTACAACGCCGACGAAAGAGCCTTCGCGAGACGCTCGAAGCGACTCCACGGACACGCCTGCATGTCGCCCCGTGCGCGCCAAGCGATGAACGGGCCACCGCCTTTTTTCTTACCCCCTTTTCCCACGCAAACAGTCACGCTTCGGCGGGTTTCGCCTCTTCTACGCTTCGCCGCGCGGCTTCGGCGAAAATTCCTCGCGCGAGAAAAACTACACGTCGCGGAAGCGTCGTCGCCGTCGAAGACGCGCGCAACGCTTCGGACGGCGTGGTCGCGCGTCAGCAGCGACGGCTGCAGCGGCCTCGTCGACGACGTTGTCGCCGCGGTCGCGTGTGCGAGCGTATGTATGTACGTATGTGCAGGCATCTTCCGCGTTCCGCGTCTTAAGAGTAACGCCCCCCGCTCCTGCCTACGCACGCCGCTCCAGACGCGCGCAGTGCGGTTATAAATTGCTCGAAGGATGCTGCGAAGTGCATGTGCTGACTCTTGTTCTATCAGAAGCGCCGCACTCCACGACAGCGCTTGAATCTCTCTTATTTTTGAATGTGTAAGCATTTCCACGCCTACCCAACGAGGAAAGCCGTCCGTCCATCACGTAAGACGATCTCTTTCAAGATGGAGCCCGCAGCCGCGAGCTAATTGACCTTCGCGTGCTGCCTCTCGCTTCAACGCGAACTAAGCGGCGAGAACACAGCGCACACGAAGATATCAGCACTGGCCGCACTCTGTCCCCATCGCAGATGGCTTTCGAGATAGGGCCCGCGCGGCCGCGCCATAAGCTCCACCGCCGGAGTCATTTCATCACGGTTCATAACGGTTCGACACGGATGGATAAGGCGCTAAATAGCGACAACGGCTTATATAATGACCGGAGCGTCATCAGCGCACCTGGCGCCGCCACCTGCAGTAGTTTGCTTGCGTCATCAATCCACCTTGCGCCGTCGTAAGCAGCAGTTCGTGTCGCCGCAGCGCTGTCGTTCATACTGGTGGGATCAATTTCACAAAATTGATAATGACACCGGGCTGCGTGCTGATGAGCAAGTGGCACAAGCTTACTATACCACATTACGTGGGAGTGCACGCTACACAACATAGAACACCATGACACGAACACCACGAGGGAGCAATGGGAGGCACTGCTGTCCAGCTCGGCCCTCGACGACCAGCTCAAGCTGATCCAGAGAGCAGAGAAGATGGCAAGAGCCAGCGGAGCCCTGCATGAACTAGGGGCCCCGACCATTAGCGATGCCCCTTCGGGGCAAGACAAAACTCTATCTTTGTAATGAAGTTTATCTATCTATCTATCTATCTATCTATCTATCTATCTATCTATCTATCTATCTATCTATCTATCTATCTATCTATCTATCTATCTATCTATCTATCTATCTATCTATCTATCTATCTATCTATTTTACGCATATTTAGACAACTCCCAGAGGAGTTCCTGCGTGACTTTATTTCTGTTCAATGCTGCACGTTTTCGGGAAAGGCATGCATCGCTCGCACGTCAAATAGAAACGCTTGAACGTCAATCGCTTGCGCGTCACAGGACTATATATGGTATATTCGAGAGGAGTCAAAGACGGAACTTCGTAAGTTTGGGGAACATTTACAGCGCCAGCGAGGCTAAAATGCGAGAAAATAGATCGACTTCAGTGACGTCACACTGTCGTACCGTGGCGCTGCGGCGCATCGGCCCGAAATGCAAGAAACGGAAGTTCGGCCTTCGCTTCCCCTTCTATCAATCAACATTTTACCGCCAAATTATTCTTTGAACGAATACTTTACGGCCTAAACTGTTCTATGGTGCTTCCGTTTAGTGTCCCCCTAAGGCTTGTTCGTACTAAGTGCGACGGCGACTGCACCCAACACTGGCATAAACGCCTACCCAGCAGACGAAGCCTCTGCTGTAGCAGCAGCCGCTACGATAATGTAATCCCTCCTGAGCGAAAGTATATCTAATATTTGCTCAGGGGGTCATGTACTTCCATCTGAGCAAATATATATATATTGCACTGGGATATTATTCGCTCCTATAGGGTCGCAGCAAGGCCACCTTTAAGCTCTCAAACAGCCAGACATACAACGTCACACACACAAACGTCAAAGCGGGGGGAAAATCCAAAGTATAAGCCATCTCTTTAAAATTATTTTCGACTAACTTGCGGTCCGTATACTTTTGCGTGCGGGTGTATTATACATTACCGTTCTAGACGCATATGCGCAAACGCCAGGTGCGCGCGTGTGCGGGGATTGTGTGCCGGTTCCGCCGCGAAACCCACGCGCCACCGGCTTGCACTCCATAGCTATACGTACTCGACGCAGGCCGCGGTATGCAAATCGAGGAGCGGCTGAGAGGCGCAGACACTTAGCGGGCGAGTGTGTGCACAAACATACGCGAGCTCGAAGAACAAACATCAAATATGAACGTGAGAAGGATCAGAAGAGAAGGATTGAAAAAAAAAAAAGGCAGGCGGAAGAGTGCTATGTACAAACCAAGAGTCGATATTGAGTTTGGCTCGCAAAGTTTCCTCGGTGATGGATATATCGGAATACTTTAGTGTCGCGGCGGCATTCCCTGCGAGGCGACGCCTGATCGACCCCCTGCCACGACAGCATAAACGAGCAAAACAGAAAAAAAGAAGAAAAAAGAAAGCTCTGGAGTGAGATGCGTGAACCGCATCAATCACGCGAAAGAAAACGAAAGGCACAATGGATGAATGGTTTGGGTCTCGAAAGCAGCGCCTGAAGATTTCGCGCACCTACGGCCACGTTTCTGGTGTTGGAAAACGAAATAAAAAGAAAGAAGAAAGAAAGAGTGAGAGAGAGAGAAGGAAGCAAGGAACAAAAGCTGCCCGTTGGCACTTTCAAGTCGGGTCATGATATAACAGCGCGCGCTCTCTCGAAGCGAGTGTGCTATATAGGTGCAGCTTTAATGGCGTCGTTAGGGGGGACACATTAAACCGAAGGCTATCGATCAGTAAAGGCTTCCACGGGGTTCGCTCTCCTGAGCCTGCAGCTAAGGTTCTAGCTCGACAAACACCATCTGGCGCTCCTTACCTTCCTCCTTTCCCAGACCCGTCGTGGTGGCGTAATGGCTACGACGCTTGTGCTGCTAAGCACGAGGTAACGGCGTCAAAAGCGCCAAAACCACATGATAATAAGGCACGCTGCGGATTAAATATATCACCACCTGCGGCTTTTTTAGCATGCATCTAAAGCTAAGTGATCATCACCATTATCATCAGCCTATTTTTATGTCCAATGCAGGACGAAGGTCTCGCCCTGCGATCTACCCCTGTCTTGCGCTAGCTGTTCCAACTTGCGCCTGCAAATTTCCTAACTTCATCACCCCACCTAGTTTTCTGCCTCCGCGACTGCGCTTCCTTTCTCTTGGCACCCATTCTGTAACTATAATTGTTCACCGCTAATCTACCCTACGCATTACGTGGCCTGCCCAGCTTCATCTTTAACAGCGCAGCTGTTCAAGCTCTTCGTTGCGCCGCGTCGCATAGACCAGAAACTGCGCCTGACGATGACGTCACCGCGCGTTGCCTAGCAACCACTTCGCACAGCCGCGCCTCACTTCGCCTAGCTTCGGCAACGCTCCTCCGCCGCCGCGCCAGCTGCTACGACCGCGCACCTGCTCCGTCTAGCCATGACGTCACTTCGCGTCGCCTAGAAACCACCTGGCATAGCTGCTACCCCGTTTCGCCTATACATGACATCGCTTCGCCAAGCTCTTCACGCCGCCCTCCCCAGCTACCGTGCACATGCTTCGATTAGCCACTACGAAACCTCGCGTCCGCCGAGGGATCACGTGGCCTCACCAGAACTCCGGCACACCCGCCAAAACCTTCTCGCTCCGCCGGGTAGGCGAACCAAGTACCGTGACGTCAGACGTCACTGCGCGCCAACACGGTTCGCGGGCTGTGTGGGCTTTGTCGAGCTGTAGCCGGCAAGTGTGGAGGCGGAGCTTGGTCGTGACGTCACCGTGAGATAAAAGCTCGGAGCCGCAGCGACGGCGGCAGAACTCTCGTCGACTATGTGGCGAGTACATGTAGCCTTGACATGGGGCGACCAAAGAAGATCCGGACACCCGAAGAAGAAGCCGCTCATCTTGAAGCGCGTCGTGCGGCCAAGCGAGAATCTGTGCTTCGGCGGCGAGCCAATTCGGAATACCGTGCCTAGCAGCCACTTAGAATTTCCTAGCAAAACTTAGCCAAGCCTAGTAAAACCTGGAAGAAGTTAGGTCGATCACCAGCTGCGCTGTTTATTCCAGCCTTCCACCGTTGAGTTTTATCTATACTTTGCTGTCACTTTACCTCCCCCTCCCCTCTCTCCCCAGCGTAGGGTAGCAAACCGGATCTTCCCATCTGGTTAATCTCCCTGCCTTTCCCCTTTTCTTCTGCCTCTCTCTCTCTCTCTGCTCCGCTAGTGCAAACTGCCCAAATTTCTGTTTTCTTAATCTCAATTATAATATCGGCTATCCTCATTTGCTTTCTGATCCACATTTAAATGAGTCGACGGAAATATAGCCGATCGTTTATGAACCGAATGTCAAGTTATACCGCAAGCAAGTTCTATTTGCTGTCTGTCCTATACTTGAGGCCACGACATTGAGCGTCAATCTCTGAATCAGAGGGACACGGTTAGGAACAGAACAGCGCAGGTAACGTACAGTATATATATATATATATATATATATATATATATATATATATGCAACGATAGGCGCCAGACAACGGCTAGGGATAGTGCGGTGACTCTCCAAGAGAAATTTCCCGCACGACGACTACCGTCGCTGGTTGATTTATCGCGCGCACATTTCGTACGTGCTGGTCAGCAGAGATGTTCTTGCTGGGAACGAGGCGTGGAACAGGTCTAGTCGGTGATCTATAATGGTAACTTCACGGCACAGAAACAAGACAAGGACCCGTGACGTCGGCAGAAATGGAAAAAAAGTCGGCCGTTTGTTTTCGTCTGTGACACAAATGGCTGCATCAACTTCGGTACCGATGGAACCTAAGTTCATAGGCATCGGAAGAGGTACCCGCTCTTATTTCGACGGCTGGTGCTGGTGTTTGACCAGCACCGCCTAGACTATATTCTACGTGGTGCTGGTGTGACACGGCAGGAAAGTATGATGCGCAAGAGCGCTGACGCGCGGCGTGAACGCCACACCAGTAGGACGGAGACACAAAGCGCGGCGTCCCTTAGAAAAATTATTCGAAAAATTATATAACGTTCCTATTGACTTTCTGTCGCACTAAATGAGCCTTATGTTGAAATGCAATTAAACTTCGCTTTTGCAAGGGTGACACGCCCAGAATGCAGTGCGAAGCGTCGATGGAGATGAGCATCGGCCGAGCGACGTGCAAAGGGCACCGGTGATGCCGATGATTACGATGATGTTGTATGCTCTTCGATTCTAGCGCGCACATTTCTTCCCCGGAAAATTCGCTATTTATAACAAACATCACTATATATAATGTATAGTGCACTATAATACGACATGGACGTTAGAATCGAGTAAGGAACCAAATCCGCAATGGGTGGTGTTTCATATAAAGGCTAAAACAAGGCACAGTATATCTATGCAGTCTTAATAACGCTTATATGGATGAACACGCTATGACGATGATCCAACTTGCCGGAGGTGGCGCGACGTCGCCAGAAACGTTCTCTGCTGGTGCAGTTAGAGGAAGAGATCGTCACGCTTCGGTAATGTCCTTTAATGCCTAAACGCTCCGCTAACGCTCCGACACCCCGAACCAAACCTAACTAGAGATATTTATCCTCTTTGAAGGCGCGCACCCAACTCGTAATGAGTCATGCGAGTGAAGCTGACCCTCATCAGCGACGATCCTGATTAGGGTCGTCGCGAAAGCACCGGTCGCTATCGCCGGAGCAGCGGCAAAAATCGCGCGTCCGATCTGAGGAAACGACCTCCGGCGGCGGTTATCAGTGTCATCTCGGCACCCTTGCGTCACATCGGATAAACGAAGATATATAAGGACGCTTACCTCACGCCTTTCCTAAAATAGGGAACGTTAGATTGCTAGTTGTCGGCGGCCAATTTCGGATGTACGCTTCAAAACGCCTGCCATGGATTCTACACCACAGTGATCCAGAACTGCAACATGTTTTAATACATAGGAATGAATGTCAGGCCAAACTGCCTTCCGCGAATCATGTGAAGTCGCCTCGTAATTTTTCTTTTAAAGGTTTATTGCCGATGTCGTCCCCGCTTTCGGTACGGGCGCACGTCTTCGTGGGACATGTATCGGTGTCACAACTATAGTTGGCTAATTCTATATTTAGCGCGGGACAAATATATTTCCTTAATTCTCTATGTGACTCATCGTGCCGATGTAAAGCCCCGGCGAAAACGCCGGGCAAGAGGCACATCAACCGAGCAACGACTACAGCGAATAGAAAATATTGCTGCCCATAAAAAAAAATAACCCTATACGCACTTCGATATCAAGCACGTTTTACGCTCTATGTATGGTACTACAAGTTCGCGGAAAAGCGCTGGAACGCTGCCAGACGCGCGAGCGGCAAACGAGTTCAAAACCGTCGAAGCTGTCAGTCCACGCTGTGCAAACACGATGCCAAGCTTGGCGCACTTCCATATTGCAGTGTCGGCCCGTACACTGCACTTGTTCAGAATGAAATAAGGGTATACACTCGAAAAGAGCGTGTCGGTCTGTGAAAGACGAGCTCGTGCGCTAGATAAATGGCGTCGCCAGAAAATTCGGAATAGCATGCCGCCATTCATCGCGTTTAGAATTCGTGTTTGAAACGTTTGGCCGGAATGGCGCATGCTGTATGCGGACATAACAGCGAAGTCGAGACTACAACCATCGCGTCAATTCCGTAACCAACGCAGACCGTTATTTGTTTAGTAGCTGTAATGTTCGAATGTATGGCCACTATAAGGGGGTGGGGCTCGACAGTGCGAAAGGTTTTCGCCCCGAAAACGCCTTCCCAAGCTCGAACACTGAATTCATGTACTGTACTAGCGGATTCATAGACTATGCTACTTCATCGACTGCAGCAGCTGCTGCTGCTAGACATACTACCATTCCGTATCATACTTCCTGCACAAGTCATCTGTTTGTCTATTTGTGAACGTACCTCTGTATAATGCGTAAACACACGGCTTCAGAACCTGAAAAAGGAAAGACAGTGCAACACACCCAACCCTGTTAAAACCTCTCTAGGGTGCACAAGAAGCCGGCCCTCGAATAAGTTTATTCTCTCTCTCTCTCTCTCTCTCTCCGCTGTTAAACATTTCGCCGCTAGAATAAAAGTTAGTAAAAGCCCCTATTTGTTCTTCACATCATAGCAATATTATCACAACTCTCCACTCAGAACCACGTAGGCTACTCACTCGGCGTCAACGGCCTGCGGCGAAGCCCCCGTGTGTCGTGGACGACCAAGCGATGACCAGGCCCTATATAGCCCACTGTTCAGTGACGAGCCTTCAGCGTGGCGGACTGCGCTGCCGATTCCGATGCAGCAGCGTCAGCGTGCAACCTGAATGGACGCTCAAGGAGGCGGTCTTTTTCTCGACGATGGGTGGAGATGACCGATTACAGATCCTTTATCTCGAAGAGGCTCCTCATCCGCGCAACGTTACGTAACGCAGAACTCGAGGAGACCACTGGCGGCTCGCGCATATGAAGGCACGATCGACTCGCTGCATCTACTACTCGCGTAGAGATACAACAGTGTGCGTTGACCGGAGGCTGCTGCAGCGGGCCGTGCGACGGCAGTCAGTGCACCGAATGCCGAGTGGTGGCGCGTGGAATGCCGGCTGCATGCAGCAGGTGTTGCAAACGGAACTCGACATCATCCTGCTGACGGGACCCATTTTCGGTTGCTCTTCCGAGATCACGTGACCACAAGCGCGTGCACGCATTATTCGCGCGTAGCAGCTTCCTTACGCGTAGTCTTACTTTCGCCTTTCTCTTTTTTCTTTCTTCTCCGGCTTGCGAAAAGCGGTGCACGACCTCAGCCGCCTGCAAGACACAGTCGTGGAGGAAGTGGCGCGGCTCTGAAGTAAGAGAATCTTGCTATCACGAAAGTGACATCTTTGTTACGTGGCGCCCGCCAGAAAAAAAAAAAAAAAACCGGGAAGGAAAGAAATAACTTGAAAGACGAGCGCTCCTGAGTGCCAAATGTCAGCTATAACGAAATAATACCTCGCAGCTGCGCAGTAACGTTAGTGTCCGCGATAACGTGATGCTTGCCTGACGTATACCTTTACGTGGCACACTTTATACACAAAAAGAAGAAACTGTCACGAAGCCCACAGAACCCGAAACCAGAATACCGCAGGTCGGCAATGTCTTTAGCGCTACAACGTGCCTCTGAGACAAATCGTGCGAGAAATGGCGCATACTTGCAACGAACGTGCGTGGCCATTCACGAGCGTGCTACCCGATCTACGAGCACTGTGCGACCAAGCCGCTGTATCTGTTCACGAAGCAAGGCAAGCGACTGCATTCTTATCGGCCCGTATGGAAAGATAACTTGCATACACTTAAGTCAACAGAGATGAAGACCCCAGCGGTGAAAAACCTGAAGAAGAACAACCACAACGATGACGATCACGACAACGATGGCGCCAAGCGACGGTTTTCCACGACTGGTACTGGACTAATCTGCCGGTGCTAATGCTCGTACTCTTGCCTGAGTAATGTGTTTGGAATAGCCGGCGGCCCCCTTCCCAATTTTCTATACATTAAAACATACACAGGGTTATCTTTCGGTAGCGCTTGTCCCTGTGCCAAACTGCACAGTTATGGAATGGAATGCCAAAGACATTCCATATTTTGGCACCAATGAGAGAAAAGAGGTGAGCCGGCGACCACAGTTGCTATAAACGCTCGGGAAATTGAGTTTCTTCTGGTGTGCTTGTCTAGTGTTAGATCTAGGTATACAACAAAATACTGTATATATCTCAGGAATGTGCAAAAGGCAGGATCAGGCGGTTCAAGCGTAGACTTCAAACACGATCGGGCCGGCGAGAAAGGTCGACGGGTGCGCTTCAAATCGCAGCCAGACGGGAGTCCATAATGCATGCAGCATTCCCAGTCGGTAATCCCCACCGTATGCTCCGCAGGTTCCCGCCTTCCGAAGCTCGATGCAAGGACACAGGCGACAAGCCCCAGTGATCAATCGTCGAAAGGAATTCGCTAAAGACATCTTCCAGCGCTTCGCTGGCACAGTTTAATACCGCAGCGAAAAGCAGCTGCACGTTGTTCGCTGTACGCATTCGATCTTCTCCGGCGTCAAGAACTGATTGTCATTCGCATTGGCGAACTGTACTCTACCCCTGAGACTATTCAACATGTGCTCTACGTGTGCCCACCATCTTGAGACTGCGCAGAAAGCACTTCTAGCGTCAGTGTCTTCTCCAGACTGCCGGCCTATTTCAGAGGAAGCTCTTCTATAGGAGTCTGGGAAGATGCCGAGAAGGGGCTACGTCTGGACAATCGGCTGTGAATTAATGTGATGTACTGTCATTATTTGTTGCGAGCTGTGTGATTTGTAGCTTATGTATATATATATATATATATATATATATATGATATAAACGAGAAGGAGTACAGAGGGCCCCGATTTTTATTAGTCCCAATCACAAGCCAACGGACAATGACACCAAGGAACGCCTACTGGAAATGATGTGTAGTTTTAATTGAAGTGAATAAATGATACAGAACCTGAAATGAAAGTGAATTGTGGATAGAAAACTGTTTGGTGGCGCGATACGAACCCACCTCTTGGCATTATTTCTTCGAAAATATATACATTTATTTATATAGTATGTTCCTTCTCGAACTGTTGGTTGGGGACACTGATGACGTTGGACTGATCGGTCCAGAGGTGCTTATCACAGTGCTTTTTCCAACATCGCCCCCTCATCCTCCACTACCTTCCTGTTTTTCCCCTTCCCCTGTACATCAATGCGGAGTAGTAAGCCAGACACGCTAGGCTATTGGTCCAACCATTTTTGTACGCATTCCTTGCAGTGTTGAAATAAAGCTCATTTTTGATTGATTGGTTGTTTGGTTAATTGATAGAGTGATTGATTGATCAATTGATGCCGAGACGCTGAACACGCTTCCATGGAGAAAATTATCTGACGCAGTGAATGGTGACACGCACGTAGCGTTTTCGCCCGAATTCCTAGCCCGCGGCTGTCACCAAATCACGGCGCCGTTACAGGCGCGTATATACGCCGCTCACAGTTGAACTAGCGAGCGCGTACACCTGGCACCTCGGTAGTGTGGTAAGGCTACTCTCATTATGCCACCGTAAAAAAGCGCTCTGACGTCAGTGGGCGTCCAAACCCCCATCGGAGCACACGCACACACGTGCACACTGCTGACTGTCGCCCGAAGGCATTTTCTCAGTGCGCTAAGCCTTGCGCAGCCGCCAACGGCTCGAGAACTCATTCCGCGACGACATTTCGTAAGCTCGTCGTCGACGAATGTCTGCCCTTCGGCATGCCAGCAGTAAAATCCCAGCCAGGGGCACACACCTGTGCATGCGCAGCCGATGCGGGGGGAACCAATCAAACTCACGGCGCGCCGTTAGAAGGAAACCCATCGGTATCGATAACTTCGCCCGTCGCGTACATAGCGGGACGGGCCCGCGTGGAACAGCGACCTTCGAGTCACGGGCGGCCGGGAATATACACGCGCCTTGGCCCCTTCGGGGCACCGATGCGCGGTGATTGCGACTTGTGATTGCGCGGGCAATTATACCCTGGATGGCATGCCGACACACGCGCCATGCACAGGCGAAGCCGGCGGGCGGGAATGCGCAAGAGGTGAGCGAGGCAAATCTCGCGCGCATGCCGTAACCGAGCGATGCACGACTCGAGGCGATGCATACTGTGCGCGCACGGAAAGGAGGAAGGGGACAGTGCGGGCGACGCGATTGCACGACCGGCCATTTGAGCACTCGTATATACATACCGGATTATATGGAGAGAACGTTGCGTTCGATCGCTTTCGAGAAATTATGTGACTATATTCCCTGACGTGTCCCTTCTTCACACGTCTGAGTTGATCCGCAGGAACGCCTGCCACACCGCCACACGTACGGGCGTTGTTGAACGGCGTGAAATTCAACCTGCGTTATTGAACGGCCCGAAATTAAACCTGATCCGACATTTACAGCGCGTGATAAGCCCCAGGCACGAAAGAATATATGTCAAGATGGAAGTGAAACGTGCTTGAAAGCGATGAGCAGCCTAGCTTTGTTTGTATCGACTGGCCTCTTTCACTATATATACTTTGCGCTTCCCGTTTTGATCGTTTGTTCTCTCGCCTCTTTCGGTTCACGGGCGCCGCCATGTTGAGTCGTCATATACAAACGATTTCTCAGTTTAGGGCAACATGGTGCTGCTGTGGACACTTATTGGTCAACCCTACCGGCTAATGCTACGGAACGTGCGGGTGCGGTGATCGGTCCTGGCAAGCCCTCCGAGATTGCAGGGCGCGCACGAAGGTGCACCGACGCAATCTCTGAGGCCACAGTCCGCGTTGCGAACCACATTAAATCCCCTCGCGAGGACATGTCGTCGGTACTATCGGCACAGGTCCACCATGCAATTCATCACTTTTGAATATACAATGAAATCTGCATGGATTGGGATAGTTAACCCGGCGATCGAGACAGCCACCCACGCAAACTGGGGCGAAGAACCAATGAAGGCTTCGTTTTAAGAGGACTTTAGCCTCACGGCGATGCCACGCTTCACTACACCGATATTACCTCCTTCGCAGTGTATAACGTCAAGCGTGTTGCGCGCGCTGCAGCTCCTACGTATATAGTACCGCTTAGAGATTGAAGTAATAGTTCAGCGGAAATCCGCTAGGTGGAGATAAGTAATTAAAGGGAAACTGAGACATCCAGTTGTCGACAAATTGGACTTCGCCCTGCCATCTGCTAGCCGCCTGGTTAGCTCAGATGGTAGAGCGGCTGCCCCGGAAAGGCGGTGGTCCCGGGTTCCAGTCCCGGACCAGGACGGATTTTTCTTCAAATGCGAGGCTTTCTTTCGAGGAACCCGGCTGAGTTTCCATTGTAGCAAATTGCTACATTTGAGTGGATGTCTGAGTTTCCCTTTAATCGCTTAGAGATTACGCTTGGCGTCAAGCACGTGGCCTCTCGGTGCCTTCGCTTTCGATGCGCCAGCCAACGGCGTCAATCCCTGCTCAGGGGCTCACTTCAGCGGCAGCGGGAAGAAAAAAAAGAAAGGAAAATATGCCCCACTCGCCTCAATTCGAGGTATCTGCAATGAGGAAAAGCCTATGTATAGCCGCATCATCGTGGTTGAACTCAACTGGAGCGCTTCTCTCCCGCGTGCTTCGAGAAACAAGCCACCGCCGCCGCTCGATTCTTCCTTATTTGTTCCGTTCAGCGCAGCCAAAAATAAAAGAATAAACTAAATCCTAAAAACTGCAGTTGCGATGGCGTAAGGAAGAGGAAAAGATAACGCGTGGCGGTGAGGACGAACCGGCCGGGAGATGAACAAAGTGACACTTTCGCCGAACGGCGCCGGCCTGCACGCGTTATAAAAGGCGCGGGTGGAAAAAACAAGGAAAGCCGGATGGGCCGACTCGGGCGCTCGCGGTGCGCATACATACATATATGCATGTCGTATACACACGCAGGAAACTGCGTGCCATTTCACGAGCGAGCGAGTTACACTATCGCCTTCGCGTTGGTTCTCGCCAATCGCGTCGCTCGGGTGGGAATGACAGCTCGGTCGCTGATGCCACTTTCCCGTGACTGCAGCACTTCATACATGCACACACGAAGCCTTACGGGATACACGACGGATCGGGCGGGGGGGGGGGGGGGGGGGTACATGAAAGGCCTTAATTGTGCGTGCTGCCGAAGATGCATGGTACAGGGTACAGAAATGAAGTTTACAGGTACGCAAACGACATTTATTCACGCACTACGAAGCTTACACGTTTAACTTATGAGACAATTTTGTTGGGGGTCCTATATACCGTCTAATTTTGAAATCGTGTTCGCTCCTTATTCGTAGTGGGACCCGCCGTGGTCAAAGGTGGTGGGCGCAGAATTGGCATCCCTCCGTCTTGCTGCCCGAGTGTCTCCACGTCACACAATTTTCGGGACCCTATATACGTGTTGAACGAGGGGGCACCACGCATAGCCGAGCATACGTCAAACTTCTGCAGCAAATTGCACACTTGTAAGCCTTATAATTACTGATGAGCTCAGGATTGAGTTGGATGAATTAGTATGCTACTTTGGAAAAGTGAGCTTCCTAAAACGCGGACACTCCCGCTCGGAACTCCCTCAAACGCGACAACTCGATCCCTCTCCCTGCGTGAACGCCAAGTGAGTAGCTAAATTGAGCACCGATTGCGTCATGCATGGCCCCATAACGGCGCCATCTGGGCACTCGACGCGCGCACGATCGAGTGTTGGCTTCTTTCTACACAATGATACCAAAGTAAAGCGCGTGGGCATACAGTACGGCTACAAGGACATAAGTGATAATAGCGTAACATGTTTTCGTTACGGTGCGGTTTTAGCAAGCGACTCCCTAGGAACTGAAAGAAGTTTCACGTCAGAAGCCTATATACTGCGGACCATATTTAACTAGTTCTATTATAGCGCCAGAAGGCAGTGACACACCGGAGCTCTGTCTTTTTTGCGCTGCGGCTAAACATGGTCACCTTATACCAACTACGCAAATTTTCTGTTCAGCTGAAGCGCATACTGCTGGGAGCTCAACGTTTCTAACCCCCTGTCGCCAAGGTCGTTACAACTTTCACGCTGATAAGGATACTGGTAGGCACACGCATTGTCTCCGTTCTTTTGCACCGTCATTTCCATTTTTTTATCGTTTCTTGTGTACACGCGTTCTTTGTCTGTACTGCGCTAGCTATAACTTTTCAGCCTTTCACGAGCGATAAGAGAATTAGACGAAAGCACCGCCGATTCAACGCTCAACTAAGAGAACGCCCACGGGTGCCCACTCGACGACAACTGCGTCGCCTCCGCGTTTTGTTTTTCGTTCTGCGCTTTGCATATATGCAAATAGACATTCCGACCGTTCGAGTGACACGCTTTTGTTTTCGTTTCGCCGCTGCATCGCCTTCCCAAATTTAGCAACCTTGCGTCAGGTTGCGCAAAGAAAAAACTAAAAGACAGCCAAAATAACTCGGACGTTACAAACTTTCCAGGACGTGTGGAAGGTTCGGTTTGGGAGCAGGGCTCTCTTATTGCGCAGACGTGTCCTGCCGCCCTTCCGAGAAGGCACTGCAGAACTTTCAACGTGTCCTTATCCGGAACCAAAGCTTCCACGCATATACAATAAGGCCGCTTCGAGGGTACGTCCTCTATAGCGCTAGACAACTTGCGAGTTCTCGGACTACTTTCCAAACCTCGCCTATATATATACCCTGCGGGTTCTTTAGCGACGACACTATATATCCGTATGCATATATTCAAACTTTTTTTTGCGTAAGCAGCCCAATACGAGGACCACCGCGCGGTACGCGAAGGCTTATTGCAAATGAGTGCCTACGCAAGAGTGGCTCTATATACTTGAAGGCTTGGCGACAACGCGACGGTGTGGGAACGTGTTTCAGTCGAAAGCGAGCGATCAATAAAGAAAAAAAAATTGTGCGGCTCTAATCGACGGGCCCACAGCCAGAACCAAAAACCGAAAAAAAAAAAACGCCTTTTTCGCCTCAGTTGGTGTTCACTATATAGGACACTTTTAGCTATAAGCAGACGAACAGAAAGGCTTTAATAAAGCATGAGCAAAGTACGAGTGGTAACTTCCAAGTATGTGTCCACGAATATAGTGCGCAAGGAAGCAAGGAACTATGCGGTTAATTAAAAACAATGACATAAGAATTAACTAACGGAACTCTCCGATTTGTTTTGGAAGTTATGTCCGCCCGTTCAAGTGATCCACACGAAGAGGCCGAAAGTACGCTATCTGCCAGATGCGACGTTTTAAAGAAAATACCTCTCCGGAATAAAGGAAGAACTAATAAATGAAGCAGATTGTCTTGTGTGTAAAGCGGCGTACACTCAGGCTATACTGCGTCAAACTTAGGTGTAAGTCTGTACATATACGCATGGAAGTGCGTCCTTAGATTCTTTTTCTACGAGTAGGAAAGTAATATAATAAGAAAAACGTGATAATCATCGTCTGAATAATCATCGTCTGCTTGGAGGCGAACACCTTGGTAATGTATATAAATGAAACGATTAACTTAGAGATGTATGGAGGGATTCACCGACCAACCGATTGATTGATCGATCGATTGATTGATCAATGAACCGGTAATCATTGCGTCATTTCTCGCCTGCTTTTCCCCAACACTTGGCTGGCACACGAGGAGGCGGGAACGACGTGAAGCCAAGAGGGCGCCACCCTGCCAGACCGACCTGACGACGACCCGAACGAGAAGATCCAACAAAGCCTGTGGTTCGCTTAGCGGCTACGAAACATTTGGCAAGGACCCGCATTTGGAGGCGGCATGCTGAGCGCGCAAGGTATACCGCGCCATATTCCTCGCACTCACCCGAGTCGACGCACAAACGCACCGGCACGCGGCATGCATCATTAAACGTTATCTACGCCGGCACGCACAGGAGGCGGCCCGACAACAGCGTGGGCCGTCATTCATGCATTCAATATATAGAAAGAGATCGGCCTACAAGGGGTGTGTGTTGACCGCCACTTCGCGTCGGATTCCATCCCTCTTATTACGTGGGTGCGGATGGCGTAAGTTTCGTTCCGTGGAGTGTGCGCTACAACAGCGCTGCATATGCATCGCTTAGGCAGTTGCATTTCGCAATGGGTACATACTATATATAGAATAACCCGCCCGGTTCCCCATAGTGACTCGTGTGTAATCCATGCCTTGTGTGCCGGCATTCATCGAGTTATGCAGCGGCTCGCTACGGGAGCTGTATCGAGCTCATACGCCACCAAGCAGAGCGCAGGCCTGTCACTGGCGAAAGCATGGGAGTTTCGTACTAAAATCACTAGAGGAATATCTGGCGCTGCCATCGCTCGGCTACGATGGGAATTATGGTTAGCATTTGCATTTATCTGATCTTCGGGCTAGGAGCTTTTCAGAGCTTCTTGTGGCGTTATTTATTACGGTTTGTCTTTCTAAATATCTAAGCAATCATTTTTTTAGCTCTTTTCCTAAACGCACGGAAGCAGCAAATCTTTGCGCACATGCATTCCCAATGCAAATTGTTGCAGTTATGACGTAATATCACTGAAAATGATCCCACCACAATGTCAAAGTCGTTCAGAGCTAGAGAGTTTAGCGGTAAATTTATGTGCACTATATATACTCATCAGGACATCCTCTACGGCAGGCAGTACAGCGCCAGATTTATCTGTAGCGCAGTCGAACCGTCAGGTGCTGCTGCCAGGCGCAGTTGACGACTTCATTCTTTTCACAAAACTAGCAATAACATAAAAGTTTTTTTTTTCGGTAGCTGTCTGTTCCTATTTCTTCTTTCTAATTTATATTATTCTCTCGTCTATATAGCGTTCTTATATGCGTGTTCATTTAGCTACGATGTTGGGGTAGCGGGTTCTCCAGTAGCCAAACTTCGCATATACTGTCGTAGTTACAAACAACAAAAAGAAGGCAATTACACACAAGAAAGTCGTGCCAACTGACTCGGCTTGGCATATTGCGAGAATGCAAGAACGGAGGTATATGGTCGTCTATAGAACTCGTAATGCCGGAGGTACTGGTCGGAGAGCTCCTCATTGCTTTTATTTTGCTTTGTTTATTATAGTATTCCAAAAGATATGACACGAGGCTAGAAGCATGACTGGCTCACTCCCATCACTCGCTAACCAACCAACCTAACCAACCAACCAGCCAGCTCCCTCGCTCATCAACGATTATAGACCAGCCGAGGTTTTCTGGCGCAAAAGTTTGGGGGGAAAAAAAAGCAATTTCTATATCAGAGTCGCTCGACTTCGCCGACGCACTATAAAGGCACTCGCCGCCATGGGAAGTAATAGCCACATAACTCTTCCACATCGGTATTACGATCGGCACAACGCGTTATATACAAACTGCAAAACGACGCGGCTATATACTTCCATCTTCTATCGGGCGGTCGTTGTTACAACAGCGGCGGAAGGCAGCCGTTACAGGTAATCACCTGTTTCATGTCGTTTGAGCAAACTGCAAGAACGCGACAGATATTGCTGCTACTAAAAATAGATTTCCGAAGGAAGAACGGTAACGATAGAAAGAACAAAATTATATATATATTCCTGCTCGGGAAACGACCCGCTCGAGACAGTTACTCGGCCCCAAAACGGCGTAGAGTTTATAAAGTATGATTTTCGAGAGCACCGCCAGCTTAATCGTACACGCAGATGGACACTTCCGTTTCCTGTATACATACGTATACAGAAATCACGGCAAGTGTATATAGTCAAGCGTATAGAAGAAAGGGACGTCATCATTCCAGCCTTCAATCGTTACTGCCGGTAGCGTGACGTTCATCCCTAAACCGGCCACTGCACCCCTCTTATATGGAGCGTTCTGCCGTTCATTTCGCCCGCATTTATATAACCGCCGCACTTATACGTGCAAGTGCTTTATTATATGATGTACGCATACCACTTTCAGAGTATTCGTGTAGCACACCCGACGACGCCGGGTACACGCAGCTCTTCGCAAATGACCGCACATCTCGTATATAATGACCGGCGTGCGAGCATCTCTGTATACAATTCTCTTTGTTCCGAGCGTCACGCAGATTGCGTCACGCGAAGCACGCAGGCTGACGCAGCAATCACGCACGGCGGCCGGTTGCATCGCGTGTGGCGCGTTTGTTGTACACCGAAAAACAACAAACGAGTACGTGAGACGTATAGTATACGGCACGCGTATGCCACACAGGATGCAAAGTGGCTCTTTTTAGTCTTTACGCAGCCCACATCGGCTCGAATGGGATGGCTGCGCGCGTTCGAATCGCGAAAGAACCGAAGTAACGCATAGACTATTTTACCGGAAGCGTTTAGCTGTCACCATCTTGGGCTGTTAACGCTGCGGTTTTCTGTCCTTAACAACGAAGTGTACGTTACTACAGTCGATTCGCAAGCGTGCAAATAGTTGTATATACATGCGTTCAGTGTTTCATGACCATGTTACGTCACTTCACTTCCCATAAAACTTGGAAGTTGTTTGTTTAACAGCCCAAGATGGCGGCGCCCATGAATCGAATATAAAATCGCCTATAGGCCGTTGTGATTTGCGGTCGTTCGAGAGAGTTCGGGGGAATTAATGCGGTGTAGCTTGCGTCACACATTTCAGCGAAGAGGGCCGGATCGTTGGCCATGTAGTATTGGAGAGTTTTAGTGGAGAGTTCCGAGGTATAGCGCCTGCAGCAGCAAGCTCAAGGGCTTCGCGTTAACGTTGCATGTGCCCTACACTGCGCACGCGCGGTACGTATAAGTGGCTCTGGGGCTCTTGCGTGCGTATACGCTATCATCAAGATTTAGCGTTGGATCACACTCATGCATTCTTACTATGCCCGCCCAGTCACTCAGCTATAGAGGCATCGGAGCCCAGTGGTCCACTGCCGCGGCCCCACATTCTCCAAATACCTGTTGCTGCAGCACGAACAACTTTTGCCTTGCGCTGCTGGCATTCCTATGCTTCTGCGTGAAAGGCAACGAAGGGAAGATGACGTGACCTTAACCATGCGTCTCGGGGGAGCATCGCATACAGAGAAAACGTTTTAGAGGAATATTCCATTCAGAGAGACATCACTATTACGACTACGGCAACTGGAGCGCCACAAAAGCAAATTTGGCTTTTCGGACTGAACTCGCGCTTTTGACGCCGTATTCTAGTATAGCTACAGTGCCAACCTACAGTATAGCTACAGTGCCAACCAGTCATTTCAACAAAGTTGAAATGACTCCGTCACTCCTTAATTAAAGGTTGAAACGTAGGCCAAGGTTGTCCGTCATGTAAGCGGAGCGACAGTCAATTATATCCGCGCGTTGCGAACACAGCCTTGTCAACACCGAAGCTCTGGCCTGCCAGGTCGGAAGTATAACATATATGACAAGCCCCCCCCTCCCCCCCGAGGCCACATTCGCGTTCATTTTGGGACCTCATCATATCAGCGTCGAGGTGATGGGAGAAAAAGGAGGAACACAATATAAATACTCCAAAGGCATGTATACATCACGCCTGACGCTAGCGCAAGGAGCGCAATTGCTGTGTGGATGATATGTGCCCGGCTTCGATCACAACAAGAAATTCGCCGGAGTGCGACACAACCAAGGGCTGCGAGTCGAGAGACATCGCATCGATAGACCGATATAGGTTATCTCGTATTACTCGCTCGAAATAAACATTAAGAAGTACAAGGATTCCCCTTGAGGTACATCGGAGAAACCGCACTATATAAAGGCACAGGATCGATTGTTGTGAGCCCAAATCGATGACGAGACGCGCGAAATTATGGAAGCGGGAGAGATTGCAAGAGTGCAAAGGCGCACGTGTTAACGGTGTCCTTCGCTATCTTTACCCGATATAAAGAACTTCGTTTCTTAAGACGTTTCGTCCGACGTGGCTTGAGACTCGCGACCCTTTATCTCTTGCTCTTCATTCGTTCCCTTGCTTCAATATGTTGCAACTGTATGTGTCGACCCTCTCTCTCTCTCTCTCTCTCCCTGAGTGTGTGTGTATGCGCGCGCGCGCGCACACGCGCACACGCACACACACACGCACACACACACACACACACACACACACACACACAAAGAGAAAGAGTTAACGGATAAGCGGAATTTCAGGTCATACTGTACCATGACTATAGTTGTTTGGATGTTATTTAGAGGTCGTCGTCGGTCTTCTGCGCTCACGCTATGTTCAAATTTTTGCAACGTATACTGAATCTATAAAGCTGAAAATTGCGCCATTGTTGTAGCGGTCTCTCACCAGAAAGCGAATGACACATCGGTCACGCAATTTGTAGTGCGTACTTGTTATTTGCTTCATTTGTATTTAATTGGCATTGGAATGCGAAGTACCGTGAGAGGATCAGAGCAGTATCTATATTAGGCAGAGTGGCGCTTCTTTTTGTAAAAAAAAAAATCATATCCGCGTGTTAATGGCGAGTGCTCGATTCTTATATTCTGCGTAGCATAACACGACTTCTAAAATACGGTTTCGTGAAGACAGCTTTTGCTGTCTGGGGCGAAGCGTTGCTAGGTGACGCATGGTGACGTCATCGCCAGGCGGTGGTTCTGCGGCGTACACTCGACGGACCATCGTCGAGCTTAAACAGCTTTGCTAGTTCACACGGGGTATGTGTCATTGCATTTGGACCCTTTCTGCACGACCTCCAGGATCGGCCCAGATTTCGGGCGTGCACCACCGGACTACCACCGCCTAACAGCTTCGCTGTTAAAAAAACAGACAACAAAAGCAAATTGGCTTAGCGCACGAGAGAGAGCATAACATTTTATTGAATGAAAAGGAAAGGGGTGTTAGGAGCGGGTGGGTGGGTCCCTATTCCGAAACTCCACTGGCCAGAGCTACTCGCCGGGCCCTGTGGGTCTCCAAACTCCTGACGGCAAAGAGCTAGAATGGCACATACGAACCCTGTCCGCTTTTTGCCTTGACGTTCCCCTTTCTCGTAGCGAGCGAGTAAGGGAAAGGCGAAGAGAGAGTGTGTGTGAGTGGGTATCGGCGAGGAGAGCACATATATTGATTGATGATTACGTATTTATCATCGCTCAGTGAGAAGAGGAAACAAATACAGAACGCAATCTTGTAGGCGAAGGTCGTGCGGTGATTATAGCGGAATGAGCGTGCACGCTCCCGCACGGGTCGAGTTAATTGGAACGCGAAAAAGACCCGATGATGCGAAGGTCGACCCTCAATCCGGGACACGAAAGGCTTGCACGGCGGCGTGTGCCAGTTGCGATGAGAAGGGAGACCGCTACCGCCAGCAGACCCGGAGCCACTAGCCATGCGGACACACACAACATGGAGATACAGACGCTGTCAGCGTTTCTGGCTGTGTATATATACTGTGCGGATCTAATTAGGGAACCGGTAAGGCGATGTCCACGCTTTCATGTCTCGACGTTCCAGGCACTTGCGCCTCGGCATGCTCTATACGCTATGCGGGTTCGTGCCGCAAGCGCACTGCGCTCATATCACGTGAGCTAACGGTACTTTGAGTTAATCGCAAAGTGTATTGCATTGTCTGCCGTCTATATCGAGTATTCCCGTCACTTTATTGCACCCTCTGATGCTGGCCGCCCTTAAGGCGTGAGCCAAGACAACAGAACGGCAGCAGCAATTTCCATCCTTTTAAAGCTAAGACTTATATGGCTAGGCGAACTCGCCTGTCCACAGAAAACTATCAACATCAGCATTGGCTCGAGCGTCGTCGCCTTCTTCCGCAGCTGCAGCTGCTTTGCCGCTCATCATTCCAGCGTAGAATTTCACTTCTCTTCTGTCGCGTTGTAATGGGGAGGCCGCGTTTACGGGGGTATGATCGATTGCTTGAGGGGGTATGAGCCATTCATTGTCTCACGCGACGGACAGATTTAATTTTGAAGAAATTTGATTTCGAAGAATCGCATGCCGCGATGGCGGGCAAATGCTGCTAACCACGCCGCCGAGCAAACTCGAGACATCGAACGCAAGCGATAACGGCGAACTGCGGGCATACCGCCAGTGACGTCGTTCTCTGCTCCGTCGCAGCCGAACGTGTGTGTAACCTCATAATTGAGAAATACTTTCGTGAACCCAGTAATAAACAACGGGGCCGCACGTTCCAGCTTCGCACGTGACAGGGGCCCTGACGTGGTCCCGGGCCCTGTCAACACTCAAGCGATAAAGAAAACAAGCCATAGTCAAAGTGACATCCGCAGTTACACACACTGCAATTGCCTAGCTAAAACAAAACAACAAGCTTTTTGCTAAGAAGCGTGAATACGCGGAGCCAAAGGATACAGCCAACGAATACGCGGCTAAAAATACGCGGAGCCAGAAGCTACGACCAACAAATACGCGCCCAAGAATACGCGGAGCCAAAGGGTACGGCCAACAAATGTCAAAATTTAATCCAGAGCCCTCCTCACTACTGAGTACACGGCGTCTCTGACACCCCAGAAGCCTTTGCTTCGAGACGTTAAAACCCCGTAATTTTGTCGACATCGCGCGGCTCGACTCGCTACCATCGCGGTCCGCGCTGCTGCAGATGCATAATTACGTGTCCTACATGCAGCGCAACTCCGCACGTGATTTGACAGGCGTGTCGCAACGGCCGCAGGCCTGTCTCGTCCGCCAACGTATTACACGGAGGCAGGCGGGTCGACACTGTAATTCTCTCATATCATGATTTTTTTCCTTATTTCCCTGACAGCGTTCGCGCAGACTACAACGGCTTGCTAAAAATACCCGGCTGGAAAAGTAAGGCGCACGAGAGAAAAAAAAAAAAAAAATGAGGGCTCCGGGCGTTATTTAATAAGCAAGAAAAGTATAAGGGCAGGGGGGGGGGGGGGATATACACTATATGGCCCAGACCATAACTTTCAAAGGAGAGCTTTCTCTTCTCGTGTCGCTTCTGCAGCCCATTCGCCTTTGCTCGCATCTTTCTTTTACTTCCTTTCTTTCTCCACCCCTTTTTCTTTCTCGCTCTGTTTCTCGGGGGAGTCATTACGAGCGGGCATATTCTGAGAAAACGCCAACGATGACGCAGGCTGCAGGGGGTAATAGAGAGAAAAAGGAAAAGAGCCCGACGAGAGGAACTTTCTTAGACGCAGATATATAACGCTCGCCGGGCCCGCATGTACCGTCCGAATAGGGACAAAAGCATTGCAGCAACCCCCCCCCCCCCCCCCCACCTCTCTCTCCCCCGACTCCTACCTTATTTTCTTAAATTTCGCACTCTTTCTCGTACTTTTCACCCCGCTTTCGTGTTTTACGAGATGTTCTTTAGCCGGCTTTCTCCGTACGCGCCGAACAAAGACGGCAGAACGGCGGCTTACAGCGGTTCGTCTGCCACGAAAACAAGGATAACGAAAGCCAAGAAAAGAATAAAACAAGAATAGAGAGTGAAAGAGAGAGAGAAAGAAAGGCGGTGCTCGAACATGCAAGCGCAAAATGAAAAGCTAATGATCGCTGTTAGGAAGAAAAAAAAAGCAAGAAAGAAAGGCAGCAGCAAAGTGTGCTGGTTGCGGGAAACGCGGCTTCGCCCAGCGAAAACGAGGCGCGAAATGATTTGCGCACGCCGCCGAACGCGATGTTTTTTTTATTATAATTTTTGTAATATGAAACAAGGATGATGCTCTGCGTGGGCGCACTGAAAGCGAGAATTCTTTGTCGCCCAGTTGGAAACTTAACCAGCGCCTTTTCGCTAGAATTACTTACGGCGGCGGCGTATAATGTCACGGTGGCGTATAATCGAGGGCGTACAGAAAACAGTAATAGCAATGACAACGCAAATCACTATAGCTGCGCAAAAAAAAAATGTATTCCCGACCTGTTAAATTCTCGGAGTTAACGTCCCGAAACTGCTCACTGATGACGATTTATTGTCTTCCCCTTCGAAACGGGGCCGTCTATGTAGCCTGTACAGTGTATAGGTTATGAGGGGGAGACGTCGTGGAAGACTGCGAATGAATTTATCGCGCACTTGGGGGGTTCTTCATATATGCGCCCAAAGCGAGAATTTTGGGCGCCGCCCCCATCGGAATGCGGCCGCTGCGGACGGAATTGAACCCGGGACCTCGTGTTCGGCAGCGCATACAGCCACTGGGCTACAGCGGCGATTCTCTACAGTCTGTAATCATGTCTCAGCTAACTCCGCCCTCTCGGAAAGTTGCATATAAAATGCGCTGAGTCGCCGCAAAACGGTGAGAAAAGCAACATCTATAGAAATTAACTTCGCGAAAGCATGTGTCCCGAAACATTATAGCATCTGTATTTTCGACGCGTGAGCGATTAAACAACGTTGGAACGTTGTTTGTTCATATGTATATGTATATAGAGAGAGATGGCTGGATGGTTGGATGGATGCTAGGAGCGTCTCCTTGGGTTGCGTCACCAAGCTTGCTGTTGTATTGCCTAATGTCCTACCTGTCATCGAAAAAGAGAGAGAGAGGCTGGGAAAACCGGAATTTTCTGCGACAACAGCTACGTGGCCTCGTATCGCACGAAACGCATGCATATATATCCTTTAACCACATGGTATACACATAGGGTTTGGTTCCCGCGGGAGCGATTAGACTGGAGTCAGAAGCAGACGCGCCGGCATATTTAAGCTATCGGTGGCGTCTTGATTTAAAAGCCCAGATATAGCAGTTGAACCGTTAAATCCAGACAGATCACTCTGCCATGGACACAATGGCGGCTTTCGTTTGATGCGGTCGTATATACTAATCCACTTAGTGTATAATATGACAATTGGGAGTCGTGGGTGACATACACGCACGCACACGCAGGAAAATGACAGCTGGCGAAGACAAGTCATGGAGAAGAACGTAAAATCTTACGCCGTGCCTGCCCCAAAGGAACGGCTGCCTCCATCCTACAAAGCGCGTTCGGATTACACGTCGTCGGTGTCACCGAGCTTGCACCAGATTTGCTGGCGCCACCCTGGGGCACTATATAGAGACGTCACAACGCTATCGACGCCGACTGGGGAGTCTGTGTGTGCCCAAATATGGGCGTACGTACGCAAACACGTACTTTTCGACCGGAACTCCTCTACTTTTGCTGACAATAACCCGTAGGAGTTTGCGCAGCACAGCAGCGTTTTTAGGAAGGAGGTCTTGCGTCACACGCCGTGGAAGACACAAGTACAAGAGGGGAAGGGGGGGGGGGGGGGGCAAGTGAAACAGACTGTTGGTGCTGTGGAGATATGACAGCTCCATTACGCTTATCAGCCGCGTTATCACCGCGCTGCATGCGCCCCACGCTTCGCTTTCCAGAGCCACGGGGAAATTTTACCGTCGCAGCAAGCGGGTCGCGAGTCGCTGCGGAAACCACGCCGTGGAAAATGCGATCGCTCGCTTTAATCTACAGCGAAGGCGCAAAAATTTAGGCGAAATGAACGAACCACTCGGGAAAGTTCTTAGATTAATTTTTTTTAAATTTTCATACACGGAAGCGAAACCGTGCGTGTGCGTATAGGACGGTTCCGAAATAACGGGAAAACGCCCTCCTTTCAGGATTTCTGTTTTACAGCTTTTGTTTACCTTTTATGTATATATGTATTTATTCAGTACTCACAACGGTAGTTTTTTGTCATTTTGGGGTGGGAGGTGGGGGGGCGTGCCTAGAACACTGTCGAGTATAACACACAACACTGTATAGCGAATAAACGATGATATCCGAGTGACTGAGATGGGTTTTAGTATAGAGGGCTCCGGATTGCTCTTGAACACGCTGGGTTCATTAACGTGCACTTTAATATTAGCAGATGAGTTGTACTGTCGCGTTGCAGGTCCTTCGAAACGCGCGAACGCACTACCTCGAGGCCAGCAGCAGGACATGGCCATCACCACAGCATGAGTTACCGCGGCGGATACGAGTCTGTGAATGAGGGATTAATAAGGTGTAGGTGTGACGCTACCTATAGGTAAAACGCACTCCATGAAACAAGTCAGACAAGCCCTTCTTATTTGTGCCCGTCTGCATGTCTGTTCCATTCCACGTGATACACAATGTGCAAACACGAAAAGCGTCAGCCCGGAGCCAGCGTTCTGCCCACGAAGTTCGTCCTGTTGGCTTTAGAGAGAGTGTTGTGGTCCTACTGTCAGTTATGTCGTTGGCTTTTTGCCACCCCATCACACACAACAACCGTTTGTATGTTTGAAAGAGTGAATGAATGAACTTATTCTAGATCGATTTCTTTTGTTCGGCTACTGTTCATAACTTCAAGTCACCAGCTTCCTGTGACACCTAGCTTTGTCTCGTTTGCGTCCTGTTGCACGTGCTTTCAGACTGATTTAGAACAGCCGTCGGTGCAGGACTGACGCCCGTGCCGTCCTGCAGTGCAAACAGCGCTTACCCTCAGCTTGATCGGAGACCAATATGTCGATGCAAAGGCGATACAAAACAACTAGTGATTACCCAGGGTGTTTATAGTGTATCATCGTAAACAAATGTAACGGGCGTACAAGTTATATAGGCCTATAATTAGAACGCGTTCTTTAACTTGCCTTTTCGCGACTTCGTGCGATGTCGACACGGCTTGGGCTTGGCTTGCGGCTTTGCACCATCTTTGCGACCGGTATCGACCGGCTTTGGTTCGTTTTACTTATTTGTGGACTGAGTACCAGACAGGACACGCGGAAAGTTTCCTGAAATGTTCCTATCCATGTAGTATATATACTTGGGTCTGAAGAGCAAGCATTTATCCAAATTACTGTTTCTGATTTTTTTCTTACAAAGAATAATGCTATACACTTGTATACGCTCTCGAGACGGCGATACGGTGATCGGCTCGGGAATAATTTTCGGTAATCTGGGGGTCGTTTGTTTGTAACAAAGCATTTTGTTTTACATTC
Source organism: Dermacentor silvarum (assembly GCF_013339745.2). Lineage (NCBI taxonomy): Eukaryota > Metazoa > Arthropoda > Arachnida > Ixodida > Ixodidae > Dermacentor > Dermacentor silvarum. The sequence goes on from NC_051156.1 coordinate 101,018,542, forward strand.
TTTACGACATTCATCATTCGAATCAGAATAAGCTTATTCGTTTCAGCAATGAGGTAAGAATTACAAGAGATGTGTATACAGAAAGAGGTCCCATAGTTAGAAACTCAATTGGGACCTCCTGAGCATGACGACAAGAATTATCGAAACATAACAGCAACGACAACATACAAAGCTTGCAACTATAAAAGAAACCTGTAAAATGACCCACGATGCGGCGGTCGGGCATGCCGGCCTGACTGTCCCAACGTGGGAGCGGCCCGCTGCGCGCCGAGTCGCGTACCTCAGGACTTTCATTAAAGTTTTACATCCATCCATCCATGTAAAATGTCACGACATACAAATGAACAGAATACAACGTAAGGATGTGAATAAATTATTAAGGCGATAAACTAAGAAGATAACCTCCGAAAAACAAATACCATCAACATTGGTCCGGACGTCGTCGTTATAGGACCGGGACTGACCACAAGCTGCCAAAAAATATGACAAGAAAACAATATACGACTTGTGAAAAACGACCACTACAACCATACGGCCTTAGGTGGATATATACAAACTCGCAGAAGTCTCAGTATATACACGGCGCCCAGTTTTGTGTGTGTTCTTTCGTTCGGTCGCGCCAGACAGAAACTGAAGCCCCGCTATCAGGCGCTTTCAGCAGTGCAGCAACGTGCATCTGAGCCACCGGGAAGGATCAAGTTGTGTTGCACGGAGCTATCGCCTTCCGTTTACTGTTGCCTTATCTTGTTCACTTTCGATGTTTTTAGCTAACCGCCACAGTGCCGAAGTAACGGGCGTACAAGTTGCAGGAAGCTGTCGCGGTGCATGCCGTATTCGCGGTGGCGAAATTGTAATCGCACTTTCAGATCACAATCCCCGCGAACACCCTCAAGTGCGCCGAAAGGAAGTGACACATAAAACCAAATGTGTGTTATCTTGTTCACTGCTATATAAGTGTGTCACGCTTAAACCAGCGCGCGCATTTTCTGAGAGATCTTGAAAACTTCCGCGTTCGCTGAGCATGCACTCATACGCGAGAGGCGTGGTTTCGTCCAACGCGAGTCCAATTCGAAATTGGTTGTGCGTCCGCTGAAGTGAAGAAAAGCCGAAATGGGCCGCGATTGTGACCACAGCGATAAAGCTGTCCACACGAAAGTACTATAAACACATGTTCCCCGCAACGCACGACGGCTTTTCTCAGACAAACACTATACAGGGTGTTTCAGCGAACACTTTCAAAATTTATTTATGGTTGGCTGTGGCAGATAGCCCAATTCTAGTTAATGAGTTGGTCTCCTCGAAGAGGCGGACATTACTAGCACATGAAATTAAAATGTATAATCGAATCATTAACAATAATTAACTAATTAAGTTTTTAGCTAATTACATGATGGCCCATATTGCAATTTACAAATTGTAGCCGGGGAGTTCGCAAGGCGGATCCACTTAGAATTAATTCTCAGGATGACACCAGTTTAGAGATATTAATTCCTGAACTTGGCGGAGAAATGCATTGACGTTCCAGTTAATTTTGTGCTTGAATGCATAAAGCGACGTTTTGTTAAGATTCTAACTGGAACGCCTCATCCCTGTTTCAACCTCTCGGCAACTGTGGTACGTATATGTACCATGCTGCTACGCCTACAACCAGATTTCAGCCTGGCGTGGCTTTCGCAGTCTGCAAGTATATACGTATATATACATATATAGGGTCCACCGAGAGCACAGGGCTATATTCGTCGCCTCTCCACCGTTGATGGGAGTACGCGCTGCGGAGCTGACAAAATCAAACGCGCTCAACCCCCGTATTCACTTTGGTACGGTCAAATCCGGATATATCTAACCCAGATATAACGAATTATCGTGTATAACGAACAGCTGTAACATATCCCCTTGAAAATTTTTGTATAATTTATTTTATATATCCCTTTCAGACGCCACTTTATCCTGTTGATTGAAAGCCTACTTTTACCACATTTCTGGCATCTTCAGAATCATAGAAAGTGTGCAGCTGTAGAAAAGATTAAGAATCTTGGTAAGTCAATCCGGATATATCTAACCCAGATATAACGAATTATCGTGTATAACGAACAGCTCTAACATATCCCCTTGAAAATTTTTGTATAATTTATTTTATATATATCGAACTATTGATAAACCGAACTACTTCGCTATCCCCTTTGAGTTCGATATATCCGGGTTCGACTGTATACAATATTCTTTATACCGCATGCGGCCGTCGTCACCCTGAATCGATGCGACAGTTTCTTCTGGCAGCGTCCTGCAGGTTCGAGCACTTGCGTCGGTCGAAGTGGGCCCACCGCATATCGGTTGTGCGTGCGTCGAGCAAGATGCGGAATTTTCTGAGGCAAAGTTACGCTTAAGTGTTAATCGCTTGTTAAGAGTGAGAAAGGATAGAAAGGAAGCATCCATAGTGTGGATGCTACATAATTTTTACGCTTTTCAAGGTATAACTATTCTATTTTTTAACGCGACTGGCACACAAAAGCGAACCAAGATAGCCGAACTTCAATGCTCTCTCAGTACGCCTCCACCACTCCTCGGGCGGGTGGAACAGGTGCGCGCTGTCGTTACTTTGATAACACGTCGGGCTCGTCATTGTACGCACGTCGCGAACACTGCAGTACACAACATATTATCGGACCGACGCAACCACCACCGACTGCTTTAGAATGTAAGATGTCAGCCTCATAAAAATTATGCAGATTCAAGGAGGAGGAAGAGAGATGGTTTATTAGAAAGGCAGAGACTGGTCGGCCTGAGCTAGCATGCTCTGGCCTACTACTCTGCACAGGGGGAAAATGGGACAAAACAAGAGGGATGAAAGATGATGAGGACAGGAAGAACGGGTGCATATACCATACACGAACACAGTGGTTTTCTTGAAGTCTTGCATATAGTCCGGTGATCTTCAAGTAGTCCAGAGCAGCCCTTCGTGCTATAGATGTTACTCCACTGTCGCACATTGGATGGATGGATGAATGAAGAACTTTATTTGGGTCATTTAGGGCGCGCGCCAGCGCGCAGCAGGCCGCTCCCACGTCGGGACAGAGAGGCCGAGCCTCTCCGCCGCGTCGCGGGCCCGTTGGACAGCGCATAACTGTTCTTCGAGGTCGGGGCTGCGTAGAACCGTGTCCCAACGTGACGAAGTGTTGCTTTCATCGCCGCGTAACGCGGGGCACATTGCGGACAAAATGTTACTTTCGGACAATGTTCCCCCGCCAATGCCCCCGCCAAAGCGTCGAAGCCAGCGTCTTCCGCTGTGATGCGTAGACGGGGCAGTCGCAAAACAGATATTGGATAGTCGCAGATACTTGGCAGCGCTCACAGTTCGAGCTATGTCCGCATACGTCCAATAGGATGTGCATAGTGAAGCGGGGTAATTAAATGCTACAAAACTAAACGCAATGCGTACAACTGCCTTTATGGACATCCTATACAACGTGTAATATCATGCAAAGTCTGTGCTTGTGAAATACACGGCCCACACGGCTTTGCTGAATCGCCAGCAGCAGCGGGTGCGAAGAGGCAGGGGACGTGTGTCGTGACGTGTGTCTGAACAACGCCTTGCAATGTGGCGAACGCGGCTTAAATCACGGTTCCGGGGCCTCAAAGAAGTGCGACCTAATGCCTATAACGCATTTCTCTCGCATTTACCACTCAATCGACACCGAATTCTTCTCACATCTCCCCGACTTAACTTCGTAGTGCGTAAACTAAACACGAGACTATAGCACGCTGCAGCGAATAAACGACATACAAAGCGATCGCTTGTCTACGTCGTTTACTCCTTGCTGTCTCGTTATTTGTTTACGCGCTACGAAGTTACGTCATGTAATAACCACCAGCCCGATCTCCCCAACACTATCATGGCTCTTTAATCCTGCGTCTTCGGCCTAATGAAAGACTGCAGTAAGCACGCTCATGCGCGCACGCGCTTTCGTGCATATATACGTTATACGCGTCATGACGTAAGCGCCAATCGTCTCGAAGTGGCACCACGGCATTGGGACGAGATGATCATACACGTGCGATTCTGTGGCCCTATGGTTAGAGCACCGGGCGATTGCGCTCGGAAACCGACCGTCGAGGTTCCCACCATCGTACACGTAATTTCGGTGCGAGAGCTAATGGGCAAATACAGTCGCAGCCAAGGTCATGCAAAGGCCGGTTGTCGAAAACCGGGAGTCTAACTTTCTCCTTTTTTTTTTTTATTCTGGGTTTTTACGTGCCAAAACCACGGCTTGATTATGAGGCACGCCATAGTGGGGGGACCCCGGGTCAATTTTGACCACCTGGGGTTCTTTAACGTGCACCCAATGCACTGTATACACGGGCGTTTCTACATTTCACCGCCATCGAAATGCGGGCGCCGTGGCTGCGATTCGATCCCGAGCCCCTCGGACTTAAACGCCTTAGCTGACTGAGACACCGCGGCGGGTTATCTTGGGAGCTCACAGCTCATCAGCCCAGAAAGCCATTCGAGCTTTTCTTGAGCACCTGAAGACTTGTGTGCCAGACTGTAGACATGCTGCACCTAGCTTAGTGCACGTGAACGTGTGACCAAGACTCGTGTCTTCTCTCTTTCTCTCTCTTCCTTTCATTACCCTTCCCCATGTGTAGGGTAGCAAACTGGACTAAGTCTGGTTAACCTCCCTGCCTTTCCTTCCTCCCTTCTCTCTCTCTCTCTCTCTCTGCATACAATTTCGCCCTGTTAAGAGACGTATTCTTTATTCACTCTTTCTAGCTGCTGCCTGTATTTACCGCCAAAACGCAGCGACATGCAATTTCGACCGCGTATATCAGCGTCAGCCAACTTCTTACAATCCTGCACAGTATTGAGGCAGATCACTGATCACTTGTATGTTATGTTCTTTCTTTTTCTTCTTTTTTTTTCAGAGTATCAAATACTGTATTTCGTAATACAGCTACCCGTAATCTGCGAAAGAAAAAGTTGTGCGCCTTGCCTTCCTATCTCCTCCAGTGTACCTCTAACGTTAGACCCCGCACTGCAGCCTCCGGCTGTGGGTCTAAATCAGTCTTGTGTATCGTGTTTTAGGCCGAAAGCGTCGAAGAAGCCGGTGCTGCACTCCTCCCGACGGGACGAGCTTGCTCTTCCTTTTGAAGCGTAGCGCCGCCGCGTCATGTGACCGGACCCGGTCGCCGCTCTCTGCAGGTCACCCCAGGGGCCGACCCAGAAATTGGCGAAGTGCTCCTCCGCACTCCGCCTTCACCCCCCCCCCCCCCCCCCCCCCCTTCGTACATGCCTCCTAGCGCGAGGGCGAGCGGTCGCTCGGTTGGTCGGGCTGGCGGTCGAGTTTCCCTCCCGATATATCGGCCCGTCGCCTCGGGCGCGTTCGGCTGGGGCCACATTACGGCGCGCGGATGGCGCAACGTGCCCATACGCGCACTTTGCGACGCGTTTTGTAACAGCACTGGCGGCAAAGACTCGAAGTGCCCGGTCGCGAAGAGAGCAGGTGCGACGACGCCCGCGGGGCCCTGCGGACAAAAGTGTTGCGAAGACGATGACACGGTGCAGCAGAGCTTATGCCGACCTGCACAGGGTTCGGGAAGCTTACTTCCCCCGCCCCCCTCCATATATATACACTATGTGAAACATATAATCGTCCTAAAGTTCAAGCACCAATTCACCGTGACGTAATAGAGGATTGTGACGGCGTCAAATTTATATTTTATTGTATACGGAAGGCCACCACTACATTTCAAACCAACCAATAACACAGCCGCGTTTCGATAACTTTTCGTGCTCCAAAGCAGTCCGAACACGGGAATTTGAAATCACTGACGTCCCATTCATGAACACGCGCCAAGGTTCCGGCGAAACAATTATAAGCAATGAAAGTTTAGTTCCAGTTAAAAAAAATGTTTCAGTAATAATCAGCGTTTTTTTCGTCGAATAAATGATAATATATGCCTTTATAAATAATGCTCTAACTATATCCTAAACTGACTGTGTTCCTTCAATGTCTTTAGAGGCGCCCGTCGATGCTTCGAGTTAGGGAAGTGCGTCACTTACAGAACAGAGAGAACGACAGGTTCGCCTTCAATGAATCTCGTAGCCATCTTCAACGGGTCACTTCAAAGAACTCCGGCAGTGCTGCAAATGCAGCCGCGCAAGACATCAGCGAAGGCGCTCGCAACAATAAGCGGACCTGTGATCGCCCTGTAACTATAGGCGTCTTTACTGCTGTGTCGAAGCCCATTCATTCTTTCAATCCAGGTTATTTGCTTTCTGACACGACGCGTCCGTAGTTCTGCAGAAGAGACATGAAATGAGCAGCGTAAGGCGCCATTAGTAGTTGAGAGTCTCAAAACAATGGAGGAGAAAACAAAAACCGAGGCAGCGTCACCTGGCTATTTTTGAAGCCAAGTCATCAAACAGAAACTGAGGAATGGCGGAGAAAACGCCCAAGCACGTGACAACAAGAGCTCGATCGTTTCTGGTCACCCCGTCACTCGGAAGTCGTTACGCGCGGCTAATCGTGCGGACGCTCCGCGCAGCTGGCCATAGTATCGCCGTTGCCACGGCAACCGTGTTTCCAGGTCGAGAACTAAAGGCACCAAATGTAGCGGCAAGCAGAAAGCGAGCAGAAAGCAACACCGGTGGCCAGCGGCACTCAAACCTCCATCCACGAACCAAGCCACGTATTCGGAGTGCTGTTCCCAGGATTCAAAGCGCGATGTGCGCATCTGCCATGATTCCCCGCGAGTGAAACGACGGAGAGAGTGGGGTCAGAGGAGGTTGACTTGCGAAGACTGGGCATCAGACGACGTGCTCCCTCCTAGCTTCTCTCCTCCAAGGTAAAAAAAGAAAAAAGGAGAGAAAGAAGAAATAAAAAACAGTGTTAAATGTGGTTCATCATGGCTATCTAAGTGGACTGAAGGCATGTTTGAATGCCTGCAGATGATGTGCGATTGCGGCCGTTCAACGAACGGCGTCTAACTCTATACGGGCGCGTTATCGATGACTTTCCGGGAGACGAGACCTTCCGTTTCCACGAAAGCTTGGCGTCGGAGAGAAGGAAAGTGTCCCATGCTCATGCTATATCGTGCTCAAAGAGCCACGCTTCTAGAGAGTCTGCGCAGAAGGTCTTCCGCACGCGTACTTACAAGAGCGGTCGAATCCAGAAGGATTCACCGTAAACCACGCAAGGAACTTACGCGTCACGTCACTGAAAGGCAAGCGTACAAACACGGACACGAAAATGGAACCAAAACGACAACGCGAATACCGACTACCGTAAAAACCGGACTATAGGTCGAACCGGAATATAGGTCGACCTCCCAACTAACCAATTCTAAAAATGAAAAAAAAAATTTTTTTTTTTCAATGGCAAAGGTACCGAAAGACACCCTTACCTTTAGACAAATGCGACTCAGCCGGTTGCACAATGGTCACAGTATTTATTTAAATGCTGCTTCGTGCCGTGATGATAAGGTGCTGACAAACACGCGGGTCGATGGTCGCACGATACGAAGCCCGTTTTCTTGAAGGCGACGGTGAATTGCCGTCGGCTTCCGCTCATTTCGAAACAAAATGTGAAAAAGCAGCCTGAATGCGATGGCGAAGGCGGCTGTTTACTTCATCTGCCCATTGTTGCAAGACTTCCCTAGTTTTTCCGCCAATTTCCGGTATATAAGACGAGGGCCGACTTTTCGCAATGGTTTTTTGAAAAAAAGTTCGACCTAAATTCCGGTTTTTACGGTATATAGACTCGGAGGTCGCACAGTGACCTTTTCACCTGTGTTCCTCAGCGACACTCGCTTCTGTTGGACGTCTGGTGGCGTGTTTCAGCGGCATTGAAAGAAACGTACAGGTCGAGCAATCACCGCCCTCGATCGCCTGCAGGCGAAACCCACCTGTGCAGCTATATATAAGACCAGCACCACGAGAATGAAGCTTCAAACGTTCCCACGGCATGAATGGGAGCTATAGCAGCGCCGGTAGATTGAAGGAAGACTAAAGAGAAACATTATTCGACCTGTATTAGTGAATTACCATTGTACAATTAATTTAAAAAAAACTTACCGTCAGATTGGGTTTGGTGAGCTATAAGAAAAGACGCAGGAAGGTATACAGGCACCCTCTTGCAAGTTCCATGCACCAAGGCGCCTGCTCGGGCCCAATTAATTTTAACTGTCAAGATGGCCTATACTGTGCCCCCTAAAAGAACCTATGGGTTAACTTTGGAAGTTCCGAGAACTTTTACTGGGCCTCAAGCCAAGGAAAAAAAGAAACGTTGAAGTCCGTCACTAAACACCGACCTGCCGGCGGCGGGGTTTCGGAGCGAATTTCAAGAAACTGAACTTTGACCTTCGCTTTCTCTTCTAATATAATCAACCTATCCTCGCCGAATTAACAAAAAAAAATGATCAGTAACATAAAGGAGCCAAACCTGGAATACGGACGAAGAAAGAGGACGGGGGGATGAGCGCTGTGTACTGTATATATCTACTGAATATGCACCAACAAGCCCAGCTACGCAAGTACTGCTAACAACAACAAAAAAAAAAAAAGTTCTGGGATAATACTTTTATCAGACTGAAACGATTTAGCGCTTCCCTTTAGAGTGCCTTTAAAGGTAAGCGATGACTCTGCCGCCATTGTCAATGCGCTTGCGCCCCACGTTTAAGAAAGCGTGTATACCTGTCCGTATCTTATGGGCAACTCGCCGGGGCAATTCTGCGCGTGCACCTGCTGTGCAACTGAAATTTTCGGCATACGTCATACGTGACACGTCATCCGGGTGCCAAGTACGGATAGTTCAAGAAGGCGCCCAAGAAGCCCCGCACAAGAGCAAGGAAACTGAACGAATATAGAATAAGCAAGAAGTAACGAAGAAGCCGCAGACACGGACGAAAGTAGGGCGGCGAAAGCCGTTTAGATCTCGTATATACGGCACCGCTCGAAAGCGCCGTCGTCATATAAACTGCCTGTTTCGCACGACCTTAAGAATCGAGGCGGCGAGCTATAGAAAGAGAGTCCGCATACCGCGCTGATAACGCCAACGTGTGTGTAAACCCTAACTATAGCCACTTTCGGTTAACGCGCTGGTACAGAATGAAACGAGCTACGGGCGAAACCGAGGTGGTCGCATATTTGGGAGGAGGAGAAAGCGCAATGAAAGGACATAAGGAAAGTCTGGCATTTCGAAAATGAGAGAACCGGGTCTCGGCCATATTGGGACGAGACGAACACTTGCGGAGCAGGGAATCCAAGGATCTATGGGGAACCAGCGCTGGCCAATAGGCAGCTTGAGCGTGCAACTGAAGTACGCTGACGCCGTCCGTTAAGGCTCATTAGGCCGACGCGACATCGATTTTGGTCTGCCGACGGTTGGCGAAAGCAGTTTACACGGGACGGAAAATGCTGTGGCGAGCGGTTTGAAGGAAGGAAAACGCTGTCGCCAACGGTCGGCAGACCTAAATCGGTGCCGTGTCGGCCTACTGTGAATGAGCGTTTAGAGAGACCCCCGAAACTGACGGGACATTTTGAACGATAAAATACGCTTGTCTGTATACCTGCGTATGCTTTAGCCCTATGCCTGCAACCAAGTTCTGTCTATATGGTCATGCTCGTTGATATAGCCGCGCATGCGCTTTTAAGGTTCTATAGCGCGACGATATGCCCAGCCAAGTCAGATGCTGGGCACATGCATGTGTCTCAGGATGAGCGGCGAATTAGCTGGCGCGAGCTAAGCGTATGTGCTAATAATGAAAACTGTTTCTGTCAGCAGTGTTGTTGGCAAGCGCGAGGTTTCAGAGTTGGTTGCCGATATAGAGAGCAGCGATGCAAGAAGGTGACGAGCCTGATCGGTGGTTCGCGATCGAGCTTTAACATCTCAAAGGAACACTTGTGCTGAGGGACAGCCGTATAGTAGTAGATTACGGACTATAGTTTCGACTGCACTGGGGTTCTTCAACATGCCGCTATATCAAATACGCCACCATTATCGCATTGAGCGTCTGTCGCAATGCGGAAACGTTTTGAGTCGGTGCGGTATGCGTCTGCAATAACGTTAGTTATGTCGACCGGATTGGCCAGACTGAGCGCTTATTAAAGGTGGTCGATTTCAGAAAGGAAACGTGGGTTTCTATACGACTACTTACGGAGTAGAGTACGAACCTGGCACGGTGTACATGTCCCCGCCTTAAGAGTGATAGCCTGCGCGCCAGTTGGCTTCGGTATCGACAAAATATTGTACTACCAGAAAAATAAATGAAATTGAAGAAAAGGAAATTTGGCCTTCATTTTCTTCCAGAATGAACAAGCGTTTCCCGCCAGACGAATGAAAACTGGATTTCTAAAGAATGCTCTACTAGAGTAAAGCGATTCAGCATTGGACTTTAATGCCTCGGCAGCATATTCAGATTACAATGAACTGCCATAATTATGTTCAACATATATTGAAGATTCGTGTGTTGAGCTACACTATACGACACGTACTTGCGGCCGAAGGACTATTGCGCTGCCAGCGCGTCCCGCGCGACGAAGTCGCTTCGAACCTTCCGGAGAGGTGCCGGTCTCAAAGAGATAAAATGAATTCGTTCGTATCTCGCTGGTCTGTGACATGCCCTGTGCGTATAATTCCATTCGCCATCGTTCCCTTCAGGAGTAGCATGCCAGGCGTGTCGCCACGTAAGACGTCTCCGGCATTCATTACAGAGCTCGATCCTTTCTCATTCCTTCAGTGTAGCTTCCAGACATACCTGCCGAGTTCAGTTTGTTACTCTATATGTTGGTTGTCTACTCACGGGCGAACGCCACACGTCTTCAAGAAGTGGGCACACCGTCGTCGTTATTCGGCGCGCGTCTCCTCGCCTCCCACTATGCTCCGCATCATGAAACACACCCACTATCCGCGAACGGGCCACTCGAACTTTCGACTGGGAGCCATCGCGAGCCTGCTGCGAGACCGGATCTTGAGCCACGAACCTTCGGGAATCGACGCCGAAACCGCGACCACTGGCACAACAAGAGCTGTTCCGTCGCATTTTTGTTTCTGCCTCTTGCAGAAAAAACGACTTTCACTCTCTGACTGTCGGCGATACGCTGATGCGTGGGCATACCTGCTGTGACAACGGAAGTAAGGATGGGGGGCGCGGGCACAGGAGGATGAGTCAACCCGCTTTCCCGACTGCATTTTTCTACGACCGTCTTTTCCGGTCCGCAGTATATACAGACAAAAGTGGAGCATTTCTAATACTCGAGGAAATAAATGAATTCGGAAGAAAAACGTTTTCCGAAACGGTATCGCTGTAGTACGGTTGTGCAGTTATTACCACAATTTACGCCGAGAAGATGTTCTTTAATGCGTTGGCAATACGAGTGCCGCAATGAAAAAAAAAAAAAAGTATGTGAATTGCGGGAAGCCGCTCACGTGGTAGCGGTATTATATATATGCTCTGCACACCGTCAGTTGCACTTCGCTCCTCGAATTGCTAGGACGTGTGTCGAGCGAGCTCCTGAACATCACTTTGCAACGCGGTTTAAATCATGCATCCGGGGCGGGCCTCAACGTGGTGCGACGTAATGATAACGCATTTATCTCGCATTTACAGCTAAGTCGCCACCGAATTTCTTTTCTTTTTTTTTCTTTTTACTCCACAAACGAGATATTTGTGGCCATCAAGAAACATCACGAAAGTTTTGAAAGAGAGAAACATATGCGTATGAAAACTGGCGGGGCTGGCATACGCCAACTCGAGCCTGCGCATTCAGGTGACTAAGGAAAGATGCGAAGTAGTACCTCTAGCTATACAAATGATTGCACCATTGAGGGGGTTTAATGTGCAAAGCGTACTGGCATTCTTATTTTTTTCCCTGTTTGTAAGTATTAAGAAGAGCTCTCGCCCTTAGAGTGATTCTGACTTCTCCTCCTGTATGTATTTCATTATGTAAATATACTTATAATGTACGTAATAACTGAAATTGAAAGCAACACACGGGCCATAAAAGGTGCCTTTTTTTAAAGCTGGTGTTTTTAAAAGTGGGCCCAAATCAGGCGACACACACACACACACACACACACACACACACACACACACACACACACACACACACACACACACACACACACACACACACACACACACACACACACACAATGAAAAAAAAAAAGATGCACGAAAGTCATATAAAAGCTATCAGGGCGACTCATACATTCGGACAAGTGGGACCCAAAAGCCAGATGAAGGTATCAAGTTGTGTTATTTTACTTTTATGTTGTATTTGCAATCCTACCGTTTTGTCGTAATCGAGCATATATATATATATTTTTTTTTTCGTTTATATTCACTCAAGTGGGGCTGACTCTATTGTATGCGGAGTTGGCGTAGCGGCGCAACCCTTCTAATAGATCAAGGTCGTCTAGAGGCCGGCTGTCCACAGTCGGTAGATTGCTTCTCAGTGTAGATCTTTCCTTCTCAACACACGTAACCATCAGAGATTACCGTCGATATTAACGAAACTCCGTCAAAGGCCATCAGCGTTAGATGTCGCTGACCGGCCGGCCAGTCGACGCTCGCGAGGTACCGTTAGTGAATCGGTCGACTGTACAGTTAAATCCCCATCTTTCAGTCAGACGGACGTTCCTCCTTCAGTTAAACACACAAACATTCCTGGTCTACCGCATTTGAAGGTATCGTGTGCTGACAAGGTTGTTTGTTAAGAGGAACAAGACATCAGCGGCCGGACGCTACGAAGGCACGAACAAAACTCCCCTGGCCGTGTCGCTCTGTCCTTCTGCTATTGCAGCGGCCTTCTGAAGCAGCCAGGTGTACCAGCTGGTGTATAGAGTATCGAGCATCGGTTCCTGTTACGCGAAGGCGGAATTGCTATCGCAAGCGAGCAACCACCGACGTTGTTAACACATTCCACACGGTTCTCCTGGATCTTTTGTTTGTTTTTTGTATACGCCACGCAATGCAGGACGTTGCTCGACGACGGAAATCGCTGACGTCGCGCCAGTGCGCGCGTTTGCGCCGGTGTAACGGCGGACCCAGAGCGAACGCGCGGGCAATATTCGCGCAGCAAGAGGACGACCCTTCGATGCGCGCGACGTTATGACGGGCTGGGGTAATCAACTCGTGCGCCAGATGCGGTCCTTGATTGCTGGCACGCGTTTGCACATTCCTATGTCGCCGAACAATCGGCACACATCGAGAGAGGACACGTTGATCATACGCGCCTAGCATTAGGCGCGCACTCACGCGCACAAACACACAAAATACATGCGCATATCACCGAACGTCCACCGTGAATGTGTTGGATGATGGCGCGACAGGTCACGTGAGAATGGAGAAAACCACGAAAATAGCGAAGCTATCATTTTTTTTTTTTTTTTTGTCCGCAGCGCTCGATGCAAGCATAGTGCGCGATAGTCTGCCTTGCCAGTGTGCCAACTTTACAGGCACACGAGCAATGTCTGGCGTGTTCTTACCGCAAGGCGCAAGAGCGTCTCGAATGCAGGATGAAATATAAGCGCGATTAGGTATTTAAATGAGGCGGTATAAGTTATTCGCGGCAGATTCCAACTGTTATGAGGGATGGCTCCATTTCTCTACTTAGTACCATGCACGAAACAGTGCCGGATAGAGCGCATTCTCTCGAATCGAAAAATCTTAAAAGCCGATGCGGTAGCGAGAAAAAAAAAGATAGATAACTAAATAAATAAGAAACAGTTATTTATTGGCGGAAATATGGTCAGATTGTCCCACTTTGGTTATAATGGCCACAAAAAAAAAAAGAAAGAAAGGTCGGGTGAGGCACTGATGCGAGTGATGTGATATTCGCGCTTACACTGTTAACCAATCTAAATAATGTAAGTTCACATGAAAGTGAACTTTGGGAAAACCTCACGAAGTAGGTGAAAAGAACCGCTGTGAAAAAAAAAAGTCACCTATAACTTTTGTTCAAGATGCAATTCGCCGGAACTGGCGAGTTGTATTAGGTCCAAGCTAATATCTATTTCATAAGGTTATTACTATTACGGCAATTTGCATCTGATATCAAGGAACACAAACGAAACATTTCTTAATTGCTCCAAGCGTCGTTTCACTATCTTTTTGTCTTGCTCGCAAAACGAACATACTCTTAGCCGCAGTAAGTTGACAATCCACGCCCCCCTCCTCCTATGCTCAAGACACGCCTAACCAAAGGAAAAGACAGAAACCACGCTATTTCGCAATAACACCTGTTCCCGATACGTACGCAGCGCAACGGGAAAAAGAAATTATATATATATATATATATATATATATATATATATATATATATATATATATATATATTGTCCCAAGGCGTGCAAACGAGGCGATCCGGTACCCCCTTTTTGCTGCTCGCCGGCCCCCGTTCAGCCGTTGCCCCGGACGCGGGATCAAAACAAACGGGCTCTACTCACCGGGGCAATCAAACTTCCTAAACAGAACGGGTTGGCGTTCTCGTCCACCCGGTGCGCTCCACTGTCTCGCTGAGTTGCACTGACCACTGCTGATGCACGTAGTGACCGTAGTAATCCTCTGGTCCGTCGTCGCCGTATCCCTTGGCACGGAGAAACAAGCACTAAACAAGGCAGAGACGTCGCAGCGTGTCCGGCGGCGCACGCCCTGGAATGTGGAGCGGAGTGCACGCACACGCACGCACAGACACACACGTTCACGCGCGTAGGCTGCCGCCGGATAAAATACACGTTATGCCGCCGCTGCCGCTCCTAGCACCACCGGTCGCACTCGTCGGCTTTGCCTTCCTTCTTCGAAGCGCGGCTGAGCTCGCGCGCCGGCTCTCGCCTCGTCTTGTTGTGGCACGCCGGCGAAAAACGCGGCGGTGCGGCAAAGCGAGGTTTTCGCGGGGAGAGGGGGGAGCGGCAGCGGCCGGGCCTCTCGCTGGAGTGGGAAGAAGCGATCGCAGCGCCAAAAGCGAGTGCAGCGGTGAGCGGAAGAAGCTAGGAGATCGAAAAAAAAAAAAAAAATATCCTTTCTGAACGAGCAGAAAAGGCGGGTGATACGAACGAGCGCAGTTTCGTATGAAAATTACGAAGGGGAACTAGCGCTCGAACAGGGTGGCGTGGAGCCAACTTACACATTTCAAATGTGAATAGTGAGCCGCCACTATAGCTTGTAGTGGTTGGCGGGAAGGGGAATGGTAGAGGGAGGGGGGGGGGGGGGGCATTTCACGGCGGTTTGGTGTGGAGTCGGTACTTTCGGAACTGTAGGCCCGTATATCTTTGAAACTGACAATGAACAAAACCGTGGCCGTTGATTCAGAACGTTATGTGACTATGTTGGAAGGCTTTGTTCAATAAAAGTTACGACGGCTTGGCATTGACCCTAAAATCCTGTATTTCCAGCAGGATGGAGCAACAGCCCACAACGCGCGAAACAGTACGGCTGTAGTTCGTAAAATGTTCGGAACTGTTATCTCTCGTTTCGGCGAAATCGTTTGGCCAGCTCGGCCGGCTGACCTCAGGGCACCATGGAGACTTTTCCCTGTGGGGGTTCCGGAAAGGACGTGTGTTCCAGAGTTATATGATGAGTATTCAAGAACTCAAGCAAGCCACTGGTGACGAAGTTGCCTCCATTGATGGGGACTTAAGGAGGCGCGTGTACGACAACTTCAAGAAACCTTTGCAACAATGCATTGATGTAAATGGAGGCCACCTGCCCGATGTAGTTATCAAAAAATAAACTTGTAATCGGTGAGTGAGGGAGTGAGTGAGTGAGTGAACTTTATTCGGTCCACAAAAGACGCGAGTAAAAACGACGTCACCTGTAATCGGTGACAAATAAATGACATACTTGGTCGTATTTACAGACGCTTTAACATATTTTTTTCCTGCTTCCGTATATAATATATGGATAGTTGAAAAGGGTCAATTGGATCTTCGCCACCCTGTATAAGTGGAAACTGCAAAGGTTCACACAAGATGGCAACCATAAGCGATACACTGATTTGCCCAGACTTTCTTCTTCTGGCTGGAAACGAATTTCTGGCTTTGCAAGTTGAAGGTCTTCAAGAACATATTGCGTTATAAATGCGAAAATTCCAAACCATTATGCATGTTCGCAGGAGCTTACTGCCTTCGTGCCTTTAGAACATATATGATGGTATACAAATTTAGAAAGACAAAGCGCATGACGCGCAAGAATATTTGGAGCCACGAGTAGGAACATGGACACAAATCCGTGTACTACCCATCATTGCCATGGCACGCGAATGAGCGCAGCGCCAAAGTTCCTTCTAGCGGTAGAAACTTTACCACACGATCCTATAGCACGCAGGGAGCAGAGAGAAACTTCATTCGTGAACAAAATCACACTCCCCGGTGCTACTTTACGTTCCCACATAGAGCGTCACACTTAGGAAGTATGAAAGTTGGGAAAACATAAGATATATATTTTGATTTCATACAAAGGTTCGTCTCCGACTGCCGCCCTGGCGTAATCGGTATTATCGTGGCGCCAGGACACAGAGAAAGATTTTCCGACTTCGTGTGTCAATAATTATGCTATTTAGGCCTGCTCGTGTTGCTCATAAAAAGAAAGAAAATGGGCATTTTCTCCCAAATTGGGCAAATTATTGAAAACGATAGCAAGGTTGTGATGAAGCTCCTCAGATAGTGTTGCAAGAGTACGCGGGGGCGACATGCTGGCGGGACACAGCACACGAGGCAACGTCTGTTAGAGTGCTGCACGGACCGGTTTTTCAGGCCCAAGCCCGGCCCGAGCACTGCCCGGTGGCTTCAAAACTGGCCCGTACTCGTCCCGGGCCCGGCCCGAATCTGCCCGGTTCAGGGCGTTAGCCCTGTTCCTAAATTTCGGTTGTTGTGAACGCACCAGCCGCACAGAGATTTTATTCTAGAGGCACATGTGAGTGCGTCAGGTTTTCCACTAGATTTCTTGCTGAGAAATGAACAAGTAAAATAGAAAGAAGCAAGATAAATCATCTATTAGTTATGCTCATGCATTACTGTGTGATTTGCATGAACCTGCGTGCTTGTCATATAGTTGTATACGCGTCGATATACCGGGTGTCCCACGTAACTTGAGCCAAACATTAAAAATATGCAAATTCCACGTAGCTGGACCGAAGCAAGGTAATGTTGTTTACCGTTGCTTGGAGATACTCAGATTATTTTTCGCATTCCGCCTAATTAGATAATTAGTCATAATTATTTAATCAACTTCTCAAATAATTAAATGAGATGAAAAGTGTCAGTGAGAAAATTGTAGAGCCACATGAAAAACTCCCGATACATCTTTATGTTGTTCAATACGTGCTACTTAAAAGTGTTTTCCGAGCGTGAAAGAAGCCCGCGAATGCACGAAAAATTGCCGCGCGACTTGCCGCTCGAGTCACTTAGCGTGTATTCGCGGGCTTCGTGAGCCCTGATATCATTTTTATAGAGCTCATTGCTTGTCACCACTATACCATTTCCTTCTCGAAAACATCCAGTGCTGCTTTCGCCTGTAAGTGGCATGCAAAGAGCACTTGTAGCTGTCTATCAGCGGGCCAGCTTTATACGAACTGCGACAACAGTATTTCGTATGCCGCAAAGGCACTCGGGAAAACCCGTTGAGCCTACTAAAATTTCCCTAGGGGGAATAAAAAAAAATGCCATAGCAAGGAACGCAAAGGTGACCACAATTGTCGCCTCATCTCCCTACGAGGCCACTTTGTTGGCAAAGGTTGTCAGAAGGTTTGGACTCTCGCCAACGCAGAAATGTATAAATTGAAGAAGGCTAAACAAAAATAAGAAGGCAGAATCACCAATTCAGTACATACGCATGTGAAGAAAAAAAGTGTTGTGCCAGCCGATCGACTCGCACCAAAGGGCACTCCAAAGCCCTTGGTATGCAATTTGTGTAATATACGATGGGAAGTAAAAAAAGTAAAGGGACTTCTGAGAAAAGGTACATTTATTCGAATGATAGAAAACTGAAACATACATTATTTTTCTACATAACCTCCCTGCACTTCAACGCAATTTGCCCAACGTTTCACAAGTTTTTTGATTCCGTCGGGAAAAAAAAGTTTTTGGGTTGCACCTGTAACCAATTTTGCACCGCATCAAGGACTTCTTCATCGCTTGCAAATTTTCCGCTGAGCGCTTCCTTCAATGGTCCAAATATATGAAAATGGCTTTGAGCCAGGTTTGGACTGTATATGGCGAGTGTTCCAGCAATTCGAATCCCAACTCTTTTATTGTTTCGGCCGTCCGTTTGGCAGAATGTGGCCGAGCGTTACATGCTGCGGAATGACACCTTTTCGCAGTTTTCCACGACGTTTGGATCTGATTGCAGGTTTTCAGTTTAGTTCGCAACACATCACAATAGTTCTTACAGTACACAGTTTCGCCTCTTGGGGTGAAATGAACGGCTACCACACTTCCATGTCCCAGAATAGTGTTAGCATAATCTTACCAGCTGATGGTTGACGTTTAAATTTCTTAACTTCTGGTGATGATGAGTGTTTCTAAACTATGCTCGCAGCCTTACTTTCCGGTTCGTGATGATGAACCCAAGTTTCATCTACAGTAACAATTTGCTGTAAAAATTCATCTCCCTCGCGACGATAACAGGCCAAATGTTTACGAGATGTCCAACCTTTGGACATAATGCTGCGCTGACAATTCTTTCGGGACCCACCTTGCACAAACTTTCCGAAAATTTAGCCTGTCCTCTAAGATAGAATACGCTGAACCATGACTAATATGTAAAGTATTGTCGATTTCGTCCGCTGTGGTTCGTCTGTTTTCCACCACCATACCTTCAACGACTTTCAAATTGTCCTCAGTCGTTGACGTCGATGACCTGCCCGATCTTTCCTCGTCACATAAATAAGTTCTTCCCCGTTTGAAGCGCTCTCTATCCATTCATAGATCTTGCTTCGCGATAAACAACTGTTCCCACGCTGCGCTTGCATTCGATGAATAATTTCCACAGGTTTAACATCTTCCGCAAACAAAACGCGAATCACTGCCCTCATTTCCTCCTTAGTGCAGATCGACAATGTAGCTGCCATGTTTAATGGTCTGTTACACTCTAACGAGTAACGCGGGAATAAGACTGACACATTCCATAGAAGTGCTGCAGACGACACTAACTCAGCGCTGGATACTAGCAGTGTTTCCAAACCCTAGTGCGAGAAATTTCAAAACTCTTTTACTTTTTTGACTTCCCCTCTTATATGTGTTTGAATTTAGTGCGAAAACTGCAGCGAGTGTGCCCTGAAGCCTGCTTGGGGGCCGACGTGAAATATTACAAGAGCCTCATTTAGCAAGCAATGAATTTAGTTATTAGGGGCGAAGCCCCTTAGGGCCGAGCCTTGTCCCTCGTTGTCCGTTGTCCGTAGCTCTGGTTTGCATGGAGACCGCTAGGCGCGCTGCGGTGCACAAAGGCACAGATCCGAGGAACATCATGCATTTTTCATAGTTATCAATATAAACAAGAAATCAGCATCAATTCTCAAATGTCTGTCTCATTCTGTCCCGCTTACCCTACAATTCTGGAATTAGAGCGAATAAAATTGCCGAGAATGTAAGTTTAAAAATGCTGGTCTATTGGCTTTCAGAACTCTGTAATGCCCTGCTGCTAGAATCTCTTCTAAATGCATTATTTACAAACAGGTGACACGCAAGGGTAATGCTCATGTGCGACCATATTGCCACATGAAAGAAATAATTCTTGTTGATTTACCGGCTTCATTTTATTGTTTGTCAGTTTTCAGTCAGAAGTTCAAGTATCCATGTCTCGTAATATCACTGATTTTTGAATCTGTCTACTTTCATTTTTACATGCGGGTTTTTGAGCACAGTGCATGTACAGCGTATAGGCAAGGTAGTTTTATTTTTATTTTCAGGTGTCGTACTTTTTCGTTCACGTTAATTCCTAAGGAACACGATTAGCAAATACAATGCAATGGACATGGTGACCACGCCATTTAGTGCGCCAGAACTTCGTTCAAAACAAAAATGCATTCAGGGATAACATTTTTCTGCATTGTTTTATTTTACACATCCACTTCACCTACGTTGCTAGATTATGCAGCGTTCTCGTTGGTTTCAATTAATTATCTTAGAACAGTTGCAAGTTTGAAATCATTTATATTGAACGAATTATGTGATAAAGAGGGCACATATATACTCGCCTGAAAGAGGAATAAAGCAATTAAATGGAAATCAGTAGCGAGTTGCACTATGCCTTACCACGCAACATACTTTGTGAATATATATTGTAGAATTTATATACCGCCACGTTAATAAAGTTGTTTCATTCTTCTAAGAAAATCTTAACAATTTGTTTCATCTTTGTTTCCAATGATTACATGTAAAACAATACTAGGCGACAAACCATTCACTGAATTCAAAAGTATAATTTTTTTGTGCAGATAGAAAACAAAGTCCAGCGACTGTGCTTCAAGGAGGTCTTTAGTCTTGAAAAAGAAGTAACCAGCTGCAGTGAAGTTTCTTTCACTGCTTGCGCTTGTTGCTTATGTACGAAAAATACGTTTAGCAACTGGAGATAATCAAGGAATTTTTTTTATCTGCGAGCCTACCACTACTGATGCAGGTGTCCCATCTCTTCAATGCTATCTAATTGCAATTATACGCCTTGCCACTCTTGAAATTCGTCGCTCACCGCTTCTCTTCAACCTTGAGTTACTTAATACCTCAGCCGGCATATGGGCTCCCCTTTGCTGCTGTGAAACTCATCTCGCCAATTAACTGCATTCCAGTGTCTTGTCGCCCGTCGCCCGTCTGAGCACGAAGCTCACTTCAGTGAATCTGAGGTCGTAACAGCGAGGGAACTACGTTGACCATAGTTTCCCGGTGTTGTGAAGACGGACATATGTGGGGCGTTGGCGGCTGCTGGTGGCCACTGGTACCGCTTTGTCAGAGACCGAGAAGCGACGCTAACGTACACTGACCGGTGTGTTGTACTACTGCTGTGCTGTGTCCTGCCTGACCTTACTTTCCCATAGGCCAACAGGCGCAACCGACGTAAGGGCAGCAATTCTTATAGTCGACAGTCTTGAGAAGCTATAAATACCACAATCGGGTCGGGCTGAAGCCCGGGTCTGACCTGAGTCCGAAATTCCTCGGCCCAAGTCTGGCCTGGCCCGCAAGAACTTGCTTACGCGGCCCGAGTCCGACCCGCGGGCCATGCTTCGGGTAAGCCCGAGTCCGTGCAGTGGTCTATAATTCTGCTGCTCAGAAGAAACGGGGCCCTGGTAGCTATTAGGCGCCTCACAACGTTGGCCTACATGCAAGCACTGTACTTGCATGCAGGATCCCTACGCTGGAGTGATGAGCAGCGCCGTCACCAACCGCCAGCGTCTGTAGCTTGAAGACACTTAACTGTCCGTTCCGCCCAGAGTATGGTACGTACGCGCCAACGGTGTAGTACAAAAACTTCGTCGGCCCTTCCACTTTATGAATATGATTAACCAGCGAAGCTGAAACGTGCGGCCCCGGTGTTTGTCACTGGGTTAATCCCGAGGGTTCATTAAAGTATTTCTCAATTATGAGGTTACACACGCGTTCGGCTGCGACGGAGAGGACGACGTCACTGACGGCATGCCCGCGGTCCGCTGTTGTCGCTTGCGTTCGATGTCTCGAGTTTGCTCGGCTGCGTGGTTAGCAGCATTCGCCCGCCATTGCCGCTTGCGATTCTTCGAAATCAATTTGCTTCAACATTGAATCTGTCCGTTACGTAAGACAATGAATGGCTCATACCCCCTTAAGCAATGGCTCGTACCCTAGTAAATGCGGCCTCCCCATTACGACGACAGAAGAGAAGTGAAATTCTATGCTGGAATGATGAGCGGCAACGCAGCCAGCAGTGGAAGAAGACGACGACGAACGCGGAAGCAGTGGCACGAGCGCGTGCCGAGCACGAGCGCTAACCGAGGGGCGCCAACGAGCCAGCTGCGGAAGAAGACGACGACGCTCGAGCCAATGCTGATGATGATAGTTTTCTGTACACAGGCGCTTTCGCCTATAGCCATATACGATTTCGCCTAGGCATACAAAGCTTCGCTTTAAGTTAGTGCTTGTGCGCACGACGTCCAGGCCAGCATGCAGTGAAAGGCGCAATGCGGCCCTGACGTGTAGCCGATTGAGCGGAACCTGAGGGTGCGTCCGCTTGGCTTCGTTGTTTTTTGCAGGCAAACGCACAGCGCATCGCCCCCGTCTCTGGAGACCTCCGAAACCTCCACGCGCGCGCTGCACGTGTGCCGTCGATAGCGGGACAGCACAGCGACGGCGACGCCGACTGCGCGAACGCGCCTCAAGTGTCCATATGATTGCTATCTGAATAAAAAAAATAACTCGAGTGCGCGTCTCTTCTGACTGCGCTCACGCGTGGCAGCTAGCTGCAGCCATCGCAGGAATTGAACCAGCCAGTCTGTCGTGACGTCAGGCCGCATCCACCTCCTGGCCACTGAAACAGAAACTGGTTCCTAGAAACAAGCATTGCAGCAAATTATTTAAGGCGCTCTGTCACATGTCATTTTTTTCTAGGATTTATGGCGTTTGGATGTTAATTTAACGCAAATAAAGGAAGGACCAATCGGAAATGTCTCCTTTGATGAGTACGCGGGCCAACTAAAACTACGATCCCCCGCGCATCTCGCAAAACCTACATTTGCACAGGTACACATGTGCAGTGACGTACACAGTTTCTGCAAGTCAGTGTTGAGTCAGCGGCATCGTTACACTGTGTTCGTTATGAAGGCTCGCTTGACTTGCAAATGTGACAGAATCAGAATCAGAATCGGCTTTATTGAAAGTGAGTAACCCGCCGTGGTTGCTCAGTGGCTATGGTGTTGGGCTGCTGAGCACGAGGTCGCGGGTTCGAATTCCGGCCACGGCGGCCGCATTTCGATGGGGACGAAATGCGAAAACACCCGTGTACCTAGATTTAGGCGCACGCGAAAGGTCCAAATTTCCGGAGTCCCCCACTACGGCGTGCCTCAGATTCAGATTGTGGTTTTGGCACGTAAAACTCCATAATTTTTTTTTTGAAAGTGAGTAAAAAGATTACAGGCTGTTAGTATACAGAAGGAGGTCCCGATGTCGGAGACTGCAATGGGACCTCCTTTACAATATAAACATAATAAAGTACAGATTACAGCAGTTGTGACACAACGTGAACAATTTAAACATAATAAAATTAAAACATAATATTTACAATTTAAACATAATAAGGTAGAGATTACAGGAGTTGTAGCACATCGTGAACAAGAACTACTTACAGATTTTAGCATAAATAGGTTAGTTAAAGAATTAAACGTTCTTAGATAGGAGGAATATATATAAAAAACCACTGTAGTATTGTCGAACACTAAGAGTGTAGAGTATAAATGACTGGACGTACATAATATAATTGTTTAACTCAAATACATGTGCATGACAAGGACATCAAACATGAATCAAATTGCACTACTATGAAAATTAAATGAAGGCACACTGAAAGAATGGCTATGAGTGTAAACTAATCATCAGTATTGGACAAAATGTATTCTTTTAGTTGTTTCTTGAATTCATGAATTTTAAGTGTTTTTATATCTAATGGTAGTGTGTTCCAGAATGCGACGGATCAAAAATTGACGCTTTGTTTGCCATAATTAGTATGTATTTTGGGCAAAATGAAGTTCCTGTTTATTTCAAACCTGGTTATATTGGTATTTATTAGAGAAAATTGTGGTATCAGACTATCGCATCGTGAGTAATTGATCTGTTGGAACAAAAAGGTGCCGAAGTTATCTTTAACTCATTTTGCGACTGAGAGAATGCGGTTAGTTCGTAAAAGATATGCGGCGTTATGGTCAAAGGGGCTGAATGTAATTATCCTAATAGCCTGATTCTGTAGTATTCGCAATGAGTTTAAATGGCTTGCGTATGTATTTGCCCAAGAAGTAACGCAGTAGTTAATATGTGAATGAATAAATGAGAAGTATAAGCATAGTAATATTTGATAGTTAAATATGTGTCGTGTTTTTAGAAGCACCCTAATCCTCTAGGCAATCTTATGTTTTACATTAGATATGTGTTCAATAAACTTGAGATTTCTGTCAACTTCTACAGCAAGATAATTACAGGAAAAACTTGCAGGGATAGGACTGGCACCAAGAAAAATAGGAGGAATGGAATGAAATGTTCGTTGATGGGAAGTGAATAAAACAAATTTTGTTTTTGACGGGTTTAACTGTAGCTGATTAGTATGGCACCACTCCAGCAGGCTGTATAAATCGTCATTAAGGTTGGATATTAGAGTTGAAAGACATTTATTTGAGTTGATGATCGTAGTATCGTCCGCATAAACTATACATTTCGAAGAGGAAAGACAGTTGGGCAGATCATTGACATATAATAAGAATAAGAGTGGACCCAGTATGGAACCCTGGGGCACGCCAGTGTTAGTGAGCATGGCTTTAGAATGAACACCTGAAATAGTTACTACCTGCATTCTGTCTGTTAAGTAATTTTGCATTAATAGTAATGCTGGGCCGGTAATTCCTAATGATTCAAGCTTATGAAATAAGATATCGCTCTTGCTACCCTGCGACCTTTACGCGCATGTTTAGCAGGCGGGTCCTTTAGGTGTTGAGTAGTGTGTAACCTTCTTAGCAAAGTTGGCCTTGTAATAATCTCGTGTTGTGCGCACTCTTTCTCATACTGAGGGCCCCTTTTAAGTTTTCTTCGCCATGATTTTTAACGCCTGAAAATATGTCAGTGACGGTGGCAGAAGAGCGGTAGCTGTTAGCCAAACAACGGTGCTCTTTAAGGAAACGTCGTAATAAGACGTTCTTCTAGACGTCCTGCAGACGTTTTAATCGGATCTCCTAACGCGCCGCTAGAGCTTACGCCCTTGCTAAACCACACCGCGTGTCGCAACGTATAACAGGCAGTCTTTATTCGCAGCCCTTAAACCTTGAAGTTGTGAGCTGGTAGCGAGGAAAAAACACATTGCCTTCGCTAAGAACACAGGAGCACTTATTTCTTTTATCTTCATATCTCTGTGCAATTACAGCCACTGCAGTGGCTGAAATTGCATAAAGAGGGTTTGAAAGCAAAATTACAGCTCATGAGCTGTAATTTTTGCTTTGAATCCCTCTCTGAGTCTGTGTGCTTCCAGGCTTACCTTTGTTTTATCTCTCTCGCCGAAAGAACACCGGTTGGCACGTGTGCAAGTTAAACTTACGCATTATAGCATTGCTTTACTTCTTTAAAGTAAAGGGGAAAGAGCGATCGGAAAAACAACAACGAATAAAAATCAGGTAGGTTTATCAGAGCTGCATGTTGCAGCCGCAGTGGAATAAGTCTTGTGAGTGCTGCAGATGGTGTAATGGTACTATATAGGATACAAAAATGATGTAACCAAATATACAAGTTACATTTATTCACGCGTTAGAAAGGTTACAGGTACAA
The DNA here is from genome assembly GCF_013339745.2 of Dermacentor silvarum. Taxonomy (NCBI): domain Eukaryota; kingdom Metazoa; phylum Arthropoda; class Arachnida; order Ixodida; family Ixodidae; genus Dermacentor; species Dermacentor silvarum. The sequence continues at coordinate 101,044,014 of NC_051156.1, forward strand.
TTTGTGTTACAGCTAGTGGGTGTCTTACAGTCTAATTTTGCAGTCGTGCTCGCTTCCTGTTCGTAGTGGGCCCGCTTATATTGCAGAGGCTGCTTAGGCACGAAGGGTTAAAGAAATGACCGCCTGCCCCTACTGGTGGTGCCCGAGAGTACCTTGTGCTGCTTGAACGTTTTTGCACTGCAAAGGTTCTTCAAGCTTGCTATGTTTAGTATTTTGTGCTTTTGGAATACACATTAACTACACCGGAGAAGCGTCGACCGTAATGTCGCGGAGAACTTTCACTGCCTATAGGGGCCGCTAGGGAAAATTAAATATGGCTGTCGTTAAGGGGACTGTGTAGACGCTGCAAGACAGCCTGCACGTGACTTCGAATCACATAGTCTTTCCAGCCGCAGCCGGCATGTTTTCATGGCTTTGTTTAGAAGGCCACTGACTCTAGGATGTATTATGTCCCTCATCGAGGGTTCAGAAACGCGGGTTCGGCGTCTTATTGAAGAAATTTTAAACGCAGGGCCCATCATTTGCTGCGGTTTGAAAGAACGCACAGCCTCGTCATATATCATCCAAGGACTGTGCCTGTAGATGTCACAAGTGCCACAAAGAGACGAAACCATAAAGGTGGGTTCATGTACAGTGTTCTGGCTCACTTATTTTCCTCACGGTGGGGGTCCCCACTGTTCGATGAGGTATTCTCGCCGACTTCGCTTGTGTGGCCGCGCTCCAGGAAAAAAATACAGTTCTTTTGTTTACAGCAGAGTCCTAACTCTGCGAGCGAACGAAGCGCTTGCTGCTGGTGCGTGCGGCATGGAGTACATGTACACGGCCGTCCACTCTTATAACTAGAACATGTGATCGCAGAGCTGCGCTTCTTCGCGGGGCCAGTGCGTCCGACACGCCGCGCATGAAAGCAAAGTAGCGCAGGTGTAGAGAGACAGGCCTGAAGCTTCTGCTTTTCTTGTTTGCCTTTTTGCTTCGATGCGCGGTTGCGACAGACGCACTGGCTCTCCGATGAGCGCGGTCACGGGTTCGCGTGGTCTAGCTAAGAGTGAACGACCATTGTACGGCCGTTCACTCTTAGCTAGACCACGCCGCTTCGGTGTTCGAACCCTACCCTCGCTTTGCACAGCAGAAACTACGCTGCTTTTATGCGCTCGTAAACAAAAGGCATTTGGTTACATTTGACTGCCGAAGCGTGATCTATGCAATCGCACAGCACATGACAAAAGTTCAGGCATGCCAGAAAGCTGATTTCATCGCCGTAGGAACGTTAATTTGATGTGGTCATCCCCCGAAGAACCGGTTCTGCACAACTCGATTTGCGTGCCCACGCCGCAAAAGTGTTTCTTCCACTACTACTCCGGCGTTTAATTTTGTTTTGTTTTGTGGACGTGCAGACGCGAAAGGTCGATAAGGAAGAATGGCTTGATGATAGCGTATAATGTGCGATACTTTTTGACCCCAATGTAAAATGGCAGAATGCACGCTGTTCAAAACGAAACAGGAGAAAGAGCAATGCGTCACATTTATTCACATGACATGAAGAGTGCCTGTCCTGAATGCAGAGATGCAATTGTTTTTTCTCTCTTGCAGGGCCACTGCTCATGTAAAGCAGGGAACTCTGTACTATGAAAGCACATGATAGCAATCCTGCTCTTTAAACACAGGTAAGCGCACAAAAGTGACTCCTAATCTAAGAGCAGCGTTCATGAAGTGGGTTCTTTCGCATATTTCTGCAAGATTTGCATTAAAGTTTCAACGTACAATTAAACACAGGTTGATGGACTGCTTCTTGTCTGTGTAAGAATATGCTACTCTTCTCACCGGACTCTTGGCTTGCCATTGCTAATCGTTTATGTACATGTATTACAGTCTGTTCATTGCTGCAGAATTGGCGTCGAGAACCTGGACCTGCTCACTTCCACTGATGTGAAGCAAGCATGGGGCACAATAAAAGCGAAGAATATGTACAAGGCCAGAAAAATCATATGTCATGTGCCGTCTACATCAAGGGTCTGGTTGGACACGAAAAAAACTCGGTGCAATCCAACAGCAGCTTATTACTGCTGCTCCGCAAAGCGCCCCGTGAAGGCATGTGGAGGGCCGCTACATTCAAAGTGCAAGCATTGAAGAAAGTGCTGTGAACCTGTGCTGTGAAAACACAGGCTGTGAACCGGACCTGATACTGCAGCACATTCTTGCCAGCCGACACGCGCAGAAGTCCAATGAAGTGCAGTTCCAAGAAGTTGCGTTTAGAGGCTGGGGCAGGCTAAAGACTTACAAAGCTCTTAAGAAGCATTTCAGCTCTTATCTCTCAAAACTTTATGAGGACATGATTCCTGTGAGCTCAGCAAAGGCAGCTAGAATTTGTGCTCAGGTAGTTGGGCAAAACCGTATGCAGTGGCAAAGGGAGCGAATGCTCCGAATAACAGGAAGCAGGTGGCACACATTGTACAGATTTGCGCCATCGCCGGCACGCCGCTGGCAAGACGAAATTACGAAACTGCTAACGCAGAACTTTGCAGGAAACGACGCCACGAGATATGGCAATGCTTCCAAGAAGCCAGCTGTCGAAGAATATGCATTGAACACTGGTGATGCAGTGTTGACAGTGGGTCTTGTTGTAAACCCTATGGTTCGATGGCTTGGCTTCAGGCCAGATGGAATTGCTTTAAGACATGGAAAGCCCAACTGCCTCGCTGGAAATTAAACGTCCGACACGTGGCAAAACGGAAAGAATTTCCAACCTTGTAAAGCAGCAGAAAGGGCCTTACGTTTTGTTCCAAGGCAAAAATTATACCTTGAGACCCACTCATTGCTACTACACACAAGTGCAGTTGGGACTATTTCGTTTGGATTGGGAAGAAGCCCAGCTTATTGTGTAGAGCAAGGTGGAATCTCTGGTATTCCTTGGGAGGAGGTGCATGCCATTTATTGACAGCTTGATACGGCGACTGCAGTATGTTCATTTTGCACATTACTTGCCAGAACTTGTTGAGTATGTCAAATAGGAGACTCATCAAAAATGAACATGCAAGAATGTCTGCAATCTGGTCATCAATGGTATTATAAACACCAAAAGGAAACAATTCAGATCTATTATTTTTCAAGCAAAGTTATCTTAATACCCCCATTCTGATAAAGCAGAAACAATGTGCTGGCATGAACTGCCACAAAATATCTCCATATTTTTAAAGATACTATGAAGATGGAAATCAATTAGTTTTTTCTCAGGCTATCAGGGTCAAACGTGTCTCGGTACATCCACAGGTATATTAACTGGTTCACCAATTCGCACAATGGCATGCACATAGAAAGATAAAAATTGGAGATACCATAATGAGACTTTTTATGCTGTCATGTGCACGTAATGAGAACGCAAGATAACAGCTGGTCGTTAAGGGTAACGGGCCGGATTCCAGGCGAAGGCAAGCGTAGCACGGGGGGGGGGGGGGGGCAGGAAGCTAGGTGGGCGGATGAAGTTAGAATGTTTGCTATGGTATTTACGCGGCATTTCTTATCTTTTATTCTAAGCGTGCGCATATCAAAGAGCAACACTATAATAGGCATTGTAGTTGTGGTCACATACGCACAGTTATATATAACAAAAGATTCCCTGTCTTTATTGTTCAAAGGCGAGCAACTGACTGAAATTATTGAGCCGTAACCCTACATACACACCACTGTCTGTATGCTCACATGAATCAAAAACCTCTAAAATCTTTTTTTCTGCGAGCACAGGTGCAGACAGATTAACGATGCCGGCTAAGATAATCATTGCCTCATCAACAACGGCCAACATCTCCCAGGGCAATGGACCCTTCAGTATTCTAAACAGTTTCAAGCGTTGAATCGCAATTTCTACATGTACACGTGCTCAGGCAACTTGCAGGGCTTTGGCTGCATCTTCCTGTTAAAAGTGTGCTGCCTCCGCAGAAATGGAGGCTGCACGACACTAGTCCTCATGCTTAAACATGTAATATCAATATTGAACCGTTTGTCCACCATGACGTCAGCCTTGAAAGGCTCTAGTCTACCCAAGACATTTGAATCGTCCACACACGCTTTATCAGAGACACGGCCTCCAAACCAGTCACTAAAAAATGTGATTAGTGCACCTGGAGATACATCAATCAAAACTTTAACTGTGTGAACACCTTTGTAGTGGAAATATGTAAGAATGACGCACAATGAGATTTTTCCACCTCAACTTCTGTGCAGTCAAGCACGATTCTGACATCCCTGTACACCACAAAGCATTGAGGCTGATTCTGTTGCACTCCTGCCTTGCTCGGCCATGGGATAGCTGCTTCCAGGACAGCTACCAAGGGCCGTATTGCGACATAAAAATACAGGTGCACTGTCGCCTCAGACACTTAAAAAAATGTGGCTAAACAACTAAAATACAGAAAGGTCTTCAGGCGAACAAGCACTATTGTCAGTCGTTCCAATACACTTCTTCCTGCTTTCAGATGGTCAACTTCAGCCACAGCATCAGCAATAGCCATTAGAAGCCTCATATCCTTTACACCTGAGAAGGCTTTAACACAAGCATCACTGTGAAACTGGTCAATGAGTGTTCTACAAGTGCTCGGTGCTGGCCCTGGGTTAATCTGCACAGCCTTATGGAGAGTGCAGTCTTGGTATGGTTAAACTGCAGGAGGGTCTCGACTGCAGCCCTATCCATATCTTCAAACTCTGTCGGGTGGGCACTAAGGACAACAATTGCCTCAGAAGCGTCATCTTTCCCCGTGGGCTCTGTGACGTTGTTTCCGCTGCTTTCATGTTCTGATGTTTCCTGATGATAAAGATACATAATGAATAGACAAATTTTACGAACAGGGCAAAAAATGCTACATTTTTCATTGAACACAAACAAAATTGGATACAAATACTGAATACAAAATTAACCACTGCAAATGTTTCTAAGTAACAATGTACTTTATTACCTGTAAATTTCGCATAACAGCGCATGCAGAAGTGAGTTATACATTTTGAAAATGCAAGTTTTTTTAACCACTCTTGAACTCATTTAGGTATTGAACTGATTTGCCTAATGTAACCAGCTGTGAAGTAGGCCATGTTGAGCTTTGGAAGCTTGACCACATGAATTTGAGTCCAAAATTACATAGGATAGGCTAGCACGTTCTAGATCACCCTGTGGTAATGAGCAAGGAATGTTTGGAAGGCTATCAAGTGGATCAACAGTGTGGAGTCCTGAAAGACACATACCGAGAAAAGATCACCATCAAGTGTAGTTTCTTTGCCTGCAAATAATGACAATGGCTTCACAGTTTGTCCGATTCCCATCTGGTGCGAAATTAGTGGCACAGAAATAAATGTTGCCCACTTTCCAGAAAATGAGGATTTACAAAATGTCAACAAACGTCTCGTCACAAAATTTAGAACTGTGTATGCATGCACTTAGTGTATAACAAGCCCCATATCACATAGGCGTTAAAACCACCGTCACCATCTGACTTCATAACCGGTTCATGACAGTTTGTGAATTGCAGATTTTGTAAAAAGTGGCTTACTTGCTGCTCTTCTTGCCAGTGCTCGCAAGGCTCTTTCAGCTGATGTCTGGTTTCTTGCTGGATCTTTGTTATCGAGGCTCCGCACAGGTAGACACCGTGATGGTACTGCCGCCTTCTTCAATTGTCTCCGGCCTCTGGGCTGGTCTCCAAATTTGTGGGGCTTGACAATATGAGATCACAATCTTATAACATATTTCCCATGCCGTCTTTTGGAGGTACACATTCTTTATAAAACAAAAAGGGACATATAGCTACGATTCATAGCCACTGAAATGAAGGACAAAAATAATAAATTCGAATAAAGGGAAAGTAAGAAAAGAAATTCAAAAGAATGTGTTCAACTTCAAACGTGCCATACATCTGTACTCATTTGGAATGTGCGTATGAGTTGACCTTTTTTAGGGCCCTTTAAGGACTTCTACTAAAATGTTACTATTCTATCTTTTAAACTTCTGATAAGTATATACACAGTGACTCTTTTTAATCTTCAAGACTTTATAAAAGAATTATGGCAATGGTCACATGAATTTTACCACCACTGAGTGCGTTTAGGGCTCAGAAAACACTGGATAATGGTCAGGGCTATGCACCTAGGTACTCTTGTGAAGTCGGGGGTCCGAGAGGCCACGAAGGTTCCATGGCTTATGTCGTGCCAGGTGCCGGGAGAAAGAGAGGTTCTACAGCGACGTCCAAGACATGATAAAAAGGGTTTTATATGTAGGTTTACATTGTCGTCGTTCACAAGACGGCTCCATGATTTTCGGAGCACACTACATGCTAAAGCCTTTGAATGTCCGAGTGTCCACATCTCCGAGCGTCTCTCACAACACTTAAGATCCGCTGTTTAACACTTCGATTCCCCCTTTTTCTCGTCGAGGGAATTCAATATTCGTCTTCTCGGCTAATCGGAACTGTCGCACAGCCCGCAACATCCCGCGCATGGTGTCGCTCGACCTCGTCGGGCGCCGCCTCTGGTGTCCAAGCCCTCGATGCAATGCCGAGGCAATGAAATGTGAAACCGGGGTCGACACTGTTCCCACGATGTCGGTCAACGTGTCCGGGTCAGGAGACTGGCCATCGCGGCAGCTACCGTTTCCACGAATGGCGGCGGCTGTTGTCGTCTCAAAGGGAGCTCCTTTGTTTGCGCGTCAGGCGCGGGGTCGGTGCTGGTGTTTCACGGAAAAACACCAAGAGCGACGTGGCCGTATTAGCGACGCACGAGGCCGATGACCCATCGCAGCCTGGGGTCCCCGAACTCGTCTCACCCATCGGCTCTGGGCGGTCGAACAGCCGAAGATACGAAACATAGATGCTCGTTCATTGGTCCCGGGTGACGCTGTTTTAGTCGTGAGCTCCTTGGCCTCGCCAAAACGACGAAGCGTGAACAGCACTCCGCAGCTGCACGTCTGCCGGTGAGGCATCCTTTGTCCCCAAGGACTGCCCCAGGCACAACAGTACCAAAAATTTAACCAATAATTTTCTCAATTATTTTTACGCAGACGATGTAACCAGTCTTGAAAACTGTATTGACTGAATTATAATGCCATCTACAGAACCTGTTAAGTGGAATAAGTCTTGAGATACTCGCGTGCACCCAGTTCTGGTGCATGCTGAATGACACTGCGGAACAAGGGGCAACAAATCAGAGAACTGATTCGCGAATATTCAAGACCTATTGCACTAAGGCAGGTTTGCCAGATTGGATTAGTTTCGAATCAATATTTTTCAAGATTGTGATTGCAAAGTGCCGCATTAAGCGAATAATTAAAAAATAATCAACACGATTTGCCTAATCAGTCTAACAGCTGCACCCGTCAAGTCCGACGCACAATCAGGGAAGGCAACACAAAGCTTTAAAGAATAAAAATAAACCATACTGGGAAATGTGGTCACATATGTCTGACTAGCAAATACGACGTGCAAAGCAATGAAACGATCTATTTTTCTTTTATTCCGGGGCAGTGATGGACATTACTACACGCATTTATACCGCAGAGCAATTATGTGCTTGTCCTCCCTCCATTTTTGTATTTCGCTCGAAAGGATGAGCCCAGTATGCTGGTGCCTCCGCAAGCATCGTAGTAAACGGCTTCCGGAAACCGAGATTTTATTGCGATAGCAATTATATGGACACTTCAACCGGATTTCTGCCGTCGTCGTGCCGTCACCATCGCCGTGAGGTTCCGTATAGATAAAGCCGTATGCCCGAGCGGAAGCGTGCGGGGACGCGCGCTATCACGGAGAGCGAACGCACTCAATCTCCCACGCGCAAGCAAGGAAGCGGGAAGTCAGCGCCGGAGGGAGCGGGGGGGGGGGGGGGGGCGCACTTCTACTCTGCCAACAACCGCGCTCGTCGCTCGCCCGCACCGTCTCTTATCTCCACACGGCTCTGACCTTTCTATGCGCTGTGCATTCGCCGCTCAGTTTCCGTTGAAGCGATAGACCGCACGTACCTTCGCCCGCTACGGCGTATGCGCTTGCTGCCAGCGTTTTGACAGTCGTTGTCTGCAATCATTCAGTGTGATATATTCATGTTTGTTTGTGCGCGCTCACACCACGCTTGTTCATTCAGTTAGTAATAGTCGGGCCACATTTTCCAACGCACGCTACACATGCAATGCTGCCCGGATCGGCAGTGCAGCGCTACAGGTGTGTCCCTTCGCACGCGCTGCCCACGGGAAGCGCTTCTCATCAACACCACCGTTTCACACGCGCCTTCTCGTGGTCATCGAGTCTCTCTTCATGTCGGTCTACTTACGCCGCAGCACACCTGCTTACTTAATCAGCTCATGTTTATTACAATTCATATTGCTACCAAAGCCGCTCACCTTACTTCGTATGACAGTGCTGTGTTGCTATCGCATTCATTGCTTCGCCCTTAGGGCGAAACTGTGACATTTTATCTCTATAACTCTACTATCAAGTGCAGCAATCAAAGCCTTCTCTTCCGGGTCCAAGCTCTCACGTTCGAGCGCTCAGCACAATTTCACGGATTTGGTGCCGGTCACGGCGGTAGCGTCTTGATAGAGGCGAAATGCAGTAAACGCTAGCGCAGCGATAGTTTTCGTGCATGTTAAAAAATTCGAAGCGGCAAAAAAGTTATCCGGGCTATCTACTACGCGGTGCCTGCAGCCGATATGTTTTTCTGGCTGGTAAAAGCACGCGATCTGGCGTTTGGTCAGAGCTGGCAGCGAACGTTGATGTCGACCACGTAGTAAAGAGCGCTAGCAAACAGGACACAAGGTGTCCCGCCAAAGAAAACGTTCCCCAGCAAGTATATCACTCAAGAAAGAGTAATAGTGCTGCTGAATGCTGATGTGTGCCCCTCATCAAGTGACGCACAATCTTGATGAGTGGCACACATCAATGGAGGGAGGCCATATTCACTTACTAGTGGTACCCCGGAAGAAATCTTCGGGCACAAAGTGCGCGCTGCACATCATCATCGTTTTTGTGAGAGTTCCCAATTCGCAGTTTCACTGCCCACTAATTTTAGTGCGATAGCCATTATATAGACACTCCAAGCACATTTCTGCGGTCGTCGTCACCGTGATATTCCATATGAAGTCCAAACACGATAACATCGTCGCCACTCGCCGTACGCTGTATGTGCGAGTGAAAGGTTGCAAGGGTCATCCGACGATCGCTGCTTAATCTCGGGCGCGCGAGGGAGGAAGGCGGGGCGGGGCGATGGCGCGACCTCTCCTGTCACACGCGAGGCAAGGGCGCGGGGGGAGAGGCGTTCTGCTCCGGCGGCTGCTACTTACGGCGCGGCCGCGTGGGCGCTGTATCTTGAAAGCGATCTGCGATGGGCTCAAAGTGCGCGCCCGCGCGGACCTCATTTCCAACACGATCTGCCAGGTTGACAAAGTGCGTCTAGTGCCGGTAGCATCGTATGCGCTGTGCTTTCGACGTTTAGTTCGCGTTGACGCGAGAGATAGCACCAAGGTCGATTCGCTCGCTGCTGGCGCCGCGCTTCCTCACTCCAGCGTTTTGACAGCGAGTTTCCGCGGTCATTGAGTGAGATGTATTCATGTTTACCTGTGCACGCGTGACACCGTGCATGTTAATGTAGTTAGTAAGCGGGTGTTTACAAGTTTATACCGCCGATAAAACTACTATTCTTACTTCATAGAGCTGTCTAGTAATTTGCTATTGCAATCGCTGCTTCGCTTTTTGGGCGAAACTGCGACTTTTCGTCCAGTTTTGTCGAAATCATTCGCAGGAAATTGGTCTGAGTAGGTTGGCGAGTCCGCCCGGCATTTGTCGCTGGCTGACGAGCTTTCACTGACGCCTGTCAGCGTGCGCTGCACCGCAATGCCTCACGCGTTGATTGTAACGTGTCTGTGATAACGCGATAGAGAACTTAGCGCGATAGCTCAGGCTCCAGGTACCGTCTGTACCGCTTCCCTCGCGAACTCATCCTAAATACGCAGAGATTAGCGTCATACCCATAAGCAATCATCAAAAGTAATTACACCACGAACGAAGTTAACGTCTTCTACCGAAGAGAGCCGTGTGTATTTTTTCACTCGATCGTCGCAAGGAAATGAACGCAGGCTTACCTCGCCTTTGACTGCACGGTGTGTGCACTGGGGCACACAGCACATTTTCTTACCCTTGTACTTCTTGGTCATATTGAGCAACCAATACGTCCAAAAGAATGCCATTATGACTCGCAATACCTTTCTGAGGTTAGTGGTTCACTACAGAGTTGAGAAAGACCGCCGCAAAAAGCAACCACGCTAAAAAAAATTGGAGGACGCTTAAGCTTCGTCTTGTGGAGTGGAACGCGATAGCGTTATCGGGCCCCGTTCGCATCGCATTTTCTTTCAGTAGGCTTCACTGCAACACAAAACGTGGGAAAGCCAGCTTACAAAGACCAAGCTTACACCGATCCCCTTAAAGCCGGCTTCACTTTTAAACAGAAATGCATTGCTGGGAAGACGTTTTTCCAGGAGCAATATAAGTCGTTTTATATTAAAATGTGAAGGCCCTAGCATCTTTTTTAACAGCGAAAATATTTAAGCGAACCGTAATTTGTGGTTCGTGGTGCGTATCAAGGAACTAGCAAGAAAGAAAATAAGCTTTCTTAGGCGGGATTCCAATCCAAGTACCCCCGTTTCCAAAGCGAGCGTTGCAACCACTAGGCTATACAGCCACGCTTGCAGAACATGCATTTATGCGAACCATATGATTGCATTCGAGCGTCGTCGTCTTCGTCCACAGCTGGCGCGTTCGTACGCTCGTGCTCTGCGAGGTGAAGAGGTTTTGCGCGTTATGAGAGCGAGAGAGAGAGACGCATTCACAGAGCGGGTCTCCTGGAAAGCGATGTCGGCACTGGAAGGCGGTATCAGTGTTGCAAGCTGTGCTATGCAACGCGCAGTGATGGCCGTAAGTCCGAGACGCGCGAAAATAAATTATCATCATCATGAGTAATAAGATCAAAAGCTCGCGCGCACTTCTGGAAAATGCTGGGCTACGATCGCCCAGCTTCGCTGTTTCAAGCGTTGCGCGGCCGAGTGCAAGGTTAAGCGTTTTTCATTATTTTAATAAACTAAACCCCACTAACTATTTTAATAATTGTTTGCTATTGCCCCGACGCGCGCGCGTGTCCAAAACGCATCAGGCAGGTAAATCCCAATTTGACCTGCCGTAGAGTTACTGTTATTGCGACTCGGGGTCGGGGACGAGAGACTGAGTCTTGAAGCAGGCGAAGATGAGGCGAAAGCTTTATACAATATGTACAAATATGTACAGATATAGCAGGAATAGCAGGTAATAGCTGGTAATAGCTGCCATTAGCTGGGGATAGCTGGTCAAAGCAGTAAGAGCTGGTAAGAGCGCACCAGACCGACGGGGCGGCCGGTGGCGACTCTCTCCCTTAACAATGGGCCGGTTCCTCCTTAAATCCCCTTGGCGGCGGCTCCTCGTCGACAGGAGGAAGAGGGGACGGTTGCTGACGTCACTCGCGTCGCATTGTGTCGTCGCGTCCCCCTGGCGACTCGTCGACAGGACCCCGAGGAACGGGTGGCGATGATGGCCGGGGCTGCTTGCACGTCGGCAGGACACAGACGGGGCAGTTGCCGAGGTCCCCCCGCGCCGTATTGTGTCGCCGCCTCCCGTTGGCGACTAGTCGGCAGGACCCAGAGGGACGGGTGGCGATGATGGCAGGTGCTATGGCACAACAGCACCCCCGCCGCCAGACAATGCATCCAGAGGTCGAGCTGTCCGACGCAGCTCGGAAGAATGGATGCGCCGGTTGGGCGACGTATAGGATGGTCTGGAGGTATCGCCTCTCCCGCTTTTGCCGCCGGTGGTCTTTTCTGCTGCTCGGTCCTGATAATGTCCACTGGAACGACCAAGAATCAACAACGCCAAACCACTCCGGCCAAAGCAAGCACCCTCCGAATGCTCTCCGATCCGCCAGACCAAAATCATCGAACAAAGCATTTTTCGAGATCTGGCTACGCTAAACAAAACAAAACAAAATAAAACAACAACAAAAAATCCCGAACAACACGAGGCACGTATCGGAGAGTGAAATTCGAAATACGGACCTCCTTTTTTTTTTTAATTGTCAATGCGCGAGTCTTAATCAAATCAGAATTGCGTCGCAAGCGATTCTCAACTGTAATGCGGGGGCGGGTTGCCAAAGATCAAGGTTGCCGAAGATGACTTAATTTTGCCCCCGAAAGCCGTGGCGCAAAGGCTAAGCGTAGCTAATCTATGCGCTTGGGCGCCACTTCGCAAAAGTGCTTAATGAAATCCGACAACTGTCACCGCATAAAGAAATAGCCCTCCACTTATTACTGTCAAAATGCGCTCGGCAAAACGAGCACCACATTTATAAAACACAGAAGCGGTCCTAACAAAAAAACAAACAAATACTAAAACTCACACTAACGACATGAAAGCAAAAGTGAATCAAAATTCTACACTTACACTTCTAACTAACGCGTGCAATACAAAAACAAGTCATAATCTAAATCAAGCATTTAGGCTTTGTCTAGCCTAGGTAAACGTAAAAACAACAAAACGTGAAAACACTGACGCTTTCACTACTTGAGCGTTCAGCAATCATGTCTCAGTAAACTAATGATCAACAAATTAAAAAATGTCGGTGTCTCGCGAAAAGAAAGGACCAAAGCAAAAAAAAATGCGCTCTTGGCCTATCCACCCTTTCCTACGCTCAACACGCGACTCAACTTTATCGCAAGAAAACACAGAACAAAATGATCACTAAAAGTACAATTAACAGAATGGGCTTTCAAACTACCATGGCACGTTCACAATCACTTGGTGCTCACAACCACACCCTTTGAGACGCGCTCGAGCCGGTAGACCATTCTCGGGTCTACGAGTTGTCCACTCGCGACACCAGAACAAAGCGGATTTGCACGAAGTACCTATAGTAGCCGTGACATTCACACTACTGCCTCCAAACACTCGGGGAGCGGCGCATCCACGGGCCCGCGGGCGCGCTGTCCCTTTGTCCGCTAGACAGTCGCCTTTCTTTCTCCCACGAAGGGGGCGACCATTGCAGCAGACTATCGAGCATACCTGATGCTTCGCTACGTTACTTTGCTTACAATTCATTGATATCGCTGAGAACCGGCGGAATTTGCGGCGTCTAAATTTCCGCGATATCCTTTCTTTACAGACGCGCGTCACTCCTATTCTAGATTTCAGCAGCCGCCTGAGCTTCGGGTTCACCCTACTCTGCTTTTTCCTAACGGCTAGGCTGTTGGCGCGCTTCACCCGGCTCGTACCGCTGCCCGAGTCCGACTTTCTCGGCTTGCGCCTTCGTCGTTTGCCCTCGGCGCGGCTCGCAAAGCTCGCGGTCTCGGCACTTGTACTCGCAGGTGCCCTGCCTTCTTGTCGCAACGACATGGCTCCGGGCGGCAAAACCAAGCTAGGCTCGTGGTCGTCGTTAGATGTATGTGCCTCTGATAAGACATGACTGCATCTGACGCCATCTGAGCTAGCCGGTTCGCCCTGCGGTCTCTTATCGACAGGCTTCGCCTTGTGGCTACTATTTAGATCAAAAGAGCCACTGTCGGCCACTTTTCTCAAAGCGGCCTCTCTAGACGGCGAAACAACATCGTGTTCGTGCCCGTCACATAGCGTGTGCGCCAATGGCACCACATCATCTCCTACACATCCCGACTTAGCAGCCATCTCAATGAGCGGTCTGTCCTCGACAAGCTCGTCATTGTCGCTATCAACCTGGCCTTCGCAGTCGGCCTGACTTAAAGCGTCAAAATGCCTCAACAGAGCCATCTTTCCCTCATCATAGTGCCGATTCTCTGCATCAAGCAGGTGTTCCAGAACACACGAGAGTCTACGAGGGAGCAACAAGATCAACCGCTCGGACCAGAGGTCCCGGTTGACACCTTCTTTCTCGCAAACCTTTTCAAAGTCCGCAAGAAAAGTAACAATACTTTCGCCAGCCTTGAAATTGTGGAGATGGTATCGCGCTGTGCGCCATGCCCATATTTGAATTTCTCGACGGCGCTCTCGCCTTGCCGTTTCCTCAGGACTCTCGTGCTCCTTTCCCTCTAGCTGGCGCCTCTCACGTCTCTCGCGTTCCTTTGCCTCCAGCTTTCGCTCAAGAATCATCTCCCAAGCCTCGTCGGCTTCCTCGATCGTCACGTCCTCTGCTCGCATCACGTCGAGAATCGCTTTCCTTGCTTTTTCGGAGCCGGCGGAAATGCCCAACTCCTCGCAAATTTGAATGAGGTCCTGAACTTGGAATTCCTCCATCGCGATCTCGTTCCTCGTGTTGCTTGCCCACAAAATTTACCCTTACCTTAAACTAGAATCGACTATTTAAGTAAGGTAAATTCGTAATTCATAGCCTACCGACAAACAAAACACTCTACTAACATCTGCCTGTGCTAGAGAGGTCTGGCGACATGAAAAGCAAACATCGGGCACTCACCCAGCCAAAGTGGTTGACGCCGGTCGATCTGGTAGCTGCCATCGAGCGGTGTAGCAGGCGTCTTCGCTCCTCGTATCTCGCAGCTTGCCATCCGCTGTTCAGATACTGGTTCGCCAATCCCATAGCTGCCATCCACTATTGCGACTCGGGGTCGGGGACGAGAGACTGAGTCTTGAAGCAGGCGAAGATGAGGCGAAAGCTTTATACAATATGTACAAATATGTACAGATATAGCAGGAATAGCAGGTAATAGCTGGTAATAGCTGCCATTAGCTGGGGATAGCTGGTCAAAGCAGTAAGAGCTGGTAAGAGCGCACCAGACCGACGGGGCGGCCGGTGGCGACTCTCTCCCTTAACAATGGGCCGGTTCCTCCTTAAATCCCCTTGGCGGCGGCTCCTCGTCGACAGGAGGAAGAGGGGACGGTTGCTGACGTCACTCGCGTCGCATTGTGTCGTCGCGTCCCCCTGGCGACTCGTCGACAGGACCCCGAGGAACGGGTGGCGATGATGGCCGGGGCTGCTTGCACGTCGGCAGGACACAGACGGGGCAGTTGCCGAGGTCCCCCCGCGCCGTATTGTGTCGCCGCCTCCCGTTGGCGACTAGTCGGCAGGACCCAGAGGGACGGGTGGCGATGATGGCAGGTGCTATGGCACAACACTGTATATGCTACCAAACGTAACAGAGTTGCGCGTCTGATTTATGAACGCCGATCGTGCCTCCATTGGCCGAACGCCATCACGTGGGTTCCAAGCAACCGTGCACTGAGGAGAAGCTGATGCTCCGGCTAGTTTCTTGTATTTCCCGACGCCGCCGCTGCAGCGAACTGGATTGACGCAAGTTAACGCTAGCCAAGTTCAAAGCGAATCTGGTCGATCTTGGCGTTCGCTGTTACGTGCGTGTCAGCTGCTCCCAACTTCACCAATCGCTCGGAAAGCGGAAAGTTCCGAGAAGGTGCACAGGTAAACGCACAAGTCCAAAAAACAACTAATATTATTCGCGCTCCATCTCACGCCGCGCGTTAGAAATCAGCAGTGCCTTTTTTCTTCTTGACTATTTTATCTGGTGAGCTGTTTCCATGCGCTTTGTTTGCGATTAGACGGAAAAGCGGTCCACACGCGATGGAAAAGCGCCCATGGTCGACCGACGACACGGTAGGCATGTCGCCTGCAAAAACGGAGTTCGGCTTCACCACATAGGTTTGGTTGCTTGCCAGGCAAGATGGCGGACCTACGCGCAACTCTGCTCCCGTAGTAGAGTGTACTAGAATATTCTAGTACACTCTACCCGTAGGGAGCATATACAGTAACTCTAACCGGATGGATGGATGGATGGATGGATGAGGCTGAACCCTTTAAATCGGGCGGTGGCATACGCCACCTAGCCATGGCTATTAGCATAATTTGTACTTTGTGGTGGGTGAAATTTCACCCCTGCCTTAATTTTATCCACCAATCAGATAACCTCTGTTTGGTTATTTCTACCCGCTTAAAGTCTATTTTGCCTTCACTGTCCCTAAACCCCAATGCTTTGAAAAAATCAGCCCCGTTGCCTTGCACTGTAGGGTTAAGCCCCTTACAGAAAAGTATGAGGTGTTCAGCCGTTTCCTCTTCTTCTCCACACGCACAGCACAACGTGTCTATACCTTGGTACTTGACTCGGTACATCTTAGTCCGCAATACTCCCGTCCTCGCTTCAAACAACAAAGAGCTTCCCCTAGAATTATCGTAGATATTTTCCTTGGCAATTTATTGCTTGAAAGTTCGGTATGTGCCCAGTGCTGATTTCGTCTGCATCCCTGTTTTCCACAGACCCCTCTCTGTTTCCTTAACCTTTTTCTTAACCGCTGTTTCCTGGTTTGCACCCCTCCTGCAGTCCAAATATTTGATTGACAGTTTTCTGGTCAGCTTCCTCCATTTTGTATCAACATTCCTCATGTACAAATAACTGAAAACTCTCCTTGCCCACCGCTTTTCTGCCATCTCTCTCAATCGCTCCTCAAATTCTATCTTGCTGCTGGCTTCCCTGCCCTCGAATGACGTCCATCCCATGTCACCCTGTACCCCCTGATTTGGTGTATTTCCGTGTGCTCCCAGAGCCAGTCTACCTACCCCTCGCTGCTTAACTTCCAACCTTGCTCGAACCTCTGATCTCATGCACAGGACCGCATTGCCGAAAGTCAAACTAGGGACCATCACCCCTTTCCAAATCCCTCTCACCACTTCGTACCTATTGTAATTCCACAGTGCCCTATTTTTCATCACAGCTGCATTTCTGCTACCTTTAGCCGTCACATATTTTTCATGTTCCATTAGGTACTCAGCCTCATTGTTTATCCACACTCCAAGATATTTGTACTTATCCACCACCTCCAGCGTAACCTCCTGTATCCTATGCTCGCTGCCCTGATTATCACTAAAGTCATGACTGCCGATTTTTCTTTACTAAACTTCAAACCTAAGCTATCTCCCTCTTTACCACAGATGTCCATTAATCTCTGCAAGTCTTCCTTGCTGTCAGCCATAAGTACAATGTCATCTGCATACATCAGTCCTGGTAATGACTGTTTAATCCATTCTCCCTGCTTGAAATAGGAAAGGTTGAAGCCAAGTCCGCTCCTCTCTAATTTTTTCTCTAATCCTTGTAAATACAGCATGAACAACAGAGGTGACAGAGGGCACCCCTGCCTAAGCCCCTGCTGTATCTCTATAGGCCCAGATACCTTGTTTTCCCATTTTATAAGCACCCTGTTACTTTTATAGATATATTTTAAAAGATTTCTTACTCCATCTTCCACCTCTAGAGTGCCCAGTATGTCCCACAAATCCTTTTGGATTACACTGTCATAGGCTCCCTTGATATCCAGAAAGGCAAGCCATAGGGGCCTGTGTTCCTTTTCTGCTATTTCAATACACTGTGTCAATGAGAACAGATTATCTTCTAACCTTCTTTGTTTTCGGAACCCATTTTGTAGTTCCCCCAGCACCTCCTCGCTCTCCACCCATGCCTGCAGTCTGTCCTTTATAATCTGCATCACCACCCTGTAAACCACTGACGTCACTGTTATGGGACGGTAGTTGTTTATGTCGGCTTTGTCCCCCTTTCCCTTATATATCATGCTCATCCTGCTCCGTCTCCACCCGTCAGGGGCTTTACCGTCCATTATCATTTTGCTCACTGCCTCTCTTAATGCTTTCTTAGATTTTGGGCCCAATGTCTTTATCAACATAATTGGGATGCCATCAGGACCTGTCGACGTGCTACTAGGAACCCTCTTCTCTGCCCTTTCCCACTCGCTTTGTGCCAGTGGAGCCACTGCACTGACTAGTCCATCCTCACCTGATTGAGCACATGCTATGTTTCGTTCTTTAAATTTTTCTGTCATCATTGTTCTTATATGTTCCATTGCCTCATCTCCCTCTAGTCGAACACCTTGAGCTGTAACTATAAACCTCTGCTCTAGGCTATAGTCTTATTACTCAAGGAGTTGAGATGTTTCCAAAATTTCTTCGCTGCTTTTCTATCCTTTTTGTTTACTTCTGACAACCATTGGCTCCCCTTTCTTCTGATCTTCTCATTGATCAAATTGGATGCTTCCCTTCTACAGTTTAAGAAGTTGTTCCATTTTCTGCCTACATCAGCTTCTGGTTCACCCCTCTGCTTTGAATATCTGTGTTCCCTAGATGCTTCCTGGCGTTTCTCTATGGCCTTCTTAACCTCCTCATCCCACCAGCTCTTGGGTTTACGTCTTCTGTTCCCTTTTGTCCTGACTCGTACCTTAGTAAGCTCTAGCTCAAATAGTCCTGTTAAATTTGCATATGTCCATTCTGTTTTTGTATCCTCTGAAATTACTTCCTCAATTTGCTGGGTTGCTATTTCAAGCTGCTTTTCCGAGTAAAATATCCCACCTGGTTGTTCATCTTGCCTCCTACCTACTTTCATTTCCCTTCTAAAACTCACCTTAATACGTTTGTGATCACTACCTAGACTTCTGGAGCCATATTCATCTATGCTCATTACATTTAGCCTATCGTGCATCCTATGTGACATTAGTGCATAATCTATCGTCGACTGCAGGCTCCCTACCTCCCATGTTATGTGCCCTTCACACTTCTCAGTACTGTTGCATACAACTAAGTCATGCATTTCACACATATCCAGCATCATGTTGCCTGTTGAGTCTGTGTACCCGTCCATGTCTTCTATGTGTGCGTTCATATCTCCTAGGAATAAGGATTATAAAAGGGATAAGGTGCCTCAGAAAGGCTGCCAACGTTTCGATAGGAGGACCTATCTT
>NC_051156.1:101062886-101097805 GCF_013339745.2 Dermacentor silvarum
AATAATAGCATTAGCCTGCATTCTAAACGCCGAAGTCGTCGCCGTTTATTCAGATTTACGTGCACTATTTTGTAAGATTGTGTTGTGCGACGACGCTGTTGAGACGCGCCTCGGGGATCCATTTTCGTTATATAATAAAGCAAATGGACGGGATTTGTGCATTATCTAGAGTTTATTCAGCTGTTTCCGAATGCGAGTATAGCCCCACAGCATAATTATGTCCTAGAATCAAACACTGCCAGGGGGACCCTTCTTCCTCTGCTAGTGTGAAACGGCATGAAAACTGAATACATAGCGGCCAGGGAAAAATGTCAGCATTCATTTGTACTTGTGGATTCATTGTGTTGCTGGTGTACTTGTACTATGGAAAGCACATTTTTAATGACAACAGTTATTGTTTCATTCTTTATTCAATGTTTGTTGCACACATAGGAGCCAGAAGATTTCACACAAATACAGAAGGAAGCCACATTTATAATTTAAATGAAGTACATTGCAAAGACAATACACAAAAGAAAATTATAAGCATCAAGTAGGAAAACTTATTGTTGCACTGCTCTACGGTATCAGTATTAGCATATTTGTATGCCACAGGACATTTGTATAATAATGTTATACAAAGTAAACTATAGCACACGTAGTATTGATACCTTTAATAAAACTGGTCAATGGGATCAGCTATCCTTGAATGTAGCTGCAGTTTTGCTTACAATGCCTTGAATGCAACGTCTTTACTACGTGGCAATAAGTGTATAATATTTATATCTGCGCTGTACTCACAAATAGCAAGAGGCTTCGATGATTGTGCTTGTCAGAAAAATAAGCAATACATATGCAGAAATCGAGATTAAAGTATGGTAGTTCACAAAGTCAAAGTTTAAAGAATTGATGTGAGGTCAGACCCACAAACTAACTATGTTTACTTTAAAATACAATGCATTTTGCTGCAAGTAAAATGTGCAAAAAAACTTGTATCACATACCTAGAAAAATATTAGCACTGTCCAAGCTGAGGCAGCACGCAGCAAAATTAAGTGAGGGATCTATTACACTGTGAAACTCAAATGAATGCATATTTCACGGTATTTAAAACACTGATGGAGTGGTATACACCAAATGTTCGTGGTTACAGTGAATCTGGCATCATAAAGGCTATTGTAAAGCAAGTGAACCAAATGAGCACATTAAATTATTTTGGAAATAGTAAAACCAATGCTATTTCAGGTGACAGCGACAAATTTCCACAAAGGTCGTAAAAGACATACACGATCAAACTAAAAAAACATTGTCATCCTCAAGAGTATACATAGCTCACGCATAATGCATTGAGAGCATTCACAGCATGTTCATGTCATCACACAGTTTGCTCTAGTGAAAGGTAGGCCCAGCTAACCTACCGTCATTGTTCATACTGTTTAGCTTGGTGCTGAACAGAACAATTGTTTAGGCAGAATTCGCATGTAGGTGATTCAAGCTACAGCATTCAGCCAGACAACAAACATGTACTTGCACAATTTACAATAAGTTATCAAATTTTCACTCTATAAAAGTTTAACGTCTGCATACAACACTCTTGAACAATATACGAGTATGTGCTTTACAATGTCACTCAAAACACTTAGCATAGAACCTGGTGGGACAGCTGAAGTTGATGGATAAAGGAATTAATTGTGTGGGCCATCATGAACATAATTCACCCACGAGGAAACTTGTATAGCATTTTTCCAGTACTGCAAGAAGTAGACACCCAAGCTCTGCCGACACAGGCTACCCTACCTGGGTCAGCAGAGTAGCCATGATCTTGTAAAATTGCTTCCGTGAGTGGTTCACTGGCTATAGGGCTTCTCTGAGGGGCAGTGAAGTTAATTGCATCGATGGAGGATGGTTCTTCAGAGTAGCGTACAAAGAGAATTTCGATGTGTTCCAATAGAAAGCAATTTCCGCTATCAATGTCCTTGACCTCATTTTCGAACTATAAGACGCTTCAATGCTGCTGAAAACTGCTTTACTGTTGGGTTGGTATTGCAGCCCCCAAATTATCTCATTGCAGCAAAAAATATCTCAAGGTTGTCCTGACTGAGCTTGGAAGTCAGAAGATATGCCAATATGCCATTTTCTGTAACCAAGTGGTTAAAATTAAAAATTAAATTATGGGGTTTTTACGCGCCAAAACCAGTTCTGATTATGAGGCACGCCGTAGTGGGGGACTCCGGAAATTTGGACCACCTGGGGTTCTTTAACGTGCACCTAAATCTAAGTACACGGGTGTTTTCGCATTTCGCCCCCATCGAAATGCGGCCGCCGTGGCCGGGATTCGATCCCGCGACCTCTGTAACCAAGTGGTTGTATAGACGGTTGTCTAAGCACACCACAAAGCCAATGAAGCCTGTCTTTTGGTTGGTCCCTGTAATTAGTTTACCAGCTGCAGACTCCCTAAGTGAGCAAAAGTAGGCCTTCAGTTCTGTGACATACGCAGTGACAGGAGCCACATTTTCAGGACACAGCAGACTTTTCTATTCTTCTTGCCTTGGATGTATTGAATTTAAAATGTCAAATGCGTTGTTGACATGTCTGATAAACTTTTCTGTTGGCAAGGAATTTGAAAATTTATGAAATTTTTAGAGCTCTGCAGTCACTAAGAGCACCTACTACCGATTGACTAAACGTTTGAGCCAATAATGAGACTTTCATGGGCTGGTTTTTCCAATTATTATGTGCCTGTCTAAGTTTCTTTGCCAAATGTAGGCCCTATGTGTACAGGATTTCATGCAGCTCATCAATGTGTTTCCACAATATGAACTGTTTGTTCATATTGCTGCATCCCGTCCGTCCTGTCCAAATCCTCCGCTGACGCTCCTCACCAACGCGAACCTAATTGACGTAGACGTGGATGGTGTTCCATTCAAGGCATTGGTTGATACTGGAGCCCAAGTGTCCATCATGAGCGCTAATCTTTGTCGTCGCCTCAAAAAA
Source organism: Dermacentor silvarum (assembly GCF_013339745.2). NCBI lineage: Eukaryota > Metazoa > Arthropoda > Arachnida > Ixodida > Ixodidae > Dermacentor > Dermacentor silvarum. Next base: position 101,065,859 of record NC_051156.1, read on the forward strand.
GTTCTTACGCCTGCCATCACTCGGGCCGTACGCGTCGCCAATGCGCCACTGTTGCCGTCAGTGGTATGTGCACTGCGCGCGTAGGAATTGCTGGCCGCCACGTTCCAGTCCTGTTCACCGTGCTGACCAGTTGCCCTCACGACCTCATCTTCGGGCTCGACCTTCTGACGACGCATTCTGCCCTCATCGACTGTTCCACCGGTACGCTGTGCCTCGAGCTTCCTCTTATTTCCGACGTTCGCCCCGAACAACCGAACACCCTCTGCACTACAGCGTTTGTTCGGTTACCTCCAAAAGCCCTAACCTTCGTCGAATTGGCCTCAACGGCAACCGTGCCTGATGGCGACTATGTCGTTGCACCTATTCGTGACGTCCTCCTGGCGCGCGACGTCTCTGTGCCACACTCCGTCGTTACCCTTGCCGCTAATCGGATGTGTCTCCCCGTCATCAATTTTGGCTTGACGAAGCAAGTGTTACCTGAAGGCATAGTGGTGGCCACGCTCCGGTCTGTGACAGACGACCACGTCACTGCTTTTGCAGCCGACGCGTCTCCAGATCCTCCTGATTACCCACAGCATGCCTTGAACCTCGACGGCCCATTACGTCCCATGGTCGCTCCGGACCTCGCCCCTGACCAAGCAGCCGCCCTATATCGCCCTTTTGTTGTCCTACCACGACATATTTGACACTGAAAATCGCCCACTTGTTCAGATGTCCCTTGTTCAGCATCGGATAAACACTGGTGATGCTGTTCCCATTCACCGCCGACCGTATCGTGTGTCCACGGCAGAGCGGCAAGTTATTCAGCAGGAAGTAAACAAGATGCTCGCCAAAGGCATTGTTGAGCCCTCGTCGAGTCCTTGGGCGTCGCCGGTCGTGCTTGTCAAAAAGAAAGATGGCACGTGGCGTTTCTGCCTTGATTACCGCCACCTAAACCGAATCACTAAGAAGGACGTTTACCCTTTACCACGAATTGACGACGCTCTTGATTGTCTTCACGGTGCCAAATACTTTTCGTCCATTGACCTTCGATCTGGCTATTGGCAGATTTCCGTCGATGAGCAAGATCAAGAAAAGACCGCTTTCGTCACTCCAGATGGCCTCTACCAATTTAAGGTTATGCCGTTCGGTTTATGCAATGCCCCCGCCACGTTCGAACGGATGATGGACTCTCTGCTTCAAGGTTTCAAATGGTCAACTTGCCTTTGTTACCTCGACGACGTCCTTGTGTTTTCTCCTACATTTGAGACGCACCTTGAGCGCATTGCAGCCATCCTTGACGTCTTCCGCAAGGCTGGGCTCCAATTAAACTCATCGAAGTGCCACTTCGGGCACCGACAGATTACAGTGCTCGGCCATCTCGTCGATGCTTCCGGAGTACAACCCGACCCGGAGAAGGTTCTAGCAGTAACGGCTTTCCCTGTACCTCAGTCTGTCAAAGACGTCTGGAGTTTTGTGGGGCTCTGTTCCTATTTCAGACGGTTCGTGAAAGATTTCGCAGCAATCGCTCAACCACTCACAGAACTTATGCAGAGAGACGTGCCTTTTACGTGGGGTTCCCCTCAGGCTGCCGCATTTTCACGCCTTATCACGATTCTGACTAATCCACCGATCTTGGCCCACTTTGACCCGTCCGCACCAACAGAGGTCCGAACCGTTGCCAGTGGTTATGGGATCGGCGCCGTCTTAGCGCAACGCCAACACGGACACGACCGCGTTATAGCCTACGCTAGCCGACTCCTGACAACTGCAGAGCGCAACTATTCGATTACCGAGCGCGAATGTCTTGCTCTCGTCTGGGCTGTTTCAAAGTTCCGCCCATATTTATATGGCAAGCCCTTCTCAGTAATCACAGACCATCATGCGCTGTGTTGGCTTTCGTCGCTCAAGGATCCTACTGGCCGGCTCGGTCGTTGGGCTCTCCGACTACAAGAATATCCCTACACAGTGACGTACAAGTCGGGACGCCAACACCAGGACGCAGATTGCCTCTCTCGGTACCCAGTCGAAGACCCGACCTCTACGTCTGAGCCTGACACCAACGCCTGCGTTCTCTCTGTTTTTCCACTGGTCCATGTCGCCGACGAGCAGCGCCGTGACCCGTCCTTGCGTGTCATCATTGACCGCCTGGAATCTCCACTTCCCGACAGTTCCCTTCACTTATTCACACTTCAAGATGGCGTACTCTACCGCCACAACGTTCACCCCGACGGCCCAGCATTACTCCTTGTGATCCCTAAACACCTTCGCTCGGCTGTTCTCCACGAACTTCACGACCTCCCTACTGCCGGACACCTCGTGTGTCACGTACCTACGACCGGATCCGCCGACGCTTCTTTTGGCCTGGGCTTGCTCGCTCCGTTCGAAGATACGTAGCTGCGTGTGATAAATGCCAGCGACGCAAGACACCATCGACGCTACCTGCTGGGTACCTACAACCAATCGACATTCCCGCGGAGCCATTCTTTCGGGTTGGTTTAGATTTACTTGGTCCCTTTCCTCTTTCTACCTCTGGGAACGGGTGGATCGCTGTGGCCACAGATTACGCCACGCACTACGCCATCACCCGAGCGCTCCCTACAAGCTGCGCCACAGATGTTGCCGATTTTCTTTTACGCGACGTGATTTTATTACATGGAGCTCCGCGACAACTTCTCAAAGACCGTGGCCGGACATTCCTGTCAAAAGTTATCGCGGACATCCTGCAGTCCTGTGCCACGAGGCACAAGCTATCCACGTCATACCATCCGCAAACTAATGGCCTCACGGAGCGTCTTAATCGCACTTCTCACAGACATGCTCGCGAAGTATGTCTCTTCAGACCACACAGACTGGGACCTCACTCTGCCGTTTCTCATCTTTGCATATAATTCCTCGCGCCACGACACAGCCGGCTATTCCTCATTTTCCCTCCTGTTCGGCCGACAACCAGCACTGCCCCTCGACACAACTCTCCCTGTTCACGCGGCACCCACCAGTGAATATGCACTTGATGCCGTCGCCCGCGCGGCTCACGCAAGTGAAATTGCCCGTGACCGCCTTCTGAACTCCCAAGAGAGTCAAAGGCGTTTGTACGACCAGCGACACCAAGACGTGCACTTCCCGCCTGGTTCTTTGGTGTTTCTATGGTCTCCGTCGCGTCAGGTCGGCCTGTCAGAAAAACTGCTGTCGCGTTACACAGGCCCCTACCGAGTGCTTCGTGCCGTGACTCCCGTCACATACGAGATCGCCCCTGACGCCCCATATGCTTCCGAGTTCAGCGATATCGTGCACGTTACACGACTGAAGCAGTATCACCCTCCCAGTGATGACATTTAGACGCTCCAGGACGTCGCTTCTGCCGCCGGGGGATTATGCTACACGCGTGTGGTATTTGATTGTTTCACCGAGGCGCGCGGGCGCCATCACTCGAGAAAAGAAGAGGAAGAACGAGCGGGGCTCGCGCTCTGAACCTAACCGGTCAGCGCTGCAACCGCTGTTGTAAGTACAACGTGTAAATAGTTGCCCGTATTACTGACTCGTTCTTCGCGTAACAATATCACAATAGCATTTTTATCAAACAGGATGTGTCGCAGTAGCTTCTACATGTGACAGGGATTCAGCATGGCCAAGAGAGGCTTTTTTGTCACTGGATGCGGAAAAGAAGCATCCAGCTCAGTCAGGTCCATCTTGCAGCCAAGGCTGTGCAGCAATGACAAATTCGCTGCAGCGCCATCGCAGGTCAAACTCACAATGTGTGCACCTTTTTCGTGAGCGAAGCTAGCAGCTTGGAGCACCAAATTTCTCCTCTGCTCACCACCAAGGACATCCACTAGAAAGTAGCCAATCGGCAGCTTCCATCTGCCATTGATTGCAACAAGCATGAAAACAAATGTATCTTTGGCAACTGGAAAGCTGTCACCATCGACATCAATGCCCATGTCAACATATCCATGGAACCTTTTTCTATCCCACTCCACATATCTCTGAATTGCCATCTCATCCACAACCAGATTGCATAATGTGGAGTGGCCGTGCTTCACCTTCATAGCCTATGCAGTCATTTCATCTTTTGAAAAGCCAGCAGTGCCATCAATGGATTGATACCATTTGCACAGTGTCTTTGGATGCGGGATGCATCTGTTGAAAACAGCTCGTACATATCTGTACGCTCTAGGGGAATAAAAGTGAAAAGTCAGTGCAAATGGCCTGAGCTCTGGCGAGTAAGCGGGTGACATTGCTGGCACCAGACTTATGTGGCAGTTGACGCATGAGCAAGTCTTTTTTTTTTGCCCCACCAAGACACTGCAACATTGCGACATCATCATTTCCTAGAATGTGATTGTCAGATAAATCTTCTATGACATCTTGGAGATGAGCGACCATTTGAAATAGCCGGTGATGGGATTGCTGCGGAGCCTTCATCTTCTTCTTGGTCGCAGTCTGTAATTGTGTAATGCCATGCTTCAGGCCTCAGAAAGGCCTTTTCAGGCGTGTCTTCTGCTGGCTGTGGCTGCAAAATATCAGGCGCTGTAAAAGGTGCATGAGCAACCAACATGACAAAAATCACGCACGCAGAACAAAGTACTTAATTGTTGTGGCATACACTCTTGTGCAAGCTATGAAGAATATAATGCTAAATTTTAGGTCATTACCTGGCTCACGACGGTTTCCGTTTACACTTTTGTGAACTTAAAAATTGCGAAGGCATAAAACTGCCATCCACACGAGCTTGCTAGTGCCAATTAATTTTGTTTGTTTATTTGAAAAATACTGCAGGCCCATCTGGGCCCAGGCAGGAAAGGTAAAAGTACAAAACAACTAACATAGAAGAGGCCAATGTAGCATAGTTCAATGCGAGATGTTTCACAGAAGCCTTTTAGTTTGAGTGAGCAAAATATACTGAGCTCATATATCACGGCTCATCGTGACCGATCGAACAAATAAGAAGCATAGAAAATTGCAAAAGACCTGTCGGTATTCTAGTTCATTGTGTCATTTGAATAGAAAAGAGAAATTGAAAAAGGATTATTAGCCGCCAATTGGTGTTTAATGCAAACCCTGAGGAAACTCACACCGCTGTGGGCGAATATGAATGTTTGAGCTTTTAATTACATAGTTGCCATGATCATAAATATTAGTGCCCAAATGCAGTTCACGGAGTGACATTTATTATGCTTCAGCTATTAAATAGTTGCCATGAAAATAAATGCTACTTCACTTGCAGTTACCTAAGGAAACAAGTATGTAAAAATTGTAGTGGTCGAATATTATCCTTACCATAGTATGCCTTGCTGTTCGAAATGTCGCTGGGTTGTGTGTAGGCAGTGCTGCAGAAGCTTCACCCTTGAGCAATTCTGGAGGGCCTTGGACTGGGAGACTGGACAAAATACACCAAGTGCAATGAGTAGGGACTGCTTACTGCAACATAACTTGAAATTGCTGACCGTGCAAACAAAACGCCAGATGCGCAGTTGAAGCTAAAACCCAGGACTAATAGCGAGACCATTGGCTTCATTTAAAATCTAAGCACAATAATGACCAGCAAGCAGGACACTGTTAGAGAGATCAGTGGCTGTGGCTATGTACTGTATTTTATTATCTACTGTCCCAAAAATGATGTTGATAAAGCTTACGAGCACAGTTGGCAGGTTATAAATTTTATTACTGTAGTAAATGTTGGAGCATAGAAAGGGCCTTAATTACACGTGTAATGAGAGGACATGGCTGAAGTATAATTCCTTATTCCAAGTTCACTGAAAAAAAAAGTTTTTCATCTTGCATAACACTGCTTTGCTGCACTTTGTTTTATTTTCCTTATCTTGTACTTATCCTAGATTGACTAAAATAAGGTTATGATGTAGCATATATGGCTTTCATTCATTAGCACTTGCTTTTGCCAGCGCTAACAAGGAAATTTGAACGCAGTATGGTTGTCACCTCTGTCAAAAAAGGGTTGTAATGTAGCTGATGATAGGTTGAACAGTTCTACCTTTCTGTTCCTTCTCAGCATTACTAATAGATCTTTAAATCTGTCGAAAACATCTTGCAAAAAGATGTATGACAGGCTCATACGCATTTTGAAACTGCAATAATTACTTTAAAGGTGATATTCAAAATATATATTACAGGAAAGCACCAGATTTTTGCAAAGCAGATCAGAACATGAATGAACTAAGGCACACATGTGAGAAAATGTTATAAGCAAGCCCTGTGATCATTACGACAATCAAACATCCCAGGACATTTTGGATTTTGGAAGGCTCATCAGCGATGTCTGAATCAGTGAAGGACGAGCTAGCAGATGTAGCAGTACCCTCTGCTAGCACATCAGACAAGCCAAGCCCTCAGGTATGTACATGTCCATTGTGGCTTGAGAGAGACCTGCCTGAATATAAGAAAAACATACTTGACTTCACGAATAGTGGGGACATCTACCTCAGTCATTAAAAAGGCATGATCAAACTAGAAACATGCATATGACTGCATACAGCTGTTATGTTCCCGTGGACATGTAGCTGCTTAACTTTAAGGTTGACTCACTGTTGTGGCATCGTCGTTTGCAAGCGTCCACAGTTAAAGAATAACCCACCAGATATTTTTAAGGTCCAACTATAACATTTGCAGTGGAATGAATTTACACAACCTTTGCAAAGTCATGCGAAAGGCCTCGCATGATCTGTGCATGCTTTCCCTACGCACCGCATCCCCGAAGCTTGTGTAGAAAACTATGTTCGATCTAAGTGTGCTTGTAAAATAAACATAAAGCTAATTGAATCTCAGAGAAAATGGAGCTGTAGTAACTTCGCAGTAACATGCTTCACACAAAATATCATAGACATAACTGTAACACATACATAATGTAAAGTATAGTGCCCCCTCCTTAATGCCTCCAGGCCTTCAGGGTATTACTAATAAATGAATTAAAATGATGTTCACTCCTGTAATTTAAAGTATAACTGCGTTATTTCATCTCAACTGTCATTTACCTGTCGTTTAAAATTTGTCAACCAACATCAAATCAATGAAAAATGGTATTTAGCCTCAACATGGGAAGTGATAGAACTTTGCAACATGATGATTAATCTTTGCATTCACAAGCAGAGTTACTAGCCTGCAAGATATTCTCTACGAAATTATTGTTCTTATTGACTATTGCGAAACTTAGTATGTTACGAGAACACTAATCGTTCATGGTTTCTTCAATTATTAGTTTTATTGCAATTTTGATTGTTTTCAGCCACAAGAAACACATACATAATTCAGTCAATAATAGTTTTTTACAGCAGAAAATGTAATTGTTCGACAATAAATAGTTCCACTTCATGGGTTTTTTGGGAGTGTACGCTAGCTGATAAAAGTACTTTAAGGAAAAATAAATGACGAGTTGTATTGCACTTTTTCTTCAGTTATAATTCACACGAGCACGTAGTCACTAGCGATTATTGCAGTTCCATTTTCATAAATAAAATAAACGTTCATTGTGCTTACCTATGGAAGGGCAGGCCATCACGCCGATTTTCTGTTCGATTAGGGCATCCTGGCACACAACACTTCATTACGCAGGTGCGCCTACTGCTGACGGGAGTTCTCGCCGGTCTGCTAAGAGGCCGAAGACTTTGAGCAGAGCAACAGTGTCGACTGCGATACTTTAACTACGGGCCGGCACTCACCTAAATATGTTCGGAGTCTCCGGCTCGCCAGTCCATCCTTGGGCACAAACAGGACGCATTTTTTTCCCCTTTGGAAAACAGTCGCTTCGGACCCTGTGCACTCGCTTAATCGCCTGCACATTATTGCGGGGGCGAAAGACATCATTGTGTTCCAGAAGACGTCGTCAAACGTGACGAATCATCGTCGGAAGGGCGGCTTGGTTGCCTGCACACGTTTGCAGGGCGAAAGGTTCCCTCGTTTCCCGGAAACCACCCCGAAACGCAACCAGTCGTCCTTGAGGTGGTCCTCCCGGGTTGTTGGGCGCAATGCCGGTTAACCGACGTCTTCGTTCACAACAGCCTGGGCGCCTGTCTGCTAATTAAGTGGCGAGACTCAACTGCTTCACACACTTGACTTCACTAACCTCGGCGCGCGTTTGCCACGCCGACTATGTGCGCATATTCCGAAACCCCCGCAGCAGACGAAACCGAAGCCACCGGAGCGAGCCGAGTAAAATCTACCGCTTGCCTATCACGTGAGGGCCTATTTCCCATCATCCCATTCCTTTAAAATTTTTATGACTAGGCTTCAAGATGGTCACGTGACGCTCCCTCCTAGTTTTTTTCCTTCCTCCATGCTCGACACAGACATGGCTCCGCAGAGCACCCGCCAGCTGCGCGCTACTGCTCATGCGCCGTCACGTCATCCCAGCGTGTCGTCTGCTGCGCGCGCCCGTACACTGTGCATAACTTTCGCCAAATGTGCATGCGCTTGGCCACGGTGTTTGCCATTAAAGGGTCTGCGCCTAGTCGTCTCAACATTCGCTAGATATCGAGCGGCTAGCCTCCAACGCGTTCGGCATCACCAAGCAACAGCGTTCTTGGCACTGTGCCAACCTTGGTTAGCCTGCCTGCGTTTGTGGCATGCCAGGAACGCTGTCGCTCGTAGGCGCCGACGCGTCCAGCGCTAGTCACGCGAAATTTCTAAAGTCCCTGTTTTTTTCAGGGACTTTAGAAATTTCGCGAAAGGGAAGGTACCTCCGAAAATGATCGCTCGAGAATACCTTCTCTACATGCGTAGTTAAGTTAAACCAAGTTAAGTCCTAGCAGCAACAAAGTTAATACCTAGCAGTAGCAGCCAGTAAGACTTGAGGATCGACTGTTTCGCTGTGCCTAAACTTTGCACGACCGAGTGCAAACTTGCCCGTTTTTTAGGGGCCAAGCTCCTTAGGGTCGAGGCTTGTCATCCGTCGCGCTGTTGTAGCCACGCTAGTACTCGCCGCTCCCGCTAGAGGCGCAGCTGTGCTCTCGTTTGATTTGAATGGCGTCCACTAGATGGCGCTTTCTCTTTCGCCGGTCGACATTCAATGCGCTTCGATACTGCTACCCTGCTACTATGAACACCGAAGAAGACAAGGCGGCGGCGGAGCAGAGGGTTGTTGTAGTCCGTAGAGCTCTTGAACAAAATCATCATCTACCTGATGTGTAAATAATGAAACATTGTGTATATACTGTATCAATATATAAATAACAAAACATTGTGTATATACTGTATATATAATCATACCACACCCCCGTGTTATCTGTGACACATCTTTGTATGATGATCGAGTGAGCAAAATCTTCTTCTTCTTTCTGGGGTTTTACGTGCCAAAACCAATTCTGATTATGAGGCACGCCGTAGTGGAGGGCTCCGGATTAATTTTGACTACCTGGGGTTCTTTAAATATCTACGGAGGATTCACGGTTTACCAGATTACCTCCGGAGCTTCGGCCACTCATCATCATTCACTTCATGGATATGGCGATCCTTTTTTTTTTCCTCTGGAGCTTTTTCGTATCTTTATACATGTATATCACCCGCCTGCATGCGCGCATGTTCGTACATTATATTCCACAGATGTAGATGTAGATGTCCAGCATGACGACTGGCTAGCATCTGCTGTGACGAACAGATCCACCGTAAGACCTTGTCTGTGAGTACAGGCGGTAGGGCTGAACTCGCAAAGCTTTTCGTTCGTAAAAGCTGTTTGTCATTGGCAGGTAGTTTTTGACAATAATACAAGTTGGCCATTGCGATTGGTACCTCTCTTTCTGAATATAGCTTGTTAATAAAGTTTGGACTCGATTAATTTCTTGTCTGTAACAATCTCAGAGTCACCGCTTGAGCTCTATTGAGCTTAGCGTGTGGCACTGGGAATTCGCTTCTGTTCAGGTAGTAATGCTTCGTGACTTCATTATATGTAAGTAATCGGTCCCTGTTCTCCATTGCATATTATTGTGGTCCTGGTTGCGTAGTGCACGGATAATAATCCTCGTGCAGCTGCGTTAGCCATCTCGTTTAAATTCAGTTGCGAGAAGGGTAATGTCATCATTACTTTGGATCATATGCTTTGGCAATGTCCTGTGGGCTTCACAGATTGCGACAAGGAAAGAGACTGGTGGCGGCGAGTGCTTCGCAATAGAGTTCTTTTAGATCAAGCACAGGCCGTCCAGAAGGCCCACAACACGGCGGTGAGGTATCCCGACGTGGGAGCCGCCTGCGTCATCCTAAGGGTTTATCTTCAGGACCTGAATAAAGTTTACCATACCATACCATTGTGATTGGTCGGTGCGCGTTCTTACAAAATGCCCGTGCGCACGAAACTCTATGAATACGAATGGTGGACCGTGTTCGTACTTCCAATCGAGTAAAGCTCATTCAGTTATAGAGCTGACCTGCCGTGAATCTTCGAGTGAATCTTCCTGTTTCCTCGACCTCCTTATTTTTACAAGCGAAGCTTTTCTTTGCGAACATCGCCGGTGTTTTGTGACCGTGGGAGCTGCGTAGCTTTTCTGTCAACCAATAAGCCAACCAATCTCAGCGCAGGAAGCGCGCGTCACCGCCGCTGGGTTCCATGCGTAATCACCAGATGACTCTTGTCTCTGCACATCCGCGACAGCGACACCGCCGACAGTGCGAGGAAAACAAAGGAAAAAGAACCAGAAAGCTCGCCCTTGCGCACCCGCAGCTGCACCGTAATGAGGAAGTAAATGCTTCTTGCGGATAGAATGTATTAGAATTGCGCGGCGTGAGTATGCACGCGCTGCCTCTGAAACCATGTTTCGTTCAAGGCGTCCGGCGTACTCGATAGTAGCCAGCAACTCCGCTTAACAAAAGGCTCGGTATAATTTGCGCGCACCCGCTCTTCTCTGTGTGTGTAAGTGCGTGCGTGCGTGCTTATATTCGTGTTTCGTCTCTTCATGCACTCAAACAAAGCTTCGCTGTATGTAGATTCCAACTCGTTGGACCTGCTTCAGTTTTTTATTTTTATTGGAAGAATTCGCCCACGAAAGGGAGGTAGCTGAGGAAGGTCTTATGGTGCTCGAAGCGACGGCGGGCATCACGTGGCAGGCAAGTCTTGTGGCAGCGGGTCGATGGCAGCGGGCCCCTTCCTTGGGGGCAAGTATAGTGCAGAGAGCACTTCCATGCGAACAGATCCTTGCGGCACGAGCCCCGTGTGTGCTTCGGCGGGCAACCTGCGCCAAAAGGATGAGGGAAATGTCGCTAGTCAGACAGGCGGCATTGCGCTATAACGCCATTTAGAGAACACTGTATAGGCTCCCTTTAGGCAGCCAGAGTTGAGTCACTGTTTACCGTGCGCCTATCATTCCGCTATTCCCTGAATGCTATCCCGTGGTCAAAATGGGCTTCACTGCGCTGCGGAGAAGCGAACAATTTGCAGGTGAAGCCAACACTCCACAGGAACCGGCCGACAAGCGCAATCGACATCGGCACTGTTATTATTGTGTTGCTTGTTCCTCGATGTGTCTGGTCGGAAGGTACGTGTTCGCAGGTGTTACCTCGGTTAAATTTCTCAATCACTGTCACACGATGCACTGACAGCTGTTGCAGTATGACGCGTGTACCAAAAAGAAAACAAAGAAAAAAAATGTCACAGTTTCGCCCTAAGGGCGAAGCAATGAATGCGATAGCAACACAGCAATGTCATACGAAGTAAGGTGAGCGGCTTTGGTAGCAATATGAATTGTAGTAAACATGAGCTGATTAAGTAAGCAGGTGTGCTGCGGCGTAAGTAGACCGACATGAAGAGAGACTCGATGACCACGAGAAGGCGCGTGTGAAACGGTGGTGTTGATGAGAAGCGCTTCCCGTGGGCAGCGCGTGCGAAGGGACACACCTGTAGCGCTGCACTGCCGATCCGGGCAGCATTGCGTGTGTAGCGTGCGTTGGAAAATGTGGCCCGACTATTACGAACTGAATGAACAAGCGTGGTGTGAGCGCGCACAAACACGAAGAGATCACACTGAATGACAGCAGACAACGACTGTCAAAACGCTGGCAGCAAGCATACGCCGCAGCGGGCGAAGGTACGTGCGGTCTATCGCTTCAACGGAAACTGAGCGGCGAATGCACTTAAAGGTCAGAGCCGTGTGGAGATAAGAGACTGGTGCGAGCGAGCGACAAGCGCGGTTGTTGGCAGAGAAGTGCGCCCCTCCCCCCCCCCCCCCCCCCCTTGCTCCCTCCGGCGCTGGCTTCCTGCTTCCTTGCTTGCGCGTGGGAGATTGAGTGCGTTCGCTCTCCGCTGATAGCGCGCGTCTCCGCACGCTTCCTCTCGGGCATACGGCGCGCGGCGAAGATTTTATCTATAGGGAACCTCACGGCCCGACGGCGACGACGACGGCCAGAAATCCGGTTCAAGTGTCCATATAATTGCTATCGCAATAAAATGCGTTTCGTTAATCAAATCACGGCGCTGCACAAGTTTCCCAATTCGATGTAGCCGCGTGAACTTTTCTCCTATAATAAAAAAGTAACGCATGCGGTCTTAGTCAGCGCGTGTGTCTGCAATATATGAGACACATAACACGGCTAAATTCGTCCGGGACGCGTAAAACACGACAAGGATATGCTGTCATCGTTAGAATAAACATAGTAGTGCAGGGGTCAGTGCAAACAATGTATGAGTGCACGAAATTCCTCGCGTCATTCATGTGAATCGTATTTAGCTTCCTTCCTCTACACACCAGGTACGTTGGACGTGACAGCGCTGTTTCTCGAATACAACCATTCAAGTCTTTCATCTATCTCGAGCCGTGGCCACATGCATGCCTACTAAGAATTATAACTAATCTCTATATTCGACGCTTTGCATAAAAATGGGAACGGCTGACTGTTAAGTTTTCTCTGTTGTGCGTTGCTGCGCACTTGCCAAGCCAGCTGTGCGGGCGCACGCTTTTGCACCCTCTCGTTCGTGCACCCCTTCCCCCCCGGCTCCTGTGCCGAGATATCGTATGCGTTCCCTTTCTCAAACCCTTTCACCACTGCAATATATATATATATATATATATATATATATATATATATATATATATATATATATATATAGAGCGCGAGACAGTGACCGACGCTCTTGGACCAAGGCCGTTGTTCCGTATAGCCCCTGCTTGAAAATAAACCCCCTTACAATATATATATATATATATATATATATATATATATATATATATATATATATATATATATAATGCAGCGGTGCCTTCAGTAAACGTTGTTCCACTACCAGCTAGCGTCTAGTTGTACTGCTGCCTGTTCCAGCAGGTTACTACTCACAGACGTTGCCACCACGCGCATTAGATAGTAGGGCGTGTGAGCGTAAAATCCAGGCTCGTAATAATGCGGTGGCAGATTAACTGTACTCGCAAAATAATAAAAACTGATTAAGTAACCAAGCAGGTAGGCTATAAAGCCTAGCTATTTTGGGATTAGAGGTTTAGCGCAGCACTACAATTAAACCCCATAAAAAAAAGAACTGAAAGAAGAAATCACCAGCCCTTCCCCTGTCGAGAAAATGGGGGTAAGCGAAGCTTGTCGTGTGTGTATCTGACCTTCATGGTGATTTTCTTTCTTTCTCTATCTCTATCGATCTTTCTTTGTCTCTCTTTCTATCTCTTCCTTTTACTCTGTCTTTATTTCTTTCTCTCTCTCTCTCTTTCTATATCTCTTCCTTCCTTTCTCTCTCTGACCTTCGTGTTGATTTTCTTTCTTTCTCTGTCTTTATTTCTCTTTCTTTTTTTTCTCTCTCTCTCTTTCTCTGTCTTTGTCTGACCTTCGTGGTGATTTTGTATATTTCTCTCTCTGTTTCTATCTTTCTCTCAGTCTTTCTTTCTCTTTATATCTATCTTTATTTCTCTCTCCCTCTCTCTCTCTCTCTTTATCTCATTTCCTTTCTCTCTCCCTTTATCTGACCTTCGTGGTGAATTTCTACATTTCTCTCTCTCTCACTCTCTCTTTCTCTCGGTCTTTCTTTCTCTCTTCATTTCTTTCTCTCTCTCTTTTGCCCCTGGTATGTGCCATTGAGCTTGGAGCCTTTCTGCACTATCGCCAGGATCGGCCCACTTTTGAGCGTGACACCGCCGCCGCCACCACCACCACCGCCGACACTTGTGAGCCTATAAAGCTTCGCTTAAAAAAGCGCTGCTGGCATTGCCGCGTGCGTGCGGGTAGTGGCCTTCCCACGCAACTTTGGAGCCCAAAATTACGTACCTTGACGCAACTCTGGCTCCCTAAAGGAAGCCTATACAGTAACTCTAATACCAGTAACATTAATAAACATGCACATTTCTTTATCGACAATGCTTAACGTAGGCAGCTGCATACGAAACATGCAACAATGCTTCGATACACAGTACCTCGAGCAGTCATCTGCGCCACGCAACACTACCTCCTCCTGAATCGCGATCTTTCCTATATACATGAAACCCTGGCGGTACAAATTCACTAACATATGCGTCAGCATGAAGCCACGTTTCTGTGAGTGCGATTAGAACTGGTTCGTGGACGACAATAAAATGCTCAAGATCTATTCTTTCATTCAAAGTGCTTCTGCAGTTTATGTTTAGAAGTTTCAGTCTAGTGAAGCTGCCTTGTCGTCACTTCTGCGCATGTTTTGAAACGGCAACCTTGTAATCTTTTATTTCGTCCCACTTAAAAAGTCTCCCGTTCGCCGAGACCCTACCGAAAAATAGCTTCACACGTTCCTTTCTTTGTATGTTTTCTACTGCGCTGTCCCATAATTGTTTTCTTATGTCGGGGATTTTTTGCGAAAAATCCTCCGTTACGTACAATCCAGAGTCCAGTTATGAGCAGTTCTGAAGCACAAGCAAATTTCCATGATAATCTACAAATTTAATTATGACAGGCCTGACTCTTGGACGTTTTGCACCCAATATGTGACACCTTTCTATGTCAGTTACAGTTAGATTCAACTTGTCCTTGAAGAATAATCCTTTCTTACTTTCTTGCAAGGAATGCTTAGTTTCATCGGAGGGCTCGGGAAAACCGAGTATAATAACGCTGTTTCTATTGCCTCGATTTTCGAGGTAATCAAGTTTTTCTTTCAGCTATTCCATATTGTGCTGGATATTAGACTTTAGATTCAATAACAACAAACTTTTCATAGGTCGAAGTTATGCATGCAGGAGGCGACTCCTAGGAATCGAGCCTGCCCTAAAATTGTGTTAGTACACTCGGTATGACAGCTTGAGCAGCACTGAACTCATTAATGAGCTCACTATCAGATAAACCATCTCTGAAATAATTGTGTTCATTCTGAGTATTTCTAGGCACTGTGGAATTTCGACCGCCATTATTACGGCCATCAGAACAATTAAGATCAGGATTTTCTTCCAAATTGACACAACGTGCAAGCAGACTAAAAAGAAACACAAGGAACCAAAAACTTCCCCCAAGTTGTCTTTCAAGTACGAAGTTTCTCCAAGTTACCTTTCACTGACTTTCTTTGCGCGGTTTCGCTTGGAATGGATATATAATTTATTGATGAGCAAAAAAAATATAGCCGTAGTGAATTTAATACTGCCACGCTGAGATGGCGCCTGAATCAGCATTCGTTGTTTCTTGCCCCGCACCTGAATGTGTTGGATTCCCAAAGCTCCCCATACATTAGGACTGACTATTTGGTTACACCGAAGTGTAATCCCCCAATAAGTATCCTATTTAAATGATTGCCTTCAGTATACCCTAAATTTGTTAACTGGTGCCCTTAGCCGAGAGGACTCGACACTGAGCAGGTGACCGATGGATGCTTGAGCCCAGAATCGCCTCACCGGTGTGCTCCAGAATGCACTGTCGCTCGCAGCGCAGCTCGCTACCGTCGCATTGCACGTTCGTCACGCACTTCTTCCATGGACCGTGGATGACGCTGCACTTGCCCCAGAAGCATCCTGCACGATACGCATGTGCGGTATCTGAGCAAATTTTCAGGAACTACATTACGTGGATCATGTGTGTGTGTGTGTGTGTGTGTGTGTGTGTGTGTGTGTGTGTGTGTGTGTGCGTGTGTGTGTGTGTGTGTGTGTGTGTGTGTGTGTGTGTGTGTGTGTGTGTGCGTGCGTGTGTGTGTGTGTGTGTGTGTGTGCGTGCGTGCGTGCGCGTGCGTGTGCGAGCGCGAGCGCGTTCGCGCGCATGTGTGTATAGAAAGGTGGACTAGTTTCATCTTCATTTGGTTTTGTATGAAGTCTACTGCCATGAGGTGCGTGTGGGATTTATATATGCGTGTTTCTTCAATAAAATTTTCAGTTGCGAGTCAGTGCCGGGCTTGTTTTTTTTTTGCTTTCCTTTCTTTCGGTTTCGTACGTTATAGCACTCGTTTTCTAAGATGACTGCGACATGTAGGCTTTGTCATATCTGCGTCGAAGCCTAACTCCTACTACGCTTTTGTCGTCTTGAAAACAGTTGCCAAATCTGGCATTTTTTAGTAAACACAGTTCCTCTACATTGCTTTCGAAAACTAGGTTTTTACCGTACTTTTGCAAAAAGTAAGAGGTGAAATGTAGCATTTCTTGCGACAGCTCTATTTCCTCTCAATCCTCACAGTGGCAATCTGCTTCAGAAATGCCCACGTTGGCCGTCCAACGCGCCTACTCGCTCATGGAAAATTCGAATCGCGGCAGTATTGTTGCTCATCTATTGGTTCGCTTACTAATTAAATTGAAAACCATGACATCACGCGCGGGCAGGCCAACATGAACAGATCTCACTCGATGACCGCAGACACTTGATGTCAAAACACTGGCGCAATGAAGAGCAGCAGCGCCAGTGTTTGCTTCAACACGCACCAGGCGATCGAGAACACAGCGCGCACGAAGCCACCAGCCATCGCGTCTCGCTTAGGCTTTGCACCTACCGCAGATTGCCTTGCAAGACTGGGACGTAATCCAAAATAGGCATCTATTGGTATAAACGGCGGAAATGACATTTATAAATGACATTTAAGTCAGTGCTGTCACTTCTTAAAACATACTTCGCGATCATACACCAAAGACACCAAACGTTCATGGCGCGCGGGAAGAAATGAACGTTTACCTAATAATTCGGTCACTACTCATCACAACAACAGTGCCGCACACACTTTTCAAACAGAACTGGTCAAGATGATGGCACTAGTGCCGTCGCTGGTGGGCTGGTATAACAAGGGGCAAGCAGTGGGTGGCCAGTCGGAGTCATTTGTGCGACGCACGGAGTAAGATAAGACAGGAGCGCCGACTCTGCTCGTCTGAAGGGACACATTCTGAAACGCCGGTTCCTGCTTCACAGCGTGTTCGCCAGATGGCGCTACGAATGAAGAAAAAATCTGCAGCGGAGAGGCGGGCCCAACAAACCGAATGATCAAAGGAGCGGGGACTCTCTCGCGGCGCCTGCTTGCCTATCCGTTTTGTCGTCTGCTCCGCGCACGCCCTGACGCCTGCAGCGCGCATAGCTCTTGCGGTTCGCGGAGTGACGTTAGCAGGAGAAACAAGTCATGTATCGTTTTATTTCATTTATTTTATACAGGCAAAATGCAGGGCATTTGTCAGGTGGCCTACATGAAACTTTACAAGGCACAGGAACAGAAAATAAACAAAGATGGAGAGAAAAACTATAGCAAATGGTAAGGCGATATAATGGCAGTTCAGGTGGTCTCAAGCAATGAAAGACGACAGCGAAAAGAAGTTTTTACGCAAAAGCTGACGTTTATCACTCTTTTTTTATCTGAGCACGCATCAAGTGCTAAGTTGCTTCGCTTGCTTCTTTGCTTCTCGCGGTGCTTTTCGTGTCGCCCGGTTCTCTTGCGAGCAGAATCGCCACATTCTCATTAAACATAATAATTGGGAATTCCTGCCAGTGCTTCCTGCTCATTATTTCACAAGAGAAGCTCTTATTATGTGTCTGCATAACAGGGGGAATCATCTCGAAGGCAAGGCTGAGAATTTACAGGGTATAGCCAGCCGGTAATTACACTGGCTGACCTCCTTGTCCTTATTTCTCTTTCTCTCTCTCTAAATTACGGCATGTCTCTGGACAAGGAAAGGCACCTGCACTGTGTGTAGTTGTAGAGAAATTTAAATTGAGCACCTCTCGTCCTTCCGCACTGGCGTCTTCTGATTCCTCCTGGCATTCAGCATCATTGAAGCTACGCCTGGCTTCCCTAAACAAATTGAAGGAACGGCTCCGCTTCGAAGTCGAGGCGCTTTCTTTACATGTAGTAGGACATCGCCTTTGTCTTTGCTGAAGTAACTATCAAAAATAAGCTGCTTCTCGAAGTGTCGCGCACATACTTTGTCCATTGCTTTAAGCGTTCGCTTATTTCAGGAATTTTTTGACGCCACTGGTGCAGTAGTTGAAGATCAGAGCGAAGAGCGAAAACTTCTCGCGTCCTTTGCCATACCAAGATTTACAGCCGGGAACAAAACACTGTCCTGTTGCTCAGTCACTTCACGCACAAGTATCAAGATACCTTGTTCCGTCAGGCATGAATAAACATACTGCAGACATGGTAAACAAAGCGAGGAAGACGAAAATTTCGCACTTTCGCTTCCGCGCAGACGTAGAGGAGTGAAAAACAAGGTAGTTCTGTTGTGTCTTTTTGTACAGCATCATTTATCGTCTGTTTCCTCTAAAGACTTCCAAAAATGTTTCGTATGCGTGCGTAAAAGCGCTACCGCGTGTTTATTTGCGATTTTATTATTTGTGCGCACATATTTTTTTGTGTTTGATTGCTGTCAAATTGAGACGGCCGAGGGTCCACGTTTGTAGCAGACGACACGCTCTACGGGTGCCGCGCTGCCGGTTCTGCGCCGCCGTCGCCACCATCGCCGCCGGTCTCCGCCATTCAGCGCATGCGCACATGGAAGCAAGCCGGTGAATGTTTTCCACGCGCCTCGACAGATGCCGCTACGCGATGTATAATTTAGCGTTACACGGTTTGTCCCGAGCGAATGCGTTGCGCGGCGGCGGAGTCGGCGCTCCTGTTTATCTTACTCCGTGGTTCGAGGACAATGATTGGGAGTAGGACCACCGTTATTTAAGATTAAGTTGCGGCAAAGGTACACTGCGCTAAGTACCACTGTTTGGAGCACGTGGCCAAAGAGGCGCGGAGAACTTACGATACAAATTTCGTTGAGATCCTCAATCAAGAACTAATTGCCGAAAATTCTCTTTACTCTTAGGCTATAGGACTAATCATGTCGCCATATCTGGTGATCTTTACCCCAATGCCATGAAATTCTCTACCTTTGTTTTCACATATCAACTTGTGATTGATTGATTGCTTTGCATTTGTATAAACAACGCAACGAATGTAACCGCTTAGGAAAGAAAGAAATTCTGTGAAATCAGTTTCGACTCAGATGCAACTGGCGTCATTCCTAGAAAACCTGCTTGAATTAAAAAACAACACACTGCACAATGCCGTTCTCTGCATGAGAAAGACATAATTAGCTTTCAATATGACAAATTTTTAACTTTTAAATTATACCGAAGAAAAATTTTGGCGGCGACACCTAGACTGCTTACGTGTGGTAAATACGAAAGCATTATACCGTTTGTAAACCTATAGGAACGTCATGAACGCGCTAATTTTACACACTTACGACGTGGCGCCACCTCACGCCCCCCCCCCCCCCCGCCCTCATTGGCTACGCCATCACGTGACCAATGACGCAAGCACTAGGGCACACCTTTAGTGAGCCAGTATATAACGTGGAGCCGTTATGACGTTGAGGAAGCGTGCTTGGGCTCGATTCCCACGCAGATCTAAATGTAGCAAATTTGTTTACGGGATCCTCCCTGAGTAATTTGACGTTATTCCAAGCATTTTTTCTGACGTATGTTTGCTCTTTGCGCCGTCGGTCATTTTTGGTACCGTATTTAGGTCACGCCGACTACGACAGATTTTCGCGTAATGTGGCATACAATGTTTTCGCATTAAAACAGTAAGAAAGGCGTCCATAATGGCCCACATCTTATTAGTTATTACAGTTAGCGCGAATTAAGCCGTAGGCTCGGTTTGAGCGGTGAATCAAATTTTACGCGTAAGTGTCAAATGACCCATTGAGGGAAATGCAGCTCCACTCACGTGAAACCTGGGGAAGTGCGAAGCATGCAGCAATGCACCGCTAATGGGCTCATGCTGCCCTAAGCAATCGCTCATAACCCCGTAAACGCGGCCTCCCCATTACGACGACAGGAAGAAGTGAAATTATACGCTGGAATGATGAGCGGCAACGCAGCCAGCTGTGGAAGACGACGAACGCGGGAGCGCTCGCCACGCGGGACACTTACCGTGACGGTGACGACAGGAGACGCTGACAGCCCGAGCGCATAAGGTGCTTCGCACCTAATTACTGCGCTGTTTGATGACGCCAACGCATATTGATAGATGCTGACCTTAATAAGAAGCTGGAAGTGTTAGCCTGGTTGATTGCTTGCGTTGCTACTGCATGCAGATAGATGTTGGGTGACAAGTATTGTGCACACATATGCAATGCATCTAAAGTTACAGTACTAGTAATTTTAACAAGGACGCCGTGCTTACAACGCAAGTGCTACCTGTCCAGATGGTGCACATTATTTGGTGGACGCAATTTTCGCGGGCAAATACTCTCAGCTAACGCACATTTAACAAAGTTATTCATGACCTTTTTTATTTTCGTGATTCTGACATAGATTATTGGTAAAAAAAACGCTTAACCTTGTACTCGGCCACGCAACGGTTGAAACAGACAAGCTGGGCGATCGTAGCCCAGCATTTTCCGGAAGTGCGCGCGAACTTTTCGTCTTATTACTCATGATGATGATAATTTCTTTTCACGCGTCTCGGACTTGCGGCCGTCATTGCGCGTTGCATAGCGCAGCTTGAAACACCGACACCAAGTTCCAATGCCAAGAACGCGTTCCAGTAGACCCGCTCCGTGAATGCGTCTCTCTCTCTCTCGCTCTCATTTTCTTTATCTCTCTCCCGAGCATAGCGCGCAGAACCTCTTCACCTCGCAGAGCACGAGCGTGCGAACGCGCCAGCTGTGGACGAAGACGACGAAGCTCGAACGCAATCATATGTTTCTGTCACAGACCCTGTGAACGAGGCGCAGACGCCGGACCAAATTCTAAAGCCGACTCTTATCAGCTTCCGAAAATAATCCCACGAAAGCAAAGACAATTAAGAGTGGGCCCTGTGGTGCGCCAGCGAGCGCCGGTTGCTGTCCAAAGACTGAATCAGAGCCCAGAGTTGTCAAAACACAACAAAATATATCCTTCACACAAGGCAGTTACACACACACTTGCACACTTAGGCTATACACAACACAATACAAATCAGATGGGTATTCATAAAACACAGGAAAATAATTAACGACGAGCACTAAGAGTCCAACACGTAAAGTACAAAATAAAAAGGAACACTAAGTGTCCAATCGTATTCACCAGCGTTGGTCTTGAAGTCGGACGATCTCGGCGTAACTCGGGGCAAATCTCGAAGAAAGAACTTCAGGAAATGCAGACGCACGATGAACCCGTCGACTAGCTTGCCGCGGAATTCCCTTCTTCCGCAGACGCTTTCGTCACTCCAGATGGCCTCTACCAATTTCAGGTTATGCCGTTTCGTTTATGCAATGCCCCCGCCACGTTCGAATGGATGATGGACTCTCTGCTTCAAGGTTTCAAATGGTCAACTTGCCTTTGTTACCTCGACGACGTCCTTGTGTTTTCTCCTACATTTGAGACGCACCTTGAGGGCGTCGCAGCTATCCTTGCCGTCTTACGCAAGGCTGGGCTCTAATTAAACTCATCGAAGTGCCCCTTCAGGCGCCGACAGATTACAGTGCTCGGCCATCGCGTCGATGCTTCCGGAGTACAACCCGACCCGGAGAAGGTTCGAGCAGTAACAGCTTTTGCTGTACCCTGACCACATGGGATGCCTTCCGCACCCAGCTGCTAGACACATTCACTAGCAGCGACAGAAAAGCTCAGTCTGTCAAAGACGTCCGGAGTTTTGTGGGGCTCTGTTCTTATTTCAGACGGTTCGTTAAAGATTTCGCAGCAATCGCTCGACCACTCACTGAACTTCTGAAGAAAGACGTGCCTTTTACGTGGGGTTCCCCTCAGGCTGCCGCATTTTCACGCCTTATCACGATTCTGACCAATCCACCGATTTTGGCCCACTTTGACGCGTCCACACCTACAGAGGTCCGAACCGATGCCAGTGGTTATGGGATCGGCGCCGTCTTAGCGCAACGGCAACACGGACACGACCGCGTTATAGCCTACGCTAGCCGGCTCCTGACAACTGCAGAGCGCAACTATTCGATTACCGAGCGCGAATGTCTTGCTCTCGTCTGGGCTGTTTAAAAGTTCCGCCCATATTTATATGGCAAGCCCTTCTCAATAATCACAGGCCATCATGCGCTGTGTTGGCTATCGTCGCTCAAGAATCCTACTGGCCGGCTTGGTCGTTGGGCTCTCCGACTACAAGAATATCCCTACACAGTGACGTACAAGTCGGGACGCCAACACCAGGATGCAGATTGCCTGTCTCGCTACCCAGTCCAAGACCCGACCTCTACGTCTGAACCTGACACCGACGCCTGCGTTCTCTCTGTTTTATTGCGATAGCAATTATATGGACACTCAAAAGCAGATTTCTGCCGTCGGCGTCGCCGTCGCCGTCGCCGTGAGGTTCCGTATAACGTCAATGGAGATGAAATCGTCGCCGCGCGCCGAACGCTGTATGTGCGAGCATAGCCTAGGAGGCTATGGTGCGAGTAAAAGGGCGCGAGGGGCGCGCGCTTTTACGGGGAATGAACGCACGGCGGAGAACAAACGCGCGTTCTGCGCCGTGCTCCCTTAAGGGCTGCAGAAGTAGGCGTCTCTTTCCTCCTTTACAATCACCATATATGTAGAGCAAACGCGCCTTCTTCCGACGCGCGAGAGGCCGTGGGAGAGGGGGGAGGGGGAGGGAAGGGAGGCGACGTTTAGCTGCGGCACCAAGTGCCTATTTATATCAGAAGCTGCGGCAACAGTCACCAACGCCGCACGCATTTTGAGCGAACGCGGGCAAAACGCCGACGGCGTCGACAACAGTTCTGCGTGTTGCCGGTGCTGCTGCATGTCCAAGTTTATACAGCTGATAAAGCTAATATCATTACTCCGTATAGCTCTCTAAAAATTTGCTATCGCAATTGATGCTTCACCTTTCAGGTGAAACTGCGACAACTTTTTTCCACTGGTCCATGTCGCCGACGAGCAGCGCCGTGACCCGTCCTTGCGTATCATCATTGACCGCTCCCTTCGCTTATTCACACTTCAAGATGGCGTACTCCACCGCCACAACGTTCACCCCGACGGCCCAGCATTACTCCTTGTGATCCCTAAACACCTTCGCTCGGCTGTTCTCCACGAACTTCACGACCTCCCCACTGCCGGTCACCTCGGTGTGTCACGTACCTACGACCGGATCCGCCGACGCGTCTTTTGGCCAGGGCTTGCTCACTCCGTTCGAAGATACGTAGCTGCGCGTGAGAAATGACAGCGACGCAAGACACCGTCGACGCTCCCTGCTGGGTACCTTCAACCAATTGACATTCCCGCTGAACCATTCTTTTGGGTTGGTTTAGATTTACTTGGTCCTTTTCCTCTTTCTACCTCTGGGAACAGGTGGATCGCTGTGGCCACAGATTATGCCACGTGCTATGCTATAACCCGAGCGCTCCCTACAAGCTGCGCCACAGATGTTGTCGATTTTCTTCTACGCGACGTGATTTTATTACACGGAACTCTGCGACAACTTCTCATAGACCGTGGCCGGACATTCCTGTCAAAAGTTATCGCGGACATCCTGCAGTCCTGTGCCACGAGGCACAAGCTATCCACGTCATACCATCCGCAAACATATGGCCTCACGGAGCGTCTTAATCGCACTCTCACGGACATGCTTGTGAAGTATGTCTCTTAAGACCACACTGACTGGGACCTCGCTCTACCGTTTGTCACCTTTGCCTATAATTCATAGCGCCACGACACAGCCGGTTAATCCCCATTTTTCCTTCTGTTTGGCCGAGAACCAGCTCTGCCCCTCGACACAACCCTCCCTGTTCACGTGGCACCCACCAGTGAATATGCACTTGATGCCGTCGCCCGCGCTGCCCACGCAAGGGAAATTGCCCATGACCGCCTTCTGCACTCCCAAGAGAGTCAAAGGCGTTTGTACGACCGGCGACACCGAGACGGGTACTTCCCGCCTGGTTCTTTGGTGGTTCTATGGTCTCCGTCGCGTCAGATCAGCCTGTCAGAAAAACTGCTGTCTCAACCCCAGCAATTCCGGACATCGCCTTTAGTTCACAGCTTTTACACCACGTGGCGTACGGACCTTTAAGATTCAAAATTCGCGCGATGACGCACGAAGTGTACTGGACGATAGCAAAATACACGTTTTAACAAGAAAAGAAAAAAAAAGGACCACGCCAACAGCTTTCACCGTCAAGCATGGACGAGCGCGAATCAGGAACGGCTGATCTGATTACCGCTGCGCATATAAGACGAGCGGCCAGCTAGTCTACTGTGAATCAGCAGTTTTGCTGCTATTGATGGGCGTTTAGAGGCTCAGCCCCGCTTCGAGAAAGCGGGTGCAGAATCTTGAAAGAGCGTACTCCGCCCCCCCCCCCCCCCCCCCGCCTTCCGGCCATCTTTTCCTCGTCCAACTTTTTGTCCGATCGAACCAAAAAAGCGAAAATGCCCTTTTGTCGATTCATTTCTCGAAAGCTGATTCTAAAATAATAATGTAAGCCTGCTAAATGGTCGCGATGGGCGCATGTTTCAGGATATGCAGTCGCATGATTGACACCCTTAATCTCGTTTGGCCTCAGCTTACGAGTCCATTTGCGCATTTGCGTGCAGGTGCCTGGTAGAGTTATGTTCACTGCCACGGAATTTCTGTTTTTCGAAGGCGAAAGCCTTAGGTGCACGGCTATATTTTCGGTGCCATTGGCAGTGACCTCGGCGAAACCGCGCCGTAACGAAAATGGCCGACGCCGCAAAGAGTAAAATCACGTCAACAAATGCTCGGATTGACGTCAGTTTTCTCAGGGAGGTTCCTGTGAACAAAGTAAATTAGTGGCTTCGTATAGAAAATTTGCTACATTTCAGCCGAACACCTTTTCTAAGCTCTTGGTAAGCGACCGGTGTAAATGCAGAAAATCATCTGTAACTGGTCAGTGTTCAAAGACCTGCTTCACTGCACTGTGGCATAGCCAGAAATTTTGTTCGAAGAGTGGGGGGCTCACGTTACAGCGCGGCCTCCTCCTTGTCGAGGGATCGAATTTGTCGAGGGATCAAATACATCAATGATAACTACATTGCCATTGCCAATGTCATTGTATATTAGAGACTGCAAACAAACTACTGAATGCTACCCACTGTCAAGTAAAATATGTATTTTTTCATAAAAGAATATATTAGCATGTCCCAAAAATTGTGGCAGAAATAACTGATATCAATGCTTCCGCGTTTTTTTTTTGTCTATTCAATTAGTAAAGAAAATATCACACGAAGCAGCAAAGCAGTGCATACAGCTGGTGTGAAAAAAGTAAAGGCCATGAAAAGAACAAGTTAAACGCAAATATTTTGATAAATCCTTGTCATTAAAGAACCTTGTTTACTTTTTTGTACAGTCGCGAGCAGAAGTTTGGAGACCATGGCATCAGCAAAAAATTTAAATATATTCAAGCGCAGCTCCACGGCCCCGAATTGGCTTAATACGTTGTATTGGTCCATCACGCGCACGTAGGCTTGCGCTCTTGATTTCAGCCGGAATGCCCAGGCTGCGAAGGAAAAAAAATAACATCGTGGCAGCAGAGAGGCTCGGCCTTTCTGTACCGACGTGGGAGTGGCCCGCTACGTGCTGACGCGCGTTCCGAGGGACCGTAATAAAGTTTTATCATACGATCATACCATACCTTTAGTCCACAAACTTTTGCTCGTGACTGTACATATGCAACCGCCAGAGAAAAACCTCAATAACGCTGTCCTTCGTTGCAATAGATTGCGCATGAGCAGTTGTTACCGGTCGTGTATTGTAATTACACCGATAATACAGTCGCAACAGTGATTACATGTAAGAAGCAGGAGTTCTGCAAGATGTACATTAGAAATGCGAAAATAGAATGGAATATATAAGTGCGAAGATACAAGTTGATAAAGGGCACAAAAATGTCACTGGTAACAACATGCACTGTTTGTATACACAAAGCCTCGCAACAAGATGTTTAAATATATGCATAAGTATCCAATAAATCCACGTATTTAAGCAAGCGTCACTGTATGTAATGCGTCAAACAAGACAAATAGACATGTTGCGCAGCCATACATAGTAGTAGCTTTACGTATAGAAAGACAGACGATCCAGGCAAGAACAAAACTATGATCGCAGAAATCGTGATATGTTCCGGAAGGACCGCCTGTTGGGCTAGTTGGTCTAACATAGTTACTTTCAGTTTGGCAGAACAGTTTGGTTCTCCTAGAAGCTCACAAGGAAGGTGGGTTTGTTGTGATGCCGAAAGGCATGTTCAATGATAAAGCCCAAGTGGCAGTGGACAAGAACTGTGTGGCTGTTTAAAAACGTGCAGTGAGGGTTTAGACTAAGTTCATCAAATTTTGTAAGGCCTTGGAAGTGAACGCTCTTGCTAGTGCTATTAGAAATAGTAAGGGGAACAGTCTGAAGGTTTTCTTTTCTGTAAAAAACATAAGGTCCCTTTCAGAACCATTGTGAGCGAAGGGGGGGGGGGGGGGGCTTGGCAAAAGAATGTTAGTCAGTTTTTACTGAAGAGCCTTAAGTGACTCACGGTTGTTGATCCTTTCCGCGTGAGGAAATCTGAAGAAGTCACTGAATATGTGAAACACGAGAGTATCGGTTATGGTTTGTCTGTCGACGTTGAGTACTTGTTTTATTCAGTACCTCAAGATAAGCTTTTAGTTGCTGTTAGGAAGTGCATTGAACATAGTGGCGAATGCGATTTCCAAAACTCCGCTTGCTTGTCGGTTCATTATTTAACGCTTTTAGAATGTTATCTTAGTGTAACATTTACTGTTTTTAACGAGGAGCCTTTTCTGCAACGTAGAGGAGTGTGCATTGGGTCTTGCGTGGCTCCGATTCTATGCGACACATTTTTAGCTGATATTGACAGTGCGCTTAATTTGGCTTTTATTTGGGGGAAGGTATTCAAAGTGTTTCGGTACGTCGATGACTTTTTAATTCTTTTAAAGAAAGAGGACGGTTTCCCAGCCCCTGGGAGTATTTTAAATGTTTTTATTCAAGCTGGGCAGGGTTTGAGTTTCACTCATGAATTGCTTGGAACTGAGGGGTTACAATTCCTGGATCTTAGGCTGAAATTTAGTGTAGGCCATGTTCGCTGAGAGTACCTCCCACGGGTTAAGAAGTGTCCCCTGCCTTTTGACTCTGCCCGCCCAAAAATTGTAAAAAGGGGCATCGCATTACAATGTCTGGATGCTGCGCTCCGTAAGTCATGCCAGCATTCAATGCAGCAAAGCTTTCCCAATCAGATTGGTCGCCTTTTAGCAGCGGGATTCCCTGAGTTGCTTGTTGTTGCGGTGGCCGAGTCTATCCTGCAGAGGGTAAAGAAGAGAGCTGGAGCGGAAAGGGCTGAGACCCAGCGATGGATGGCGAGACCCGTAGCCATGCTTTATATGCATCAGGTCTCGCACAACCTGAAGAAGGTCGCGAACAGGCATCGTATTCCTGTGGTCTTCACGGCTCCTAATAAGCTATCCAGGCTCTGCCCTCGAATTTGCGGTGACAGGAAAGGAGGTTGCCAAACCAGCCACGATAGCCGCTTCGTGGGGTGTGCGACAGGAGTGGTATACTCCGTCCCCTTGTTGTGCGGGAAGGTGTACATCGGCCAAACCGAACGGTGCATAAACGACCGGCTCAGGGAGCATGCGCTAAAAGTTAAGAAAGAAGAGGACAAGTATGCTCATTTGGTTGCCCACATCATTACGTGTGGTTGCGAGGCACGATTTTATGAGACTACTATCTTAGGCAAATCAACAAACTACACGGCTCGAGTGGCTCTAGAAGCATTCTACATCCACAAGAACTCAGATATTTGTATAAGCGAAGCGCCAATTCTTTTGCCCAGTGCCGAACTGAACTATTTGAACTCTGTTGCCCGAGGCAGAAAGTACTGTTAACTTTTTTAGATTTATTTTTATCACCTGGCATGGGAAAGGGACGTGACACTGGTGTACTTGGTTCACCTTATAAATCGGAGGGTTTGTTGAATGAAATAAACGGTTGGTAGTAGCGCTCGTCCGCATCTGTCGTGTCTTCGTGTGTGTTGTGCGTACTTTTTTGCGCTATGTCTGAAAGTAACTCGTGATATGTACCTGGGCCATGCGGCGGTTGCGACAGCACCATATGGGTAGATAATAGAGGAATAATGCAGAAATCAGTACGAAAAAGTATAATTTAACTGCCTGCAGAGCGGCGACAAATTTTCTGCACCCAAAATTAAGGAAGGGCATTGCTTCCGCTCAAAAAAGAAGTAAAAGCGGCTAGCTAAAAAGGAAAGCAAAGACCAAACGAAAGCCACAGATGATGCGGCAAGTTAAACTACCCAATATCCGAGTGTGTTTGTTGGGAAACGCCGCGAGGGCCGGGCTTTCAATAAACAAGATCGGTAAAAATTGGTTATTGATGTCCTCGCAATTTTCGTTTTCACACAATAATTTTGATCATGATGCTAACTGTTTGAATAAACGGAGAAAATTTCTGCGGTTTTAGAAACTTATGAACAGTCGTATGTTTTCATAATTACGAGTTTATGGACCTGAAGGAACAGAACTTTTACTTGCATTGATTTTTGCCGCTTCGCTATCTAAAGGACAAACTTCACTCGGCGGGAAGTTTAGTGAAGCGGTCAATGACTTCGGACACGTTGATGCCGACGTCTCTGTGGACGTATATAAGCGCCTGCCAGCAATGTGTTCCTCTGACATTGTAGAGCGCAAGTGGTTTTTTAGTAATCTCATGTAAAAACAAACACCGCATATCCACGGGGTGAATGATGAGTGGGCGAAGCTCCGGAGGGAATCATCGGTAAACCGTGAATCTTCCGTGTAATTCGCCCAGTCTCGCCGCACTAAATCGAACGATTGACTTCCACCAATGACACGCGCCATATGTGACGTCATTCCTATTTTATAACAGCGCCCTTCATTATAATTGCACCATCTCCCGCTTAAGGGGACGCTAGCACAAACGCGTTAGAAACGTGCAGTACTCTCTATGGGGGAGAGGCCACAGCGTCTTACGCAGCCGTTTACACATGCCGGAACGTGCACCGCGTTTGCCGACGCCATCACATGACTGCTGAGAGAGTATAACCCCCGTATTCATTAACGCTCCTCGACTTGAACTTGACTTGCCACCGCCTTCAACGCGTTTCGAACGCGCTGCCCAAGGCGGTGGCAAGTCAAGTTCAAGTCGAGGAGCGTTTATGAATACGGAGGTAGGGCGGAGAGGCCACAGCGTCTTACACCAGCTTCTTACACGGGCCGTAACGCGCTAGCACCAATGCGTTAGAAACGCGCAGTCTTTCGTTAATGTTGGGTATTTATTGTCATCGTGGTGCGTGTGTCCATGTGCGCTTAGTGGCGTAGTGGTTAGCGCCGCGCGTTCGGAAGCGAGGGGTCCCTGGTTCGATTCCGTGCTGTGGAAACAATTTTCGGAATGTTTTTTTCATAAAAGTAGACGTAGCTACCTACTACTACGACGACTACTGCTACTACTACTACTACATACTACAGAGGAGGTACAAACCCACACCCTAAGGAGCTTCGCCCCTAAAATATACTATCTGCGCTGGAAGTGGTTACTGGAAGGGTGACTAGAATCTGAAGCCGTTTCTACACATTTACATAGAACGTGCAGTCGCAATGAGAGAGGGCATCTATTTCGGCGCTAAAACCTAAAAGTACTCCTTCGATGTCGTTGGCATCCTTGTTTAGGTACCTTGCACAAACAGTAAACTGTTGGATACCGGCAATATCCGTCGTTTCGTCAGCAAATATGGAGAAGCAGCCAGCACCATTTACTTTTGCATCTAGGATTTCTTTAATAATGTCACCATAAATTTCTATAATTTCGTTTTTTACATCTGGACTTAATTGCGAGGTATTACTGGGGCAACATCCAAATGGTTCTTCAGATATGTATCTCCACAATCAGCTCGCAAATGAAGAAGCGCTCTGAAAATACCAATATTTTCAGAGGGGATTTGCTTAAATCCATAGGACCACTGTCCCTATGGTCACGGAGAGCCAGACCTTGTCGTCCGCAAAAAAGAACCGCCTCAATAATAGGCCGTTAACGTTCTTCTGTTTTCGCTTATTTTACTTTGCCTGCCCTGGTCCAGCTGATTGATCACATCGGGCGCCCTTCCTGAAAATGTTTGGAGAAAATTATCAGCTGCCAGCTGGCAGTCACGGTCATATTCAGTATTTTCGTGTGTGGAAGATTGCGAGCGCGGGCTTCCATTTCTGAAACGGCTTGGACACGAGGGCTCCAGTGCGCGCATGTTAGCTCAAGTTTATAAGAATATTAAACCCATAAAGTTACAGAATTGAAAATCTAAAGCACGCCTTTGGAAATGTCAGTGCACCTTTCGCGTCATAAGTTTATGATTACTTTATACCCATAAAGTTTCGGAATTGAATTCCATGCGCTCCGTAGATTCCGCCGCCGCTGCGAGATGCCGCAACGCGCCCGCTCGCTATCCAAAAGCCCTTGAAAGTTTGTGCTGGGATGGGGCTCCTTGCGTTACGTGACTCCAGGTGCAAGGGCGTTGTCGCGAAATCCAGCCCGAGTTATCAATGTTCGTGCCGAATTGTCTTTTCGAGCACGAAAAAGACATTGTAGACAGAATCCAGAATGATTCCCGGCGTCGGTGGTAGTTTTGGTCGGCGGTGCATGCCGGCACGAAAAAATTTCGAGGGGGGAGGGAGGGTCTGAAGCCCCATCAGTGCTACTGCTGGTACTACTACCCCTACTGCTACTACTATAATACATTATTATTAAATAATTATTATAGAGGAAGTACAACAATAATGAAAGCTTTACGTGAGATCCAACGCAGTGTTTTAGCATAAGTGATGCAAATTGTCCATTGCGATTATAGAAAAGTTTTCATGCGTTAAATCTGTCGATTTGATGCAGATTGACAGTGGAATCAACATACTCTGGCTTACTTTTCGTGATTATTTTTTTTTTCATTTACGATAAACCACAGCTCCAGTACCAAATCTCTTAAGCAAACTTTAGTGGACTCTGGGCTTGGGCTCCCGTGTAGTGGTGAGGGATAGTGCCCCTGTATACGCAGGGCCTCTCTTTTCCTCGCGCCACCGGCACCGCCGTTGGCCGAGCGTCGTCACGCCGTGACAAGTGATATAAGTCGTTCTACTCGGCACAGAGCAGAGAACATGGCGAAAACAACGCCGGTATACCACTTGCTTCAGCTCTTGTGCCATCCGTATCGGCAAAGGCGCGTTCCCACCACGGCGTCAGGAACCACATCTGGCCGCTTAGGCCGGAGCAGCGGTCTCACTCCTATCGCGTGCACTCGAGTAGGGCCGCGATTTTGTAGCGAGGCATTATGACTTATTCTACTCTAGTCTTATCATCCACCGCTCACGGCCGGCTGATCCCGTTGATAACGCGAGCGGACCGTCGCTCCGACCACTGACAAAGCGCGATAAGCGCGAAAAGGCATTATTACCGGAAAGGCATCGCTACAAAATACCGGCCCAGTATACACGCTTGCCCTCGTCGCCGCGCAACAACTATCTGCAGCAACTCTGAGCATGACGGGATGCCGCGCATCGGGGCTGCGCAAATCGCAATGAAAATGGGAAGCTGTTTACTCTGTGCCGTGCAGACGGACCGTTGTCGTCTACAGTAGTCATAATGCGAAA
>NC_051156.1:101097905-101294061 GCF_013339745.2 Dermacentor silvarum
AAGCGCACTTGAGACGCAAGGAGTTTAAAAGAAGAGGAAAAACAAAAGCAGGGGGAAAGCATGAAAAGCATGGAGAGAAAAATGTGTCATTTCTACCCTGAGAGGGGGAAAGGTATTTAAAAATGGGCTCTTAATTGTGGTGAAATTCGCTAAAATGGCAACACTGTCCGGAGACATCGGAACAGGCAGCTCGCGAACGCACAGTACGAGGTAGTACGGAAGAAGGACTGAAAGTCGTGCGATGAGCCATGCACACTTCTCGTTGTAACAGACGGTTATCACAAGCGTGAAGAAAGATACTCAAAGCCGCTCGAAAACATCAGGAGTTGGAATGAAAGACACAAAGCTGTCGAGCTTACGATATAGAATGTGATGTGGGAGTTTATGAATACCAACTCAAATGATGTCGAATATACAAGTCAGTAAAGGGCCCAGGACTGACGAAAAACACCAAGACTGCAAGAAGTTCACCATCGCATTTCCATTTGATCGCACGTTAATGCGATTAAACCGTAGAATTGCTACCTCTAAGATGACATGAGGACGCAGGTGCAAACAGCTCCTCCAGGAAAGACTGCGGAACGCGGGGGCGCAAACGGGAGTAGGTGCGGACCATGTGCGTGGCGACGTCAGTTTGAAAACTGCTCCACCTGCGCGAGAGCTTTTGTCCTTAAGACGACGATGGAGACGACATTCTTCATCGAAAGGAACTCCATTTTCGTGTTAGGGACCGCACCGGATCTAGCGGGGTGAAATAAACGCCTTCACAATTTTTTTGTTGCACGGGCTCCTTTTTCTCCGGCAGCGGCACTCGCCGCAAGTGTTTCCCGATCTTCTTCTCCCTCTTGCGAGGCCTTTTAGCTCATTTCCCTCAGGGGCGAACACGCTCTCACGACTCTCGCCGGCGAATCTTCGTAGTTCCCGCTTTTCTTGGAGCGCTCGTTCCACCCTTGCGTTCATCGTTGGCTCTTCCAGTTCGCTTCGCTTTTAGCGGCTGCGTCGTATGGGGCGTGCAAGGGGAGCTCTCTTATGCCGCCGTTTGTTTATGATTTGCGGACCGATGTTCTAGGCTCGATCTTATTTGTCCGACTCCCGTAGCAGCTGCACCAGCGCTTTAGATCCCGCGGCAGCGCAACGCGGCGGCGCTTTGCTCGCCTTCGGCGCGAAGGCATAATACAGAGCCTGGAGAGAGGAGGTGCTCGCCCGAGAGGGAGTGCGCCTCTCTTTCTCGCTCAGAGAGCGCCGCCCCCGTGTAGGAAGAGCACCCTACCATCCTCAGGCGCGATCTCGCTCCTTTCGCGGAACTTAGCCCGCATTTTCTCTGCCGGATTGATCATCGCAGGACGCCTTCCGAGTCTTGCGTTCACTCGTATGGCGACTTGATGGACTTGGTTGCTTCGTAGGCGCGTTATTTCTCTGAGTAATTTGCTTTCAGGCAGTGAGGAACTGCAACCAGTGTCTGGGCTCTCAATGGGCGGCGAATGGGTTGAATTCTCGTGGTATCCATTCTTTGATTTCCAGGGAATGTCTATAGGGTGGTGGCCGTGGTGGGGGGACACTTGAAGCAATGGAAAAAAGTATATAGTGGTTTACACTCTGTTATTGAGCAAGATGACAGCCCTTAATAATTTTTATGAATAATGTTTTCGCAAAGACATCATGAATAATTGTCTTACAAATTTGTTTATCGCATAACGTTGCAGAATGCACACCGGAGATTGTAGTCTCCGACCGGACACAGATACGAGAGGGGGTGCTATGCAGAAAACAAAGGGGGGCCTCTGATAATTTTGCGGGGCATGACACCTTAACAAAAAGTTTATCTGACTGCTGACAATCAAACGAAGGTTTAAACTGGAGAGAAAAGCAGTACTGCTATCAGAAACTGGTTCAAGCTGCAGCGCTACCTCAAACGAAGAGAAAATAAGGGAACGTACTCGGCAATCTGCTTTAGAACAGACTTTTTCACGCGTGTGTGCAGCAGCTTCTATTTCCTAAATGCTCTGAAATAGTGTTGTGCAGTCTGATTGCGTTATCTGCGTGACTTCATAAAACTGCGGTACTGCTCATCAATCATCAAAGACATCACCTCAGCAATAAGCATCCGCGGTCAAATCGACGCTGTCTTTATAGACTACGCTAGAACATTTGATACTGTTCACCCCACTAAACTAAACTTAAGCTTCGCGCATGCAGTCCTTAACTATAGTAATTGGTTGACTTAATTTGCTGCTACTCATAGTTGAGGTCTTGGTTTGTTGCAGCAATGCTCAGTCATCATGAGTCTGGGTTTATTCGTGAGCCCATTCATCATGACTATTAGTGCCCCGGCTGAGACCAATTGATTATTTATGTTGGTGAAATAACCCAAGTAATTAACAGCACCAACGACAAACTGCAATTATGTGCTAATGACTTATTTATTGTAATGATCTACAAGTTAATAACATAAGCGATGTATTTTAGCGATTAAAAACCGTTTTGGTTTGTTTTGTAAGTGGTCAGACCTGTCAAAGGTCGATTAATTTCGAGAAAACATTGTCACTGGCATTGACTAACAAAGGCTATTTGGTTTCATGCATACAAATCTATTCGTGCCACCGTGCCACTGTTAATCACATTTTGGGGGTCAACAACGAACCGTAATTAATAAACTTGATCAGAGTGTGCAAGGTCAGAGCCTACAGACCCTCACTTCGACTGATACTTCAGTCATCATCATCATCAGCCTACATTTATGTACACTGCAGAATGAAGGCCTCTCCCTGCGATCTCCAATTACTCCTGTCAAGCTGATTCTAACTTGCGGCTGCAAATTTCCCAACTTCATCACCCCACCTAGTTTTCTGTCGTCCTCGACTGCGCTTACCTTCTCTTGGTATACATTCTTTAACTGTAATGGTCCACCTGTTGACCATCCTATGCGTTACATAGCCTGCCCAGCTACATTTTTTTTTCTCTTAATGTCATCTAGAATATCGGCTATGCCCCGTTTGCTCTCCGATCCAGACCGCTCTCTTCCTGTCTCTTAACGTTAGGCCTAACATTTTTCGTTCCATCGCTCTTGTGCCGTCTTAACTTGTTCTCGAGCTTCTTTGTTAACCTCCAAGTTTCTGCCCATATGTTAGCACAGGTAGAATGCAATGATTGCACACTTTTCTTTTCAACGACCGTGTATGGTAAGATCCCAGTCAGGATTTGGTAATGCCTGCCGTATGCACTCCAGCCCAATTTTATTCTGTAAATTTCCTTCTCATGATCAGGGTCCCTGTAACTGACCTAGATACTTCAGTGCGCGTGCGTAATCTGGTCACACCGTTGTTCACACAACCACCATAAAACCGAGTCAATCCAGCAAAAGCAAATCAGGTTCATATACGGCAGATAAGGCCGCTACTACTGTTCATCAACGCATGCGCAGACGCTATCACTACTATTTCTTGCTCAGAGATGCATGTGTGAGAAAGCCTTATACGATGCTGCGATTACACCAGTTTTCGCGATTATAGTCATGCAGATGATGCGACTATAATTGCTACGTTAAAAAAATAATTTGATAAATTCTCAGAAATGTCCATTCCGGTGACATCAATGACAGTGTCCTACAGTGAAAACATCCTTCAAACTTTAATTGAACGTTACGATTCACTACAAACCACAAAAAAAGTGAAACATAGAGAGCCGCGCAGTGCGAGTAAGCCTGAAACTTCCACAATGGTGACGGAGAATTAAGAGCTCAGTAAGGTACTATCAAGCATAAACGTCGTCAAAAAGTTGACGCAGCTAAGAATTTATTTGTCTAGATTACTTTGCCTGATTTGATTAAAAAATTGCCCCCACCTCCCCGAAGGGAATCGTGAGGAAATGCGAATGCATTTCTTGCGCCGAGAGTACACGGCGTAGTAATTTTAATGGCGTAAATTAATGACG
This sequence comes from Dermacentor silvarum, assembly GCF_013339745.2. Classification (NCBI taxonomy): domain Eukaryota; kingdom Metazoa; phylum Arthropoda; class Arachnida; order Ixodida; family Ixodidae; genus Dermacentor; species Dermacentor silvarum. The sequence continues at coordinate 101,101,836 of NC_051156.1, forward strand.
AGACGAGGATTTGTACCGTAACCATTTATTTACACATTCATCAACACCTGTTTGTGTTGTCATTGTACCTGACGGCCATAATCACAGCCTTGTGGTCGCTAAAGTGTACAGTCAAAGGGTCTTTGAGAAGCATGCGCACGTCACAGTTTCGGGTAAAGGCGAGATCAATGCAACTTCCGTGAATGGTAGTCGGACACTTGTCGGACTCGGCGGAGGCACACTGTATAGAGTACTTTGTCCGCATGTACTCCATTCGTGAACTTTTCGGGTTCTTTGGAACGAGTTTGGAAGAGGAGGCCCCGACGACGAGCACGGCGACACCATCATCGCCGTCTGTGACGACAACCCTCGTCTGGCGCCGTTCAAGTCGTACCTGGTGTGTGCCTCGTGCCACGAGTCTCTGGTCAACGGGCGCGTCCCTTCGATGAGCGTGAGTTTCGGCTACGTATATATAAATGGAGGGAAGCGCGCGCCTCACTCTCGACCGTTCACTGGCTGGGCGCCTCTCAAGGCGATGGCAGAAGTCGGTGAAGGCGAATGTCTGACGGCTACAAGTCGGTGAAGGCGAATGTCTGACGGTTGCCGTCAGACATTCGCCTTCACCGACTTCTGCCAAGCACTGCACCTACCCTCTCCTACACTCTCTCCACACACGCGGGAGCTCCGCCGAGTTCCCGCGATGCGAGCGCCCACACGCCAGAGCACGCTCCTCCTCTCCACTCACTCTCCGCTACTCCGCCCGCATCACTTGCTCCGGTTGCTAGGGGCGAGGATAAGCGCGCGCGCCCGCAGCTGTTGCTATGGGAGAGGGAGTGAGAGCGGAGAGATAACACCTGCCGGCGTGCGGACACCGACAGACGCCTGACATGCCCCGACTAAGAAATGCTTCGCATTTAAAACAGCTCGCGATTATGTTGAAGCTCGATTTTGCCAAATCAACATAACATAGTTATTTCTTTTGAATGAAATACCAGTCAGTCAACTAGATCTTATAACTAAGGCTTTCAATGACTATTTGCAGTCAGCCAGACACCGGATGATTACGAAATTCCTTCTGGCGCGTTGGCAGCTGACGCATTCTGTCATATCCTACCGAGACCCGAATACAGCTATGGGACATAATCGCTCTTCAAGGTTGTTTTATTGTCTACTGTCGTGTTAGGAATGCGAAAAAGAAGTTTTTAAATTTAAATACCGTGGTTTAATGCCTCGTTTGCTATTGTCCTCATGTTTGCTATGGTAAAAACTGCATTTCATTGGCTAAATGTAGATATCAAGATAGAATTACGTGTAGTACATTGCCATGTCGCTGCCGCGTCCGGTATTTTCACGCAATCTCAGTGATTTCGAAACGAACCTCAAGGTTGTTTTCCGCCGTCTCGGACGACAAAGATCTAGGTCAATTTAGTGTCGAATTTCTCAAGAGCGGATGACAATAATATGCGTAAACCACTTTACAGTTACACATGCACTGTACTTCATACCCAGAATGAATATTTTGCGTAATCGTTTCTGAATGAATTTCGAAAAAAAAAACGTTAAAGGCAATGTGCAATGTATTGTGCAAGGGGTCTTAGGAAGATATATACAATGTCTCCATATCTCATCAAGGTGTGCTGGGCTTTATCTGAAATATTGATCAGAAAAAAGCATCAAGACCAGATAAAGTGTACAATGTATTTCTTAATCGCGGCGCTCTTTGACGAACCATTATCTTATTTAAATTTTTGAAAAGTAATTGTCTACTTCCGCTCTACCCGCATCATGGAAGCGGGAAAAAGTACTCAAAGTATACAAATTCGAACAGAAACAATTTTTGTTCAATTATATACCTATATCGCTAACTTCACATACATGCGGAGTTAATGCTCTTACCTCATGTGAAGTTAGGTCCTCTTAGAACACAATCTATAAACAAATCGTAAGCTTTCTTAGATCTATGTAAATCCAATCACATCTCGTGTAACGCTCAGCATGGTTTTCGTTGGTTGTTTAGCACCATCACTCAGCTTACTGAATTCACACTTGTTCTTGATTGAGACCATCGAGTAGATGCTTTGTTCACGAATTTTTAAAAAGCCGTCGACACTATACACACACTTAGCTAATGTATAAACTCAACCTTGTCAACAGCATTATTTTCTTAATTCCTTTACGAGCTATTGCAGGTGGTGTGAGCTCTGGCAAAGAAACATCAGTTTCCTGAAAACCGTTGTCATGTTTTTTGACAAGAATACTAATGTAGTTTATTTCAATTGATACACGGCCACGATCCCAACGCAAGACACGCAACAACAAAAGACACACACACACCGCTGCTCCGCGTTGCAAAATCACTCGCTCACTCTGCCACGTCGTCACAGCGAGGGCAAGGCACAAAACGGTGAGAAGCGACGGGTCGGCGGTGGGTGGTGTAGTTGGTCGTCGGAACAACGGGTGCAAGCATTCGCCAGTGCCATTCCTTTCTCCATGGCCAGCGCTTTTCTCCGCAGCTGCGCTGCGAAGGCATTGAAGGCACTGGCCCACGATGGCTGGCAGCGACGGCATGACACTCCTACCGGCGGGCGAACCTTGGAGACTGATGCACCGAAAGAGGATCGGCGGAGCCATCAAGGCCGAGTCACCGAGGTCTTCCAGGAACCCGCAGGCCCCAAACCTGACTGGCTTCCATGACGGACTCGTCGCGAAGACTGAGCGGACCATGTGGTGCAGCTTCGGAGTTGCGGTCTTACAGGAACCAAAGGCCCTAAAGCATGTTGAGGTGTTGCAGGAACCGAAAGGCCCTAAACCGTCCCCTGGCGCACACCTGGTCTAGTTTTCTTCTCCGACCTCGTTCTGACGAGTGCACACAGCAGGTCGCCGGAAGGAGCCGCCACCCGCTCAATGCCTTGCCACCAGAGGCAACACCGCACCACAGCAGAGAACCACGCACCGAGGGACGGAGCCGCTCTTGAGGTGGTGGTGGCGCGATCGCGCGTATGATGTCACCTGCGCTGGCGATGCCCTTCTCGAACGGCGGGGCCGGGAGCTGCAGCAGCGCGTAGAAGACCACGCCACCACCAGGACCCACGCCAGGCTCGATGACGGTGACGGAGGAGGAACCGGCGGAATCGCGCGTCATCGAACGCCAGAGGTGCAGCTCGCACCACGGAAATGATCACGTGCCGTGGCCGGGTTAGAGTCGCTACTAGCTGTGGAACGAGTACCTCCAGCCTTCCCCACGATCATGGTCCGTCCCGGAACGCAGCCGGGGCCCCACGTTATGGGCGCCAATGGGGGAAAACGCCTCGGTCCCGCGGTCCACGGCCTCAGCTCCAGTCCCGACCGGTCGCGCCCAAGGGCGCCCAGCCGTAGCTCGCGTGTTCCTCGCACAACTGCACTCTTGCTTGCTTGCTTTCCTTTGAGAGTGGCTCGTACCCACTATGGGGGATTGGCCAAGAACCGGGTGATTGAAGGAAAACAATTATCGGAGTCTAATAACGATCACTTTAGAAAAAAAATTGAGCGGATTTTATTCATATGGAATGGAATTGAAAGGAATTTATTCATATAAAATTTAAGAATTTAGCAAGGAAATCGTCCTGATTCAATTATAAACCCCACAACAGCTGCACCAACATCCCTATGACAACGTACGAGAGAAGAGGCACTAAAAGATACAATATTGGGTATCGTAATATTCAATCCAGCACTGTGAAATTTTTCTCGCGCGTCCGTTCTCTTCTTTGTCCACGGTTGGCTCCTATCCACTATTCACATTAGCGTTCCCACAGTACATAGTCCTCTTTTTTTCCTTTTGGCATTGTCCAGGTCAGAAAATATGCAAATAACTTACACAATACACTGAGTAAGCTTGGATACCTAGGTCGCAAACTACGCGTAACTCTAAGACAAACTAATCTAATTACTCATAAAATACTCGTAAGGCTAATTATTGAATATGCCGCTACTATCTATCTTAAACCCCTACACAAAATCCGACATTATTAAGACAGAATCAGTTCACAAAAACTCTTTCATTTCATTTATCACCGTTATTACAGGTACATTTCGCGCCGTCTCATTTAACTCACGTTCTTGGCCGGTTTACCTCCTCTTTCCCGTTAGCGTCACATTGAGTATCTCAAGCTCCTACTCTCCCTGTTTTACTGACCTCACTACACCTATCCATGCACCTGTCCCATGCAAAGCCACTTAGCTACAAGAAAAAGTCACGAGCATAATTTATCTGACTTTTACGCCCATGCCAAAACATTGAAAAACAGTTTTTAACACGAATGTATTTTATGGCGGGCTCCAGCGAAAATGTGTACCATATGCGTATACGCATATGATACATATATATATGCATATGGCATACGTATACGTCACGCAATCGCCACGCTAATTTCCTGGTATCCCCGTGAGATAATGCTAGATTGCCGTCTTGTGAGGCGGTAAGAGAGGAAAGAGAAATGTTCGGAGAACTCCACGAGATGGTGTTGCCGTCCACGCATCATGTAAGTGTGGAACAAGGAAATAAAGTAAACTTTAGAAGAGCGTAAGCACGCGTCTAGGGATCATCGAGAAGCCAAAAAGTAGGTATTACATGAAGAAGAGGTGCTCCTTAGATAAAACGAATACCAATTAAGAAAGGGATGGCAAGTGAGCTCATGCAAGAGAAAATTAAAGGCGAAAGTGAACGTTGGGTGCATAGCATTCACAAAAGAGACAAAGGCGCCCCAAAAAGATTCTGGAACCATATAAGAGCACTCGGAGCACCAACTAAAATCTCGCAAACGGCTATAAGGGATGAAGACGGTAACATCTACGAGGGCGACGATGCGCTGCGGTACATCACAGACGTTATTAGGGATAACTTCGGCACGAAAGAAAGGCTAGTTCAGACTCAAACAGATCGAGCAGCAACAGAGAAGCCTGAGAGATCAAAATTTAGCATAGAAAGATTTTACTGGAAAAAAGCTGAAGAAAATGTCCCTATTAACATGGCATCAGGACCCGATGAAATCCCATTGCAGCTAATCAAAAACCTAGGTCCAAAGAGCAAGGCTCTGCTGACTAATGCCATAGAGCAAGTGATTAGAACGAGGAAAATTCCGATTGGATGGCATGAAAGCAAGATGAACCTCATCTACAAAGGCAAAAGGTGATAAGGATAAGATAAGCTCGTACAGGCCAGTTACAGTATCGTCGGTGATATTGTCACGTAGTAGTGACGCTGAAGAAAACAGTCGTAAAACTGTGTACAACGAAACTGGTTGTTTATTGGGCGAACCTGTGCCCACAAAAGCAAGGTACACTCAAAGCACAACGATAGCGGCGAACACAGTCGGCGATCGTCGAAAATCTGATCAGCGGCGAAACGCGTCGGCTTTTATACCTGAGTCATCGAAGGTTCTAGATTAATCCCTGATGCCCGCGTGTCTTCCAGAAAGTTCTAGACAATTCGCGTCAGTCATGCAATCAGATAACATAAGCGTCGGTGAAAACAGGCAATGGAAAGAAGCATCGATAACGTTCTAGAAACTTCCGATACAGGCGCGTCCTGCGCCGAGCGATAACGTTAACATTTGTTAGCCGGTGGAAAGCGGCCACCGGTGAAAGATAAACATCTATACGTGTCAATACCCTCCCCTTAAAAAGCATCGTCCCGATGCTACAAACAAATGTGAAAGCGAAAACAAAACCACGCGTAATAAAGAAAAAAAAATAAAGTAACAAAGTACCTAAGTTCGTCAGCGGGCGTAGAAAGGCTTAAGACGCACCACATGGACGACTTCGGGTCGTGCGCGGCGCCGCTGTGATTGCGAAATGCCGTCTGGCACGACCTCATAGTCCAGTGCGCCAATACGTCGGATGATCTTATATGGTCCGAAATAGCGACGTAAGAGTTTTTCGCTAAGTCCTCGTCGGCGTATCGGAGTCCAGACCCAAACACGGTCTCCGGGCTGGTACTCGACGTAGCGTCGTCGAAGATTGTAGTGTCGGCTGTCGGTCCTCTGCTGGTTCTTGATGCGCAGGCGGGCGAGCTGTCGACCTTCTTCGGCACGCTGCAAATAGGTGGCAACGTCTAGATTTTCCTCATCGGTGACGTCCGGTAGCATGGCGTCAAGTGTCGTTGCCGGGTTCCTTCCGTAGACCAGGTTGAACGGCGCCATGTGCGTCGTTTCTTGCATGGCCGTGTTGTATGCGAAGGTCACGTACGGAAGGATGGCATCCCACGTCTTGTGTTCGACGTCGACGTACATTGCCAGCATGTCGGCGATGGTCTTATTTAGGCGCTCGGTGAGGCCATTCGTCTGCGGGTGGTAGGCGGTGGTCCGGCGATGGCTTGTCTGGCTGTATCGCAGGATGGCTTGAGTTAGTTCTGCCGTAAAGGCCGTGCCTCTGTCGGTGATGAGGACTTCTGGAGCACCGTGACGCAGGAGAATGTTCTCAACGAAGAATCGGGCTACCTCGGCGGCACTGCCTTTGGGCAAGGCTTTTGTTTCGGCGTAGCGGGTGAGGTAGTCCGTAGCTACGACGATCCATTTATTCCCGGACGTCGACGTCGGAAAAGGCCCAAGTAAGTCCATCCCGATCTGCTGGAATGGTCGGCGAGGTGGTTCGATCGGCTGTAGAAGTCCGGCTGGCCTTGTCGGCGGTGTTTTGCGTCGCTGACAGTCTCGGCATGTCCTTACGTAATGGGCGACGTCGGCAGAGAGGCGAGGCCAGTAGTATTTTTCTTGTATCCTCGCGAGCGTGCGGGAAAAACCGAGATGTCCAGCCGTTGGGTCGTCATGGAGAGCTTGCAGAACCTCTGGACGCAACGCTGAGGGTACCACGAGGAGGTAGTTGGCTCGGAGAGGCGAAAAGTTCTTCTTTAGGAGAATGTCGTTTTGCAAGAAAAACGACGCCAATCCTCGCCTGAACACCTTCGGCACAGTGACGGTCTTGCCTTCTAGGTAGTCTACAAGGCTCCTTAGTTCCGGGTCGGCTCGCTGTTGTTCAGCGAATTCGTCGGCACTGATGGGTCCCAAGAAAGTGTCGTCATCCTGGTCGTCCTGTGGCGGCGGTTCGACGGGGGCGCGAGACAAGCAGTCGGCGTCAGAGTGCTTTCGGCCGGACTTGTAGACGACGGTGATGTCGAATGCTTGAAGTCTGAGACTCCATCGTGCGAGGCGACCTGAAGGATCCTTCAAGTTAGCTAGCCAACACAAGGCGTGGTGGTTGCTTACAACTTTGAAGGGCCTGCCATAGAGGTAGGGGCAAAACTTTGACGTAGCCCAGATGATGGCGAGGCACTCCTTTTCTGTTGTGGAATAATTTGATTCCGCCTTCGATAGCGACCGGCTAGCGTAACTTACAACCCTTTCTAGTCCGTCACTCCTCTGCACAAGCACGGCGCCGAGTCCTACGCTGCTTGCGTCGGTGTGGACTTCGGTATCGGCGTTTTCGTCGAAATGTGCAAGAATGGGCGGCGATTGCAGGCGTCGCTTCAGTTCTTCAAATGCTTCGATTTGCGGCGTCTCCCACTTGAACTCGACGTCGGCCTTCGTGAGGTATGTCAGTGGCTCGGCGATCCGTGAAAAATCCTTGACGAAGCGCCTGTAATAGGCGCACAGGCCAAGAAATCTACGCACTGCCTTCTTGTCTACGGGCGGAGGAAAGTCAGTGATGGCCGCCGTTTTCTGTGGGTAAGGGCACACTCCAGACTTGTTGATGACATGGCCCAAAAACAAGAGCTCCTCGTATGCGAAGCGGCACTTTTCTGGCTTCAACGTGAGTCCGGAGGTCTTGATAGCTTGAAGAACTGTTTCAAGGCGCCGGAGGTGTTCCTCGAAGCTTGAGGCAAACACAACGACATCGTCCAAATAGACGAGGCAAGTCTGCCACTTCAAGCCTGCCAGTACTGTATCCATGACCCGTTGGAAAGTCGCAGGTGCCGAACAAAGACCAAACGGCATGACCTTGAACTCGAACAGTCCGTCTGGTGTTATAAAGGCAGTCTTCTCCCGGTCTCTCTCGTCGACTTCGATTTGCCAGTAGCCGGTTTTGAGGTCCATCGACGAAAAATACTTTGCGTTGTAGAGTCGATCCAAGGCGTCGTCAATCCGTGGGAGAGGGTATACGTCCTTCTTCGTGATTTTGTTGAGGCGACGATAATCGACGCAGAAACGTAGGGTTCCATCCTTCTTCTTCACTAACACCACGGGGGACGCCCACGGACTCTTGGACGGCTGGACGATGTCGTCGCGTAGCATTTCGTCGACTTGTTGCCTTATGGCCTCGCGTTCGCGCGCCGAAACTCGGTACGGGCTCTGACGGAGTGGGCGGACATATTCGTCGGTTATAATGCGGTGCTTGGCGACCGGGGTTTGTCGAACTTTTGACGACGACGAGAAGCAGTCCTTGTATTGCAGGAGCAGAGCTTTTAGCTGTTCTTTCTTATGCCAAGGAAGGTTCTGATTGACGTCGAAAGTTGGTTCAAGTACTACAGTCTTCGTTGCAGGTGCACTAGAATCCGTGAAGGCAAAAGCACTGCCGGCTTGTACTATTTCGTCGATGTAGGCGACCGTTGTGCCTTTGTTAATGTGCTTGTATTCGTCGCTGAAGTTCGTGAGCATCACTCTTGCTTTCCCTTCACGTAGCTTAGCTATGCCTCTAGCGACGCAAATTTCACGATCGAGCAGTAAGTGATGATCGCCCTCGATGACGCCCTCCATATCTGCAGGCACTTCGGCACCGACGGAAATCATTACACTGGAGCGAGGCGGAACGGTGACTTGTTCTTCTAGCACATTCAAGGCATGGTAACTGATGTCTGTATCCGGTGGTATCGCGTTGTGCGTTGAAAGCGTTATTGACTTGGACCTTAAATCGATGACTGCACCATGTTGGTTTAGAAAGTCCATGCCTAGGATGACGTCCCTGGAGCAGTGCTGCATGATTACGAAGCTCGCCGGGTAAGTGCGATTGTTAACCGTGACTCGCGCTGTGCAGATTCCAGCCGGCGTTATTAGGTGGCCTCCAAGTGTCCGGATATCAGGTCCTTGCCAGGCCGTCCTCACCTTCTTCAACTTGGCGGCGAACGGGCCACTGAAGACGGAATAGTCAGCTCCAGTGTCGACAAGAGCGGTGACGCTATGACCATCGATTACCACGTCTAAGTCGGTAGACCGTCGTCTGGCGTTGCGGTTAAGTCGTGGCGTCGGATCACGGCTACGTCGGCTTGCTTCGCTGCTGCTACGTCGCGTCGGTAGGTCTTCTTTCGGCGGCGAAGTGTTGTCGTCAAGGCTCTTGCTAGGCGGTGTGCTGGTACCTCGTTGTGATGATGCGTGAGTTGTCGTCGTCGGTGGCGGCGGAGGATCTTCGGTATTGCGTCGTACAGCAACCGCACCTCCATCGGTTGCTGCCTTTAGTTTCCCGGATAGGGGCTCACGGACCGGCCCCGCGCTGGGCCAGTGTATGGTCGGCGCTGCGGCGACAGGTAACGTCCTGGTGACGGCGAGCGTGAGGGTCGTCGTGGTTGCCACTGGGCTCCGGCGAGGTAGTCAGCGATGTCGCGTGGTCGCTCGCCAAGCTGTGGACGTGGCGCGTTGACGGCGAACCCTCGTAGGCCCATCTCGCGGTATGGGCATCGGCGGTAGACATGGCCGACTTCCCCGCAGTGATAGCAGAGCGGGCGGTGGTCGGGGGCGCGCCAAATGTCCGTCTTCCGCTGGTAGCTGCGCTGGGCGACGGGTGGGCGTGCTGGCGAGGGCGGCGGTTGACGACGGAACTGCGGCGTTACGGGGCCCTGGCGCGAGCGCGGAGGGGGGCCTTGACGACGGGCGACGGCGGCGTAGGTCATCGCTTGCGGCTGTAGTTGAGGCGATGCCGGAACTTCTGGCACTTCCAGTGATCGCTGAACCTCTTCTTTAACTATATCGGCGATTGAAGTCACCTGAGGCTGCGACCTCTGGAATAATTTCTGTAGTTCTTCCCGTACAACAGCTCTGATCGTCTCGTGCAGGTCGTCGGCGCCTAGAGCTTGAGCTTCGGCGTAGTTTGTCAGCGCACGGCGGTTGTATTGTCTGGCTCGCATTTCAAGCGTCTTCTCGATCGTTGTCGCCTCCGAAACAAATTCTGCCACAGTCTTGGGCGGGTTGCGCATCAATCCAGTGAATAGATGCTCTTTGATGCCCCGCATCAAGAACCTAACTTTCTTTTCTTCAGACATGTCGGGGTCGGCGTGGCGGAAGAGGCGAGTCATCTCCTCCGTGAAGATCGCGATGCTCTCGTTCGGCAATTGAACTCTGGTTTCCAGGAGAACTTCAGCCCTTTCTTTTCGTACGACACTCGTGAAGGTCCTCACGAAGTTCTCGCGAAATAGGTCCCAAGTCACCAGGGTGGTCTCCCTGTTCTCAAACCATGTCCGAGCAGCGTCATCCAACGAAAAATAGACATGGCGCAGCTTGTCATCGTCTCTCCATTTGTTGAATGTCGCGGTCCTCTCGTACGTCTCCAGCCATGTTTCAGGGTCTTCAGCTGATGATCCACGGAAGGTCGGTGGCTCCCGAGGTTGCTGCAGCAGGATGGGGGACGCTGGGGCTGCCATTGCGGTCGTTGACTTGGCCTTGATCGCTGTGGTCTTCTCGGGAAGAAGTCCGTATTCTGGCAAAAGACCTCGCTGCCTACGGCTAGCTCGCTGGTCCTTGGCGACGTTGGTCTCGTCCTCCGGTTTCGGGCTTGGGTCGCGGCTTTGCGGGGGCGTCCGCTGCATGGACACAAAAGCACCTCCACCAGATGTCACGTAGTAGTGACGCTGAAGAAAACAGTCGTAAAACTGTGTACAACGAAACTGGTTGTTTATTGGGCGAACCTGTGCCCACAAAAGCAAGGTACACTCAAAGCACAACGATAGCGGCGAACACAGTCGGCGATCGTCGAAAATCTGATCAGCGGCGAAACGCGTCGGCTTTTATACCTGAGTCATCGAAGGTTCTAGATTAATCCCTGATGCCCGCGTGTCTTCCAGAAAGTTCTAGACAATTCGCGTCAGTCATGCAATCAGATAACATAAGCGTCGGTGAAAACAGGCAATGGAAAGAAGCATCGATAACGTTCTAGAAACTTCCGATACAGGCAGCGTCCTGCGCCGAGCGATAACGTTAACATTTGTTAGCCGGTGGAAAGCGGCCACCGGTGAAAGATAAACAACTATACGTGTCAATAGCATTGGAGAGATTGTGTCTCCTTGCCTGACCCCTTTCTTGATAGGTATCTTTCTACTTTTCTTGTGGAGAACCAAGGTAGCTGTGGAATCCTTGTAGATATTTGCTAAGATATTCACGTATGTATTCTCTACTCCTTGATTACGCAATGCCTCTATGACTGCTGGTATCTCTACTGAATCGAATGCCTTTTCATAATTTATGAAAGCCGTATAGAGAGGTTGATGGTACTCCGCGGCTTTCTCGATTACCTGATTGATGACATGCATATGGTCCATCGTAGAATATCCCTTCCTGAAGCCAGCCTGTTCTCTTGGTTGGCTGAAGTCAAGTGTTGTCCTGATTCTATTGGAAATTATCTTGGTGAATATTTTATACAATACTGAAAGCAAGCTTATGGGTCTGTAATTCTTCAATTCTTTAACGTCTCCCTTCTTATGGATAAGTAAAATGTTGACGTTCTTCCAGCTCTCTGGTGCACTTGAAGTTATCAGGCATTGCGTATAAAGGGCCGCAAGCTTTTCAAGCATGATATCTCCTCCATCTTCGATTAAATTTACTGTTATTCCATCTTCTCCAGGCGCTTTTCCCCTGGTCATTTCTTTCAAGGCCCTTATAACTTCATCGCCAGTTATAGAAGGAGCCTCAGTATCCGGTTTATCACTATTTCGAACCGAAGTAGTTTGGCTGTTTTGGGCACTGTACAGGTCAGTATAGAATTCTTCCGCTGCTTTTATTATGTCATCGAAATTGCTGATGATATTACCATGCTTATCTTTCAGTGCATACATCTTGCCTTGTCCTATGCCAAGCTTTCTTCTTACTGATTTAATGCTGCGTCCATATTTTACGGCTTCCTCAATTTTTCCCACGTTATAAATTCGAATATCCCTTAATTTCTTCTTGTTGATCAGTTTTGACAGTTCAGCGAATTCTATCTGATCTCTTGAGTAGGACGCTTTCATGTTGTGTCGTTTCTTTATTAGGTCCTTTGTTTCTTGGGAGAGCTTCCCTACAGGTTGCTTTGGTGCCTTACCTCCCACTTCAATTGCTGCTTCTGAGATCAGCCTAGTTACGGTTTCATTCATTACCTGATATGTTATCTTCATCTTCCTGTTCTAAAGCTGCATATTTGTTTGCGAGCACCAGCCTGAATTGGTCTGTTTTCACCCTTACTGCGTCTAGGTTGGCCTGTTTCCTCTTGACTAATTTCACTCTTTCTCTCTTCAAATTGAGAGAAATCCTAGACCTCACTAGCCTATGGTCACTGCATTTTACCTTACCTAACACTTCTACATTCTGCACTATGCTTGGATCAGCAGAGAGTATGAAATCTATTTCATTCCTTGTTTCTCCATTAGGGCTTTTCCAGGTCCACTTCCTGTTGGTGCGCTTCCTGAAGAATGTATTCATTATTCGGAGCCTATTTCTTTCCGCGAATTCCACCAACATCTCTCCTCTTTCATTCCTAGAATAGATGCCGTAGTTGCCAATTGCTTGCTCGCCAACCTGCTTTTTGCTCACTTTTGCATTGAAGTCGCCTATGACTACACTATACGGAGTTTGCACCTTTCTCATTGCTAATTCCACATCTTCATAAAAATGTTCTATCTCTTCATCATCGTGACTGGAAGTTGGGGCGTAGGCGTTTACTACCTTCATTTTGTACCTCCCATTCAGCTTTATTATGACGACTGCTACCCTCTCATTATTGCTGCAGAATTCATCAATGTTGCCCGCTATGTTGTTATGGACTAGAAATCCTACCCCGGATTCTCTCTTATCTGGAAGATCTCTGTAGCAGAGGACGTGGCCGTTAGTCAGCACTGTGTAAGCTTCCCCAGTTTCTTCTAACCTCACTAAGGAGGAGGAGGAGGAATAAACTTTATTTGTGTAGCAGATTTGTGAGACCTAGGCGTCTCTACCTAGATGACGGCCTCGAGCCCTTGAGCTCTGGCGGCATCTTCGGCCTGCTGGATTGCCTTAAGTTGGTCTTCCAGCTCTGCACCTCACTAAGGCCAATAATATCCCAGGCAATGCCTGATAATTCCTCAAATAGTCCTGCTAAGCTAGCCTCACTCGAGAGGGTGCGCGTGTTGAACGTTGACAGGTTCAGTTTCCATTGTAGAATATCCGTTCCTAAAGCCAGCCTGTTCTCTTGGTTAACTGAAGTAGTGTTGCTCTGTTGTGCGCATGAAGCCGTACATTGCGCGTTCATAACTTTCTTTCTTTTCGTTTTTTCTCTCATGCCCTTCTTTATTTATGCTTTTCATCCATCTTCGTGAGCTTGCTTCAGCGTTCATTGACTGCGCCAGCGTGATGTTTATGTTTTTGTTTTGCTGTACTTTCGCCTTGCCGGCCTTCTTTCTTTTTTCTTCTTACGCCTTTTTTTGGCATCGAGGCGATGAGTTTGTTTGGAAGGGGGGATGTTGCCACCTGTATAGGTAGTGGGTCAAGGGCAAGAGTGGGTCGAGCCCAAGAGAACAAAGAAGACCGCGCGCCCCTTCCCTGCTCGAGCCAGCCCCGACGGACGCGTTTTCCAAGAACCAGCTGCTCTACGGTTTATTAAACCTTCTATACTACTTCTCAAGGCTTGTGATAATATTGCGCGTTTCTTGTGGACGATGCGCGTGGGCGCTCTGACGAAGAAGACGAACTGCTCCTTGCTCTGGAGCTGTCGGCTGAACTGGCCAGCGCTGCAGTTGTTTTTTGTAAATATACTTTGTAAATAGTCTCGAGTGCTTAATTCATTGTTCGTGCAACAATAGTACACCATATATTGATAATTACGACTTGTAGCTGGTCAGTTCGGAAGTCGAACACTTGGAATGAATTGTGAGGATGATACCAATTTCAGCATCAGCGTTTTCAAAGTGCTCGACGAAATGCACTCTTCTACCAGTTATTGTGGAGCCTCAATGCATAAAAAGGCGTTTGTTAACAAAGTAAGTGGAACAACAGTGCATTTTAGCGCAAGCTGGACGACGCTTAACCTCAAACGTAATAACAGTTTCAAAATACTTCCAAGTGGACGTGACCTAATAACTCACTCCATGGAATTCATAAATTGCAATATGTGTGGGAAGTAATTAGTTAAAACGATGAATAAGAAAATTTGATAAATTAGTTAATTACGGATTTTGATTCCGTGTTCAAGCCAATGTTAGCCTCTTCGAGCAATCCATCTGAATAAGCACATTTCTGCTATATGCCAAAGACGTTTTCAAAAACGCTGTTAACGTAAAAACAAAAAAAAATCACAGCATATCCACGAGGTGAATGATGATGATGGGGCGAAGCTCCGGAGGGATCATCGGTAAACCGTGAATACTCTGAGTAATTCGCCCAGTATATGATCAAGTAAACACGTGAGAAGCAGTGTGTGTATGTATACAATACGTTTTATTTTCTTAGACGCTTCTTCTTAGATGCTTGGTTTGCGGAGTCCCTTCATTACCTGTCACGCCTGTCGATACGCGCGCTTTCGCGCCGATTCCCTGTTCCTTACATTTTGAAGATCCGCTTCCCGCCGCAGCCGCACGGCTTCGGCCTCTCGTTCTCGCACTGCGGGGTCTTCGCGCCGCCGCCGCGCTGCCTGTCGTGAAGCCGCGGCCTCTCACCGCGGGATTCTGCCTGCGAGCCGGCGCCGCCGCCGCCTTCCGTGCTCTCCGCTCCGCAGCCTTGTCTTCCATCCGGCGACTCCGAGCGAAAGAGAAAGCGCGCCAAGAGCGAGCACCTTTTATTATAACACCCCCTAGCGGTAACCCGTCGCACTGCATTGTAGCGCGCCGCCGCCGCCTTCCGCGCTCTCCGCTCCGCAGCCTTGATGATGATGATGATGATGATGATGATGCCTCAATCAATGGCACAACCCACTGTGGGGGATAGGCCACGTACCGGGTGGTATTATGATAGAAATTTAAAATAAATTAGTTTAGGAATAAATAAGTAATAAAAATTAAAGGAACATAAATAAATAATTGAAGATGTGAAACGAACCGATAATAAAAGAATTAAGTAGTCTATACCAAGTTAGTCAGCCTTACCTAGATAGGAGTATTAATATGAATTTAATAATTAATTAAATGCAGTAAAGGACAGACGTAAATTTTGAATAATAATATCAACACTAAATAATTGTGATTTTGTAACATTACTTTTTGAAATTGCTAAATCTATTTTTATTGAAGAATAAATAAATCAATCATGGAAAGATGGGAAAATATTAATAAGGCTATCTTCTTGTGACACAAAAAATTATAAATTGCTCGGCAAACATTCCCGTGGCCATATCCTAACACCGTGGCTCCAAGTGAGAGTATAACTGGACTGCTTAAAGGCAGTCCTAGATTGCGAAGTGGGATTTCCAAACATCGTTGTCGATGATTAGAAAAGCGCCGACACGATAATAAAAAGTGATCGATGGATTCGGGTTCATTGCAGAGGTAGCATATTGGGGATGCCGCGAGACCACATCTGTGCAAGTAAAAATTTAGTTGTGGAATACGGCAACGCAGCCTTGTAAATGTTACTTCGAATTGTCTTCCATCCGGCGACTCCGAGCGAAAGAGAAAGCGCGCCAAGAGCGAGCACCTTTTATTATACCACCCCTAGCATTAACCCGTCGCACTACATTGTAGGTTTTCTCATCAACAATACGAAAAACTAGCGCCATCTAGTGACATTATATACACTTATATATACAAAGATCGACACTTACGCCATCTAGTGAACACTTCATAAAACTACAGGTGGCTACATACTACATCGGAGGAAGGACAGACCCACGCCCTAAGGAGCTTCGCCCCTAAAACAAAACAAGAACAACAAGAAAAACAACGAAAAGAAAATTGAGCAGACGCACTTAAGACAGTTTACATGTGGGAACGCGAAAGCATTGTAATCCCTTTGGCGAAATGTTTTCGGATAATGTGTTCGACATGAATTAAAGTTCTTTCTGCTGATTCGCTGTTTCTACTTGCGTATACGCTGGCCACGGACCGGCTCATTTTAAACACTCGTGACGTGGCGTCGACAGTCCATCGCAGTAGACACAGCACCGCCGAAATCCGAATAGCTAGTGACGTCCGGGAAGCAGCAGGCTCATGTTATACATTTATGACGCGGCGCCACCTGCTCGCCATTGGCTGCGCCGTCATGTGCCCAATGATGCACGCACTAGGCGACACCTTTAGTAAGTTAAATGGCTGCGACGTGACGTGTGCAATGACGCAGGCACTAGGCACGCATTTAGTCAGTCAGAGGCAGGGATCGCCTCTGTGACGTCGGGGACAGGGGCTCGTCTCACACCCCAGATGCCCTGGGTCGATTCTCACCCAGCCCGAAATATACAACTTTTTCTTTTCAAAGCCATGTAGTATATTCGTCAAAATTCGCGTGCCAACTTTTCAAGAAAAGACATCAAAAGCAAAGTAATTTATAATTATTATTATATAAAGACAGGTACTACTGATCAATAAGTTAATAAGAAGCAAGGACTTCATATTATGTTTTCATTGCGATCCAAGGCCAGCCCCCCACTCGTGGGTACGTGCCATAAGTTGAAGGAAGAAGTAGAAGAGCCAGCACGGGCCCATCAGTTGGTGAAGCGTAGCCACATAGAACGCTGATCAACGACGAGCCTTAAAGGAAGATATCCCTTTCGTATTTATTCGCTTGAGTTTCACTGCGGGAATGAGCTCGCAGGAATTGCCACTGCGTGAGAAAAGCATGGCGTCTTCGAGCCGAGGTACGTCCCCTCCGGCCTCACAGTTGACGCCACTGGAGCCTATGGCGAACAAGTACTCGACGAGAACGCAATCAGCGGCATACAACCAGGGCCGGACGAGTGCGAGCGTTCAAATTCCCTCGGATGGGGCAGCGATGAACAAGTACTCCACGAGAACGCGCTCGCCCGGGTTCAGCCAGGGCCGGAGGAGCGCCCAAATTTCCGTGGATCCCACCACGGTGGACTCGACGAGAACGCCCTCGCCCACGCTCAGCCGGGGCTCGACGAGTGCGAGCGTTCAAATTTCCGCGGATGGGGCCATGACGGACAAGTACTCCACGAGAACGCGTTCGCCCGCGTTCAGCCAGGGCCGGCGGAGCGTCCAAATTCCCGTGGATCCCATTAAGGTGGACAAGTACTCGACTAGAACGCCCCCGCCCACGTTCAGCCATGGCCGGAGGAGCGTCCAAATTCCCGTGGATCCGACTAGGGCGGACGAGTACTCGACGAGCACGCCCCCGCCTGCGTTCAGCCGGGGCCCGACGAGTGCGAGCGTTCAAATTTCCGCAGATGGGGCCACGATGGACAAGTACTCCACGAGAACGCGCTCGCCCGCGTTCAGCCAGGGCCGGCGGAGCGTCCAAATTCCCGTGGATCCGACTAGGGTGGACGAGTACTCGACGAGCACGCCCCCGCCTGCGTTCAGCCAGGGCCCGACGAGTGCGAGCGTTCAAATTCCCGCAGATCGGGCCACAATGGTCAAGTACTCAACGAGAACGCGCTCGCCCGCCTTAAGCCAGGGCCGGAGGAGCGTCGAAACTTTCGTGGAATCGAGTACGGCGGACGAGTACTCATCGAGAACACCCTCGCTCCCGTTCAGCCAGGATCCGACGAGTGCGAGCGTTCAAATACCCGCGGGTCGGGCCACGATGGACAAGTACTCGACGAGAACGCGCTCGCCCGTGTTAAGCCAGGGACGGAGGAGCGTCCAAATTTCCGTGGATCCGACTAGGCTGGACGAGTACTCGACGAGAACGCCACCACCTGCGTTCAGCCAGGGCCCGACGAGTGCGAGCGTTCAATTTCCCGCGGATCGGGCCACGATGGACAAGAGCTCAACGAGAACGCCCTCACCTGCATTAGGCCAGGCTCGGAGGAGCGTCCAAATTCCCGTCGATCGGAGCGGCCTTCTGAGCGGCTTCGTCGCCTCGGACAGTGAGCAGGTCGTGCAGCACAACGTCTACGTCATCCTCGGCCACGGTACTGTGCAGAGGCGGGTGCTGGCCGCCGCCATCCTGTCCATGGTGGCGCTGTTTTTCCACACACTCGCACTGCGGCTCATTGGACGCGACGTGGACCACTGGTGCAGGCCTCCGGAAGAGCTGCTCCACATGTCACCGCACGAATGGAGGAATGTGGCCATACCCGTCGAAGCCGACGGGAGCTTCAGCCGGTGCACCGTCTACGACCCGCCCGTGCCGGTGAGCCGACTACTTGACCGCTTTGAAATAAGACCATTTTGCTGTTTACAGACAGATACTGTGATGCCGGGAGCATGGAAGGCTTGAAGGAAGGCGACGTAGGTCCCCACGAAAGCAGTTTAATGAAACAGACATCGCTTACAAGGCGAGATGGGGAACACAGAGAGCAAGAACAACGCGTAACCAATGCGGTGGTGAGACTGGTCGAGAGTAAGCGCTCGTGCGGCGCTTGCGCTCAGGCAAGCAACGGGGATAACTTAAAGGGAGCATGACACCCAATTTTTCGATCATAATCTGTGTTGTGGGAGGTAATCCTTGTGCGCTCAAGAATACGTTGGGCAAAATTTTCGCGCATTTGTGCCAGCACGTAATTTGTAATTTAATTTTTATCATAGGAGCTGTTTAAGCCGGCCGTAATTTGTGTCGCGAGCCGCAAAACCTCGCCGAGCTATGACGTCCCTGCATTGCCTAGCAACTCCGTACCAGCTGTGCGCAAGACTCCGCGCCTAGACACTGTGTGCCGCACGTCTGCTCCGCTTGCCATAAAGGTTCCGTGTAGCAGGTGTGGAGGCGGGGTTGCTAGTGCGCGGGCGGTAGTAGCAGCCAGGGGGTAACCGAGGAAGAACCGCACTCGCGAGGCCGCTTTGCGAGAATCACGCCACTTGGCCAAACAAGATTACAATCGCCGGCGTGGAGCTGATCCTGCAGAGAGAGCCGAGGAAACTTTAGCCAAGGTACAGCGCAGAGTCGAAGATCCCGAATACGTCGATCGAGAAAGGGAACGAAGGCCGATCGGTATACGGAACATTGCGCGAAAACCCAGACTACAGAGAAGCCGATGTATCACGGCGCCGAGCTCGTAAGTCCATGGGAGGAGCGTACGGCCGTTTCGAGCACCAAACACTTAGCAAAACCTAGCAAAAACTTAGTACAACTACAAGAACTATGCATGATCGTCGCTCCGCTGTTCTTAAGCCTTGCGCGTCTTAGCGCAAGCTTTTTAAATTTTTTGATATTACACTCGAAACGACAAGCAGTGCGGGGGAGCCGACCAAGTTTGTGAAACGACCATGGGAGCACTGAGGCGTAGGCGGCTGTTTAATGACCTACATGACACGCATGTCATGACCTATCATTTATGTCCGAAATCCATTCCAGTGGCTTTTGAGTGTTAATCTTTTTTCGCGGAGTCATTGTCATTTTTGCTGAGTCGTGAATATGACTATGACTTCTACCATCATCCTTAAGTGTTTCCTTCTTTAGTGCCTACGTCTGACCCATTCAAGGGGTTTTTGAGTGTTAATCATTTTTCGCTGAGTCAGTCATTTTTCTTGAGTCATGCTCATGACTATGACTTCTACTAGCATCCTTCAGCGTTTCCTTTAATTAGTGCCCACGTTCGAACAAACCGATTCCAGTGGTCTTTGAGGGGTAATCTATTTCGCTGAGTCATTGTCATTTTTGCTGAGTCATGATGCCTATGACTGACTTCTACCATCATCCTTTAGTGTTTCCTTCACTTAGTGCCCACATCTGAATCCATTCCAGGGGTTTTTGATTTGATTGTTAATCATTTTCGCCGAGTCATTGTCATTTTTGCTGAGTCATGATGCCTATGACTGACTTCTACCATCATCCTTTAGCATTTCGTTAACTTAGTACCCACGTCTGAATCCATTCCAGTGGTTTTTGAGTGTTAATCTTTTTTCGCTGAGTGATGCTCATGATCATGACTTCTCCCATCATCCTTTAGTGTTTCCTTCACTTCGTACCAACGTCCGAATCCACTTCAGTGGTTTTTGAGGGTTAATATTTTTCGCTCAGTCGTCATTTTTGCTGAGTCATGCTCATGACTATGACTTCTACCATCATCCTTTAGCGTTTCGTTCACTTAGTGCCCACATCCGAACCTTTCCAGTAGTTTTTCAGTTTTAGTCATTTTTGCTGAGTCATTGTCATTTTTGCTGAATCATGCTCATAACTATGACTTCCCCCATCATGCTTTAGTGTTTCATTCACTTCTTACCAACGTCCGAACCCATTTCAGTGGTTTTTGAGAGTTCATCTTTTTTCCCTGAGGCCCTTTCGTTTTTCTTGAGTCATACTCATGACTATAACTTCTACCATCGTCCTTTTGCATTTCGTTCCCTTAATGCCCACGTCCGAACCCATTCCAGTGATTTTTGAGTGTTAATCTTTTTTCGCTGAGTCATGCTTATGACTATGACTTCTACCATCCTCCTTTAGTGTTTCCTTCACCAAGTACCCATATCCAAACCCATTCTAGTTACATATCACGTTAACGAAACGACCATTAGATCACCAAGACGTAGGCGGCTGTTTCATGACCTACATGAGACACATGTCATGATATTCATGCCACGCCCTATCAGTTATGTTCGTCATACACTCTTGTCATATTATGCCAATTTTCGTACCTACCAAGTTAACGAAACGACCATGAGAGCACAAAGACGTAGGCAGGTAGATAGATAGATAGATAGATAGATACTATGAAAGTGGCAAACGTTGGCCAAGAAATGCTTCGGGTTTAAAAACGCCAGTTGTTAAAATGCAGACTCAAAGGAAACTGCCCACAAGTATGGTGTGTCCTTGTGAAGAAGGGATGTCAGAGGAGAAGCAAGCTGTGCGAAATTCTTGATAAATCGGCGGAATTATGAACAAAGGCCCAAGAAACTCGGAGGTATTTCACCGTCTTTGGTTGATGAAAGTTACGAACCGCCGAAGTCTTTTGTGGGTCTGGTCGAATTCCTGGCTTTCCACCTGAAAACCTAGTACAACAGCTTCACGCTCATCGAAGTGACACTTTTTCGAATTTAAAATGAGGCCAGCTCTCCATATGCAGTCAAGCACGATCGATAAGCTGTCATTATGCTCTTGAAATGTCTTGCCATAAATAATCACGTCATCTAGATAGCGCATACAAATTTCACTTTTGAGTCCGCGGAGCGCTGTATCCATAAACCTCTCGAATGTGGCCGGAGCAATGCACAAGCCGAAAGGCGTAACGTTGAACTCAAGGAGTTCGTCGGGCGTTACGAAGGCTGTCTTCTCCTTGTCCGAGGGGTGCATAGGAATTTGCCAGTATCCTGACCGCAAGTCAACGGAAGAAAAATAGGACGCGGAGTGCAGACAATCAATGGCGTGCATCTATACGTGGCAGTGGGTACACATATTTTTTTGCGACGGCGTGGAGACAGGCGGCAGTCCAGGCAAAACCGCCTCAAGTTGTCCTTTTTGACGAGAATCACCGGAGCTGCCTACGGATTGCATGATTCTTGTACGAATCCTTTCGGCAACAATTCTTGAACTTGCTTAGCGATGCTTTTCTTCTCAGAAGGCCAAACGCGAAATGGCTTCTGCCGAATTGGCGGAGCTTGCCCGGTATGGATCCGACTAGACGACGGCAGCGTGTTGGTTGACTTTTGGTCTAGCGCAAAATCAAACACTGAAGCGTAACTTGCCAGTACCTCTTGAAGGAGAGACGCGGTTCAGCAGAAAGGGAGCGACTTGTTGATCATGCGCTCAAAGCCAAGGGAATAATCAGGGTAGGAATCGGGACCTCCGGCAGGCTGTCCTAACCTGTCCAGAGCGGTTTCACGGTTTGGGCAGTCATCGTAGTTTCTTCGACAAAGCTTGCCATTTTATGTCCTGCCGGCAGAGATATCGGTTGTGTTGAGCCATTTACGGTCCACAAGTGGGTAGAACTGTCGACGGCGAGCGCGAGGCACTGTCACATTTTTTTGAGCGCGTTGTTGATATTGGGCTCGACTAAACCATAACAGGATTGCTTACGAGGACGAGAAGAGTTTACGGGTACGAACATTGCTGTCCGTGGGGGCACACAGACATCTTGCGACACAGAGAAAACGTCCGAGGTATCATTCGTACTTCGGTCACGGGAGTACACATGGCGCTACGAAGAGAAATGGCGCCACTCCCACAATCCAAAGTCGTCCCACGTTCACGTAAGAAATCAATAGCTAAGATAACGTCATGGGTAGCGCGTGCGAGCACATCAAGTTCAGTCCTAAACTTTTGACTAAAACTTTTGACTACCTATGGTGATCGATACACACCAAACACCAACTGGGCACAACAGTTCTCCACCAACACCACGAAATGTAGCGTTCCGAAACAATTCTTTTGGCCAAGACGATCTTTGAAAGCCAGACTCATTATGAGACTGCAGCCACGGTTTCGACTAATGCTACCTACTGACATTGTCTACATGAACACACACTTTTTTCTTTAACATCACTGCACAAGGGGGTCTTGATGAAGGAGGTCGTACTGCGGCCTCGCCCCCATCGGTCGCACCAGCTAGTTTCCCAGCGGTGGCTGTGACCGAGAGCGACGAGGATCGCCATTTCCGCGTCGGTGGCGGGGTAAGGCTGCGGTCGGACACCGGGGAGTCAGCTCGTGCCGCGCGTTCCTGTTGACGTCGTTGAAAGGAACTGGGGAATGATCAGCACGGCTTGTCTGCGGACGTAGGAGGGGTGTAGGCGTTAAATCGCGGAGCTCGCTGCTGGCGGCGAGGGCAGTAGCTAGCGATGTGCCCAGGCAGACCACAGTGGTAGCAAGTCTGGAGTCGCGACTTGTCGTCCCCCGTGAGAACGGGCTGGCTGGTTGGTTGTAGACGGGAGAAGGAGCCCGAGTAGTAATTCTTTAAGGTGGAAATGGCCTACGTCCTTGATTGCCGAGAGGGCGCATGCTCCTGCTTTCAAACCGCTCGGTATAGCGCACACGAGGTTCTGGGTAACTCTGGCGAGACCAAGATGTCTGTGGTGCATGAGGGCGCTGGTCAAACGTGCATTGATGACACACAAGCTCGGTCGGCAACTCGAAGCAGATCCAGCATGAGCTGGGTCGGAAACGATCGCCGGACGCCGCCGCCGACGGCGTCCGGCGATCGTAACCGCTATCGCTGGAAATGCGAAAAAAGTACCCGGTTCCAGCCGGAATCGACCCCGCACCCGCTGCGCGGGAGCCACATAATCTACCACTGAGCCACGCAAGCGCTTGCCATCGGGCACCAGAAAAATGCGCTTTAAACAGAGCGCAGACGATCCAAGCCTCTGCCGGTGGCGCCATCTAGTTAAGGCGCCTGCTAGCACAGCGTGCGCATGCGCAGACGACGAGATGTTATTCAGACGAAGCGCGCAATAAAAAAAAAACTAAAAAAAAAACAACGCGATCCCCAGCCTCCGCTAGTATGGTGGCGCCATCTATACTTAAGGTGCCTGCAAACGCCACAGGCCTGCGCGGCCAGACATCATCGCGTTTAGCAGACTGCTGTGCAGAGAGCATTACAAGCCGCAGCTCGCCATCGACGCCGGGCTGGCAGTTCAGATCGGTCTCGTCAAAACGAGGCGAAAAGACCCTGGTGTGCGTGGTGCCGAAATTGTATACTCTTGAGCCGCTCCACCAGCTTACGCTGTGACTGTGCTGTGTATGCCGCGTAGGCCTGTCACTTCTTTATGGAACACCCCATGGTTCACTCAGCATTTGCGATTTTCAAAGCTCTTACGGATAGCGGCAAGTGATAAAACCACATGCAGTCGTCGCAACGCCTGGCTTTTTTAATTGCCATTGAATGACGCAGCACGCATATCTAGTCATTTGGCAATAGCGGCGGCTAAACTTTGCGATCACTGCCTTGCGACAGCATGTCATATACGCAGAATGTGCTACGTAAGTTAGAATTCACTTACATTGGATTCTTAAGTGCTCAATACGACGAAGGATAAACGACTGTCCTCTTTTCGCGGCGACGAAACATGGCTGACACAAGATTTTTTTGGATGGCCTTGGCACGCGCCGTCTGCCTGTTGAACGGATCGTCTTCCTCCGGTGCTGTGCTGTTCCGCAATGTTGTGCGGGCGCGCGGTGGGGCAACTGCGAAAAAAAAATTGTGCGTTGATCGTCGCACCAGTTTGCGAGCTGGATGCATGTTCTCTTACAAGAAAACCGATGTGCTCTTTGCTCTGCGTGCGTGAGCGATACACCGCCATGTTCCGGACCAGTCTCATGCAGTTTAAGCAGCAGTATGTGCTACGTTTTCATCTCTGTTGCCGCGAGAGTGGAACGGGCATTTTACTCTCTCTCGGAAGGGCAGAGTATAAATAACATTTCACTCTGTCGCTGCGGATAGAGTTAACAATGCACTTAACTCCACCCGACATTTTGCGAGAGTCAAACAATGCCTTGAATTGTAAATCGGCCCCTTCACTCCTGCGATGCTCTCCCTAGGTTTTAGACTAGTTTTATACTAGTTTTAGACTAGTTTTAGACTAAGACAAGAATTTCCGCGTATTATTCGTCATTTACAAAACGCGTAGTTTAATCGTGGTATGCCAGTTCCAATATATTGACACCATTGGCAGCTGAACAAGTGGGTTGTTTAAGCTGCTGTTTCGAAGAGGCCAACTCGAAAGTGAAATCTGTTAGCATAACAATCCGTACAGGTAAACCAATGTACAGTTATATTTCATTCAGGGACGCGCCTGCGAGTGCAACTGGCAGCCTTGAAGAACGGAAACGTACCGATTTTGATTGTGCACAGAGTCGCTGCTTCTCGCTTTTTGTGTGTGCACAGTGCGAAGCGAAGAATGGTTGATTTCCCATTCCTGTAGACAAAACTGAAGGTATAAAAGCGGTTTTCTTAATCTTAATGGCTTAACCTTCAGGCTAGCTCCTCCGATAGTAGACGTGCGAATATGGCGGCTGTGCTAGCCGTAAACATAGCTGAACGCGATTGATACCGGCTCAGACGATGGCTCAAACTGTGCAGCTGGCACGTTTTGAACTTCGGAAGAATGTGTGATTTTGACTGCCGGCTACACATAAATATACAATATATATTTTTAGTCCCGTTCTGGCGCTATTTGAAAAAAGTATGTCATCGTGACAACACACCCGGCTAACCACCCTTTTGAAATATACAAGCACAGGTGTTGTGGCAATCACGATACTGGGGCAATATTACCACTTGCCGTGCCGCGAGCTCCGATTTGTGGACAACGACGAGCGCGCCTTCCGATGCTGGCAGAAAAACCTAGCCGTGCTTGGTCCAGGCGCCGCCACGCGTCAACACGCAATGCGACCTCCGCGCCAGACGCCGTGCGGCGCGTGCGATCGCGTAAGCTTTGTTGGACCTTTGGAATTATCGGATCTCGTTGCGCCTTGAACGAGTGAGCACTAGCTCTACCGTCGCCATTATGGCCGGCCGCCCTCGTCGCCGCTTTAACTCTGTACTTGTGTTCAAGCCAACGTTAGTAGATGCGAAAGCCTCCAATGGTCCATTGAGCGAAAAAGCCGGCGCATGTAGCTGCGAAACGGCACTTCAATTCACGTTGGCTGCGACGCCAAGTCACTTCCACGCCTCCACAAAGCAGAGTGGGCGAAAGGGATCACCTGCTGCCGCCAGGTGTTGCGTGAGGGGAGACGGCATCGCCGCGAAGCCACGCCACCATCGCTCTCGAAAGCCTGTGTTATCGGCGCGTTCGTAGTCCGCGCAAGCTCTCGGCTGCTTTCCAACCAGCGAAATGCGGCCGCCACGGCCGGGATTCGATCCCGCGATCTCGTGCTCAGAAACGCAACGCCTTAGCTAACTGAGCCACGGCGGCTGGTTACGTGACGGAGAGATTTAGTTTTGAAGCAATTTAATTTTGAGGAATCGTAAGCGGCAATCGACAACTGCTGACTGCGGGCGTACCGTCAGTGACGTCATTCTCTCCGTCGTAGCCGAAAGTGTGTGTAACCTCATTAATAAGAAACACAAATACGTAACCAATAATTGAGAAAGACTTTAATGAACCATCGGGATTAACGCAATCATAAAGAACGGGGCCGCACGTTTAGGCTTAGCTGGTTAACCATCTGTACGGAGTGCTTCACCGGTGATTGTTTTATTTGTTTGTGTATTTAAGAAACCTGCAGGGCCGTGAAGTTGTTATTGCAGGGGGGATACAGCACGTATACGAAAGCATAAAATGCATGCGCATATAGAATAACGTAAGTTTACATGAATGAAATAAATGCTAGCACTCTAATTAATAAAGTCGCAGTTTCATCAATTGCGATAGCAAATTAGTATAGAGCGATACGCAGTAAGGATAGTAGTTTTATCGGCTACATAAACTTGGACACATACGCTTACTAACTGAATTAACAATCATGATGCCAGCGCGCACGAGCAAACATGGATAGATCACACTCGATGACCGCAGATAACCACTATGAGAAAGCTGGCGTGAGCAAGCGCCGCAGCAGCAGCGAGCGAAGGTTCGTGCGGTCTATCGCTTTAACGGAAACTGTGGTGCGAAAGCACTGCGCTTCCCATTGCGCAGGGTCGCAATGGGATCTGGGTTGGTGGGTCGCAATGGGTTGGTGCCGCAGGTAACGTCGCCTCCCCTACCTCCCTCCCTCCCTCCCATCTCCCCACGGCCTTTCGCACGACGGAAGACGTCGCGTTTGCTCTCCGCCGTGCGTTCGCTATCCCTGAAAGCGCGCGTCCCTCGCGAGCTCTCACTCGCACATACACCATACAGCGCGCGGCGGAGATTTTATCGCCCTTGGACTTTATACGGAACCTCACAGCAACGACTACGGCGACGCCGACGACAGTAATCCGCATGTAGTGTCCTTATAATTGCTACCGCAAAAAATATTCAAGAATAAACGAACTGTGCTTCGAACTGGCAGCCTTTATTGCTACGCTGGAGTTTGTTCCACTGTGAAATGGCGAAACCTCGAATTTAATACAGCAGAAAATGCATGGGCGTTTTTCCTGTAAATGATTGGGGAGCTGGAGAGGTGCGTCTACCTGCTTCTGGCCATAGTTGCCCTTCATTTCGCTCCGGCGTATTGCTACTTTGAGTGTCTGATCACTTTGTATATTTACGCATTTTATAATTTTTCAGTAGCACAGGGGAACTCGTGTTTCACGTTATTAACATATTAAGACAGTTGCAGCTATTTGTGCACCGAGACAATATTGTACAAAGACTCTGGGGCTATATACGGAAAACGATTTTTTGGCTTCAATGCATTTAGATGGGAGCTCCCGAGGTAAAATTTCATCGTAAAGGTAGTTCCTGAGCGTTAGGCTTTGTGCTTGTACTCAGCCATGAGCCAGTTCTGGTAAGTGTTTCCGCAGAGCTGCAGCCTGGTTCGTGTTCCCGATACACTGCCACACTCCCTGATGGACTCACAGCAGTGAGCCAACCCTGTAGGTGTTCTGAGTACAGCCTGTTCCCCATGTCCGTTATTGTGGCCCAAAAGGGCCACGAGGAGTGCCAAGGAAGTCCCGAAATCTGCCCTTCGTGAGGCGCGCGCCGCTGCGATCGACACGTTTTGATGAATTTGGCAGCGGCGACAGCGCCTGAATAATGGTAGAGTGCCAGGAAGAAGTGACGCGGGCAACACATGACAGGGGTGGTGCCAAGGTGTCGACTAGCTTGCCCGCTGGAGCTGATGACGCTTTTCTAGCAGACAACCAGTGTCCAACCAACTGGTGGAGGCTGCCATTCGCATGGCGCGACTAGGCATGTATACGTTCGTTCACTCTGTTAATGTACGTAGTATTGGTTGCCTTCTTATTGAATTTTTTACGCGGTGGCGCCCACATGGGTCCGTATATACCAGGCGGACACGGCATTACATGCTTCTCGTTCGCAGCACACTCAACTGCTTTTCTCCTTTTTAGGCATTTGGCTTGCGTGCTCGTGGTTTGAATGTGCGCTTGTTCCCTCAAAGGTCACCCCAGCTCTATTAGATTCAAAAATCCGCAATCGTTCGGCTCACCAGCCTTATGGGTAACAGGGGACTAGAAGATTGGCTGAAAGATGATCTTGCCTGGTTACCTGGAGCTTTGGATCTGTGTGTCCGCAAGAAGTGCGCGGGCACCTGACGACATTCATGAACAAACCAGAGCCGCTGATAGAACCACTCAATGCCGAAATTCGGTGGTACGATCAACTTGGCTACAGTTATAGACTTGTGAAGTTCGAGGGGTGTTTAAAATAGGAAACGAACTTAAAGCAAACGTGAATAGGTGCAGTTTTTTTTGAAAGATTCAGATTTAAGTTTATTGTTTTATTAGTGGTACATATATACACGCACAAAAGAAGTTAGAAAGAAAGAGGTCCCACAATTAGAAACTGCAGCGAACAGGAAAAGAAGAGAGATAATTAAAGATGCTCTTGGAGAATGATGAAGGACCCATCTCTAACACGCTCAAACCTGACTATGGGTGCTTCCAGCACCACTTTTGGAGAGTGCAGAACGCCAATGCTCATATGAGCTTTCCGCAAGCGACATTAAAACACATTTATGTACTGCTTCGATGTATGTTATGCTTTTCGGTTATTTTGTTGATGACGATGCTGTTTTTCTAATTTTGTTGGCTCTATTGCCATATACCTGCATTTATGTGTTATAAGTATCATCTCTCCACTGTAATACCACATAGGCGCTGTGGGTAAAATATAAATAAAATAGATAAATAAATAACATTCATCGCAAAGCAGGCATCCCACGAGAACTGTGCATGTGAAACGAGACCGCGTCGCCATGCCGTGGTGCTCCTCAGTCACCGGGACCAGCGTCATCCAATAACTTCCATGGCCAACACTTTCGAACATTTCTTATACTTAGAAGCGGTTCATATGGTGAACCCGCACCATACGCAAATCTGGCTTCGTAGAGCTACCAGGTTTATTGGCCAAATATCTTGACAGTACTGTTAGGTCGCTCTTTGACAAAGACGTTGCGCTACTGAAGTGATGCATGCATGGTGACAAAGTTTCGTCGGTCGATAAGCCATATTGACTGCCGCTTCTACCTTGCATATAGCTTGTAGTGCTACTTTTTCCCTTGTAACAATATAATAATGCACTTATGCTACGGCGTAGTTGTTAGATGCTCTCGGTGAAGTAATAGGGTTAGAAGTAGTTGCAGTATTGCTATACGGTAGGTATCATGCCGAACTTTAATGTAGGAATCCTGAATTGGAAACTGCTTGTAAAGCTTAAAGAAACTCTACAGTTGTTTCTCCAATATCAAGGAGTACACGAAGTACTCAAAATTAAGTTAGCTCTGTCGAAACCGTTGCTCCCGCAAAATAAGAAGTGCAGATTCCCTTTGATCTTAGAGTGTATCGCCTCTGGGTGAACTGCGCCTGCTTGGCGCGCTTTTTACCGAGCATTGCAAGATGAGGCTGCCTAAAGTGACGTTGTCTCTAATAAGTAATGCGCGCATGGAGCTCGAGTTAGGTATATAGAGAGATTTGCAGTGACTTAACCAGTGTATTCCGCAACCAGAGAGATCCCGTGTCTCCAATGCAGATCGGATCAGAAGAGGAGCGCCACGTTGTGAACTGCGACAAATGGGAGTACGACATCATGAGCACCGATGACAGCATCGTCAGCAACTACGACCTGGTATGCGGGCGCCGCTGGCTGTACCAGCTCTCCTCGCTTGTCTACATGTTGGGTGCGATGCCCTTCGCCCCCTTAGCTGGCGTGCTCTCAGACAGGCGGGGCCGCAAGCCGGTCATCATGGCCACAGTCAGCGCCCTGCTCTTCGCCAGCCTTGCCGCGGCCGCGGCTAACACCCTGGAGCTCTTCCTCTTCGCCCGGTTCTTCGTGTGTGCCGCTTCCAGTTCGTCCACGCTCATACTCTTCACGCTGCTCTACGAGGTGACCGGGGACGAGTGGCGAGCCGCGTACAGCGTGTGGGCCACCGGACTGGCGGCCATCTTGTGCCCACCTTTCCTGGCACTCATGGCACTGCTTGAGCCACGCTGGATGCTGTCCCAGGTTACCATCGTGGTCCCGACTGTGGCACTGGTCGCATGTTGCCTGCTTTTGGATGAATCGCCCAGTTGGCTCCTGGCCAGAAGCAGGCTGCGCGATGCCGAGCGCGTGCTCCTAGCGGCAGCCAAGTGCAACGGCCAGGACGAAGGAACTGCAAGGGCCACGTTCTTTGTCCTCAGGGAGCAGGTTGAGAGGGCGGACGTTCGCAGGGACGTCATCAGCGACGGCACCGTTGTGCCGCAGGAACATATCGTACCCGTGGCCATGTGCTGGTTCACCCTGAACTTCGGCTACTACACTATCGAGCTGCGGTCTCTGGCGCCCAGAACAGTATGGGACCAAGCGGCGCACCTTTTGCTACAGTTGGTCTTCTACGTGCGTGCCGCGCGATCCGTGGTGCAGTGGGGCTACCGCGGGACCCTCACCATTTTCCTCGGTCTGCTCTGCCTGTGCGCACCCGTTCACGTGGTGGCGGTGTTCCACCAGGACGCCATGCTGGTGTCGTTGTGTGGCACCCTGGTGGCATGCGGGTGCGCGGCCGCGATGAGCGTCACCTACGGCTACACGACAGCGGTGTTTCCGACCGCGCTTCGCGCCAGCGGCCTATGCGTGTCGTATTCCTTTGACAGGCTCGGCGGCCTCCTCGCGGTGGCCTCATCGGCGGCGACGAGCCGTCAAGTTGTGTTCGCCATCGATGCTGCCGCGGCAGGGATGATGTTCATCTGCCTTTGCGTGGTCCATTGGCTGCCCGAAGTGTTCCTCCAGCGAAGGTGGCAGCACCGTATTCCTAAGGTGCCGAGGGACCCTGAGAATCGCAAGGAGGCTCGAAAGGCATCTTTGTTACAAGCTGCGGGGACCAGAAAGAAAACCCGCTCACGGTCTCCCAGTCCTGTGGCCGAATGACCTGTTCCGTGTCTTCAGGTCATGCTGGATGTTCATGCGAAGACGCGTCATATAGATTACGCTACTTGAATTTGTGACACACTTCACTGGTATTGGTTATTACGAAAATGGTGTTGTGGGACAATAGGGAAGGCTTTTTGAATATTGTATAAAGAGGATTTATTGAGTGTGGTAGCGAAAGCTGGTCGTAGGATGCACCGAGCACAGTCCCCTAGCGCGAGCCGCTGCTGCGCGCTTGATGCTGCCGATGCTGCTTACCGTGCGCCGACGTTCATTATCTTCCTTACAGTGGCCCCGCGGAAATAAAGGAACCATCATGGTGACTTAGTTTTCTGGAAGGACGGTAACATGATATGGCTTGAGACGCTGAAAGTGAACGACTTCGCGGTTACGACGTCGCATGTCAGACGGCGGCATGAGCGGCTCCACCACGTAATTAACTGGTGATGTTCTCTCGAGAACGCGGTATGGCCCGTCGTACTTCGGAAGAACTATTGAAGCGTATCCAGGCGTGCAGTGTGGCACTAACAACCACACGAGGGCCCCTGAGAGAAAAGTGGGAGTCGAGTTCTGGGTGTCGTGAACGCCTTTTTGACGGCTCTGTTCGTCCGAGGTGAAACGACGGGCCAGCTGGCGACATTCTTCGGCGTGTCTGGCGACTTCCGAGATCGGAAGGCATACAGACGGGTCGGACCGGTAGGGCAGTGTCGATTGTGTGCGAAGGATGGCGACCGTAAAGAAGGTAAAAGGGTGAGAATCCAGTAATAGCCTGAGTCGCGGTGTTGTAGGCGTAGGTGACAAACGGAAGAACTTTGTCCCAATTAGAGTGATCAAGTGAGACGTACATGGCGAGCATGTCACCTAGGGCGTCTAGCGAAGCCTTTACTTCCAGCTTGAGTGCTCGAGTTGTAGCTGAAAAGGGTTGCGGGATCTGACTGTTACTCATTCGTAAAGACAGAGTGATCAAGTGAGACGTACATGGCGAGCATGTCACCTAGGGCGTCTAGCGAAGCCTTTACTTCCAGCTTGAGTGCTCGAGTTGTAGCTGAAAAGGGTTGCGGGATCTGACTGTTACTCATTCGTAAAGACGGCGCAGTTCCTCCATGTTCTGCAAGTCGTACCAGGTTTGACGATTGTTGCGCATGTTGACAGCTTCGGCCATCTGTTCGATGTCACTTACGTCAAGGACTTCGAGAGGCGCCTGCGTTGGCTGCATCGACCGCCTTGCGGGCACGTGGTGTCCCAGCAGTTCGAGCGCAGACACCACAGCTGAAGCAGTCGATCACGTGGTCATGATGCGGCCAGAGGGCATCGAGCTGGCCGTAGCTCCCGAGCAAAGCCGACCTTTCTTCGCACTGCTGGGACGCAGTTCGTACGCCATGATGTATGTATTCTGGCCGACTGGCGAGACCTGACGGCCCCTTGGCACACCACCGCAGGGTTCAGAAGTTGCTGCAAGACTGTAGTTGAACATGCAGGTGCAAGCGATGCTAGTCGCGTTGTCCGACGTGTCCAGGTCCATATAGGAGTCATCCTCGTCGGCTAGAGCATGCATGGGAATGGCTGATTGTGCAAGCCAAAACTCGTCGAGCTGGTTGTCGACGACGCCACAGAGGTTCCAGGCACCTGAAGGTGGTGACTGCATTCGAAACCCTCCGCTGTCCATGGAAGTCGGGCTCTGGTCCATTCTATTCAGTCGCTTAGCGCGCTCTCGGAGTAGCGCCTCGTTTAGGCAAATGTTCTCGTCTTCCAGCGTACGGAGCTCGTTCTTCAGGTTCCACTGTTTCTCCGCGAGCAAACTCGCAGTGTGCTCTGCTCACCTGGAGCAGAGCTTTCTTCAGGTCCGCGTACTTTTCGGGCTCGCAGTTGTCAACATCCTGCTCAGCATGCTGCCTCAAGATTGCTTTGTGCTCCTGAAGGGCGTCCATCGCCGAGCGGCGAGGAGGCCCCATCGGCCGCGGCCGAAACGGTGCCGGATCTGACCGCATCCAGTCGGATGGTCCCGACGGGAACTCGGAGCCTCTAATACCTCAGGCCGTTGTTGCTGACCTCAACCACTGGAGCGCGTTTGATGCTGCCGATGCTGCTTGATGATGATGATGATGATGATCCTTTATCATGGCTCGTACCCACTGAGGGGGATAGCCCGAGAATCGGGCGGCAGTAGGTAGCTAAAAAAGATTATTTTTGACAATGAGATACACAAAATAAAAGGAGGCAAAAACAAAAACAAAGAAAATTTTGTATAACTAGAGTAGTGTGCCAATGAGCCGTAAGACTAACTGAAGGGTGCTTATTCTGCGCCGACGTTCGTTCTCTTCCTTAGAATAGTTTATTATTTGACTTTGTCTTTAGTTCTCGCTAAATTCAACAGCCGTGTCTAGTTTTCTTTCCAGTGTGGCTTCGAGCTTGTCGTGAGTGAGACTTGCCCTGAGCTTCGTATATACACTGTAAAGGAAAGGCCCCCAAACAAACTCTAGATGTATCCAAAAGTGTTTCTTGTTCGTCTGCCATTTTCCCACCGAATAAGTATATCTTTATTTAATTAAGCATGTGCTTGAGTGCCTGCTTACGTGGTGAGTGTTCTATTATGATGTCTAGAAACTGTGCAGATTCTTTTTGAGTGTTGTTCTTTGTTAACCGATGCTACACGAATTGTGTGTTTGCTCTCAGGTTCGGTAATAAGATTTCTGACAGACATCTGTAGGCTATTTCTGAAGGGATATAAATTCTGACCAAATAGAAAGCTGAATGTATCTTTTTCTGTGCATCCCTAGAAATCTTTGAATTCAATAGTAGAATGTCGTCCAAAATATTGCGGTCTTACTTTTTTATTCGCCTATGCTGAGTGAAAGTATCCGGCAATAAAATCTCTAAATACGATACAACATATTGTCACGAAGATAATTGGTGTCACCTGACTTCTGACGATCGGTGCCTGTAGTGGGCAGCTTACTTCGCGTCAATATTATGATTAACGCGGCCATAGGTAAAAAGTCTATTCCGAATCGAAAGAAATATTGACACGCAAGTGTCGAATTTCAACCACAAACTCGCATAGCTTCTTAATTTCACTCGTAGTATCCTACACAGAACATTCATTCTACGGGAATGCGGATACCGATCGTCATGGCTTCTCACAAAACCGAGCTCAGCCTACACCCATCGGCCAAGTGAATGATTCGGGTTACATCCACTGAGAATTAACGGCACCTGGCCATTTACGTCGCAACGGTAATGGTCTGGGCAACCAACGAGCTTCTGTACTGAGGACCTTGTTCACTTACTAAGCTATGTTAGCTCTCGAGACCATTGGTGTGCTTACACTCGATACTTTAAGGAAACCACTGTATTACGAGGTTATTGCACATATGTATCCCTTCCTATGGTGCTCATCATCATCTTTCATCCTTTTGCGTCCTCTTTGCTCCTCCTGTGAGAAGAGCAGGCTAGAATTATATACCTTAGGCGGACCTCACTGCATTTCTTATAATACGGCACCTCTCGCTCTCTCTTTGTTTAGTTTCTCTGTCTTTCCTGATCGGCGTCTTTAAGCAGTGCTAGCACATGTCACCCGAAGTTCCGTGAGAAAAATTCCTGATCGGGCTCGCTGGTGATTCACCTTCAGTTTACTTACTAGAGTAACAGACTTGACAAGGGATGGATAGATAAAGATAGAGATGTAGAAACTCTGGAAACGTGTGCGAACAACGTGAACTGTTAACTTCTTTTGCTGGACTATTTGTTTGTCCCCTATTAAGTATAACATATTACAGCTCTTCGTGTCTTTTGATAAAGTAACATTTGCTTTTGCACTGTAGTGGGAACGAGAGTTATAGTGCTCTATCGCGCAATGTACGGCAACTCTAGAAAATGAAGTGAAACGTAGTGCACGACAAGTTACGCACACATGGAACGTTCAAACGGAACTCTGCTTTTAAAGAGGGTGCTCCGAACGTCGTTTCATTCCAGTTGTAAGAAGGAACTTGAAAGCGACCTCATATGTTTTCGTGCACTATGATGGTAGGGTTAACGCGGTACCCGTTTGATTTACATTGCAGTTAGCGCGTGCTTCCCGGTGCAAACGTCAGGAACTGCTACGCGTTGTACAGATAGAAAGAACGCTTAATGGGAACAAAACTTGGAGGACGCTTAAGCTTCGCCTCTAAGACTAGAACAGGATAGCGTTATCGGGACCCGTTCGCATCGCAACGCGCGGCTGTAGGTCTGGTAGAGATGCTGGAAAAGGGGTTCGTGTTTGAGTTTCGTCGTAGCAGAATTAGGCCTTCTCGTACATTTAAATTACAATCCGACGCCGATTGGTAGACAGTCCGACGGCGAATCCGACGTAAAGTCGTACTTTACCATTTTCTGACGGATTTCACGGTGAGAAATTCAATTTTTGTTCACGAAAACCTTGCACCACGTGGAGGGCCGGCGCGGTCGGGGTGGTTGGGGATTTTCTTCGCCACCCGCATAACAAGCAGGTTGCCGAAGCCGGAGTTTCTGCGACACGGGGCCTTTAACGCTGTCGCGTTAGAAAAGCGACCAGATTACTACGTATTCATCTTGTCCCGAAACAACAATGCCGATTAAACTATATCTACACTTAGCGTGAAGTGATTGAGACCTTACTCGTAACAAAGAAGGGAAGTGGTTGTGTCAGCCAGCCGTTCAACTCCTTCTTCTTTTAAGGGCGAAGCTCCTTAGGATGTGGGTCGTTCCCTCCTCTGTAGTAGTAGTAGTAGTAGTAGTAGTAGTAGTAGTAGTAGTAGTAGTAGTATGTAGCCACCTCTAGTTTATGAATTGCTCAATAGATGGCGTTGTGTGTCCGTAGCCACCTGTAGTTTTATGAAGTGTCCACTAGATGGCGTTCCGGTTCCGCTTCTACTTCCGATTCCACTTCCGGTTCCACTTTGCGCTCGTTCGGTGCGAACGCGGGCAAAACGCCGACGGCGTCGACAACAGTTCTGCGCGTTGCTGGTGCTGCTGCATGTCCAAGTTTATACAGCTGATAAAACTACCTTGAGTCGACCCCATGGCTGCTTCGCATACTACTCAGGGTTCCCCTACGGGAAGATGGTGTAATTTTCTCTCTCGTTCCCGACGCGCGCTCTCTTTTTCTCTCGTCCGTAGCTGGTATACCCGAATGATCCCCCGGTGATTCGCCCACTCATCATCATTCACTTCGTGGATATACTGTGATTTTTTTTCTGGGGTTTTACGTGCCAAAATCAGTTCTGATTATGAGGCACACCGTAGTGGAGGGCTCCGGAATAATTATGACCACCTGGGGTTCTTTAACGTGCACTACAAGGCAAGCACACGGGCGTTTTTGCATTTCTCCTTCATCGAAATGCGGCCGCCGCGGCCGGGATTCGATCCCGCTACCTCGTGCTCAGCAGCGCAATGCCTTAGGTGACTGAGCCACCCCGGCGGGTAGCCGTTCAACTCCCTGAGTAACAATCACTACATGACCGGCACACGCAGAAAGTGTGAGTGTGTTGCGCACGTCCTTGACAAGCGTACCAACTAGTCAAACGTTTTGTTTTCCCGATGTTGTTACCTGTATACATGTATGAGTGCTTTAATAAAAATTTAGTTCTAGGTCAGCGTGTCCTGCTTTCTCATTATCTAATGTCTCCGTTTCTGATGAGGACTGCAGATAAATCACAATCAATGAGAGTAGCGAAGGTCTCCAGCAGAGAAGTCAAACGAACTGTTGTCTTAAAGTACTACTTCCACCGCGAAGTTGCCTTAGCGTTTGTAGTGTTTGATGTCCGACTTGGTACTGCTCGTTTTCACCCACACGCAAAGAATGAGTTGTGGGTCAATCTAGATGGTTTTATTTCTTTTTGTTGCTTAATAATCTGGCGTAATATAGCTTTCAGAAAAAGGCAGTTTCGTCCCAAAAGGATTGTGAACACAAATTATTAGATAGCAGTAAGAAGTAAGGTAAGTAGTTTTACCGACCGTATCAACTTTGAAACATTCGCTTACTAACTAAATTAACAAGCGGGGTGTCAGAGATCTTAGACGCCCGTTCCTGCGGCTAGCGGCAGCGTTGTCACTCGTAACCGAGCGAACGAGCGCAGCCGGGGATGAAAGACGCGAGGAGCAAAGCGGAGGAAGAGGGTGCAGCGGAACTATGATGCGGAAAGCGGAGGAGGAGGGTATGGCGAAAGCGTGAAAAGAAAAGCGTAGTGCGCTGGCGATGGCTACGAGAGGGCGCCCGAGTAGCTCGCCTAGTCCGGGAGGTCTGTTGCGGCAACTGCTGTGAGTCGCGCCCATGCGTCCCCCACGCGTTGGCTCATGCGATCTCCAGATTAGCCAGGCAGTCGCGCCACACTTCGCTCCGTTTGCAACGTACCGCAGGAGACATTGTCCGCGCCAGCCAATATATCCCGAAATGAAAACGTATACGCGTCTCCATACGCCTCCACTTGAAATGAATTTCCAGTATGACACCAGTTTGGAGATATTTTCCTAAGTGTGGGATGAAATACGTGGGCATTCCAGTTGCTTCTATAAAACAGCATTTTGGTAAAAAAGTAAGTGGAACAACAGTGAATTTTTACGGCGGGTTTGATGGCGCATATCTCCAAACTGGTGTCATTCTGGAAATTCATTATAAGTGGATACGCGTGACAAGCTCACTGGCTACAATTCGTAAATTGCAATATGAGTGGTAAAGTAATTAACTAAGAAGTTAATTAGAGAATTTTTGTCACTTAGTTGAATGCGTGTTTCGCTTTCTCGTGCTTCTAATGTCCGCCTCTTCGAATAACCCAGCTAATAACAATTATCCTACCTGCCACAGGCGATTTAAAAAAATTCCGTAAAGCTTAATTTTTAACACACTGTATATTACCTTAAATACACTTCTCTCTCTGACTCTTCTGTGCAGTGGAATAACTATATGCCGTGAAATATACTAGAAAATTGAAACATGATCACATATATATCTGAAAAGCCTACGTAGTACTTTAATAGAAAGGAGTGCTTAAATTAATTTTTTATGTGAGTTAAACTACTTGCTTGCACGTATTACTGGTTGAAGTCCCGAGATGCACATTCTCATTTCCTCTATTGCTCATTTTCTTCTTTTCTGCAGATTTAACTTGCCTCTTTTTGGGACAGAAAAAAAGGTTTATATTTGTGGATAGAGTGGTACGCCAGTTGTTTTTTCAGATGTGAACTATCCTTTATATTTACAATTTTATTGCAGCACAGCATTCTGTTTCGTATACCGGTGCCGTGTTATCGTGCGCCCTGTAACTGAAATACGGATGAAATTACTACCTGAACCACAGCATCACCGACAAAATGTTCCCTGATAGAAACTATTTCATTTCGCAGGAGGCCTAGCATGGCAATAGTTTGTCAACAATGATGTGTTTCATGCAGAGGCAACATCCTTTTTTCATTCAATGGGGGCACACTGGCATGGTATAGGCAAAAGAATACAGTCTTTTCTTATTTGCAAAATAATTTTCACAGGCGGCATTCAATGGGTTGATCTATGCAAAATGCGCTAGTAGACTAATCAGGCTGTGCTGCACTATAGGCACGGTTGACATCTGGAAAAACTACCTGTGCATGACTCTATCCCACAATATAATTCTTTTGTGATCTCCCTGCATCATTTAAAACAAATTTTAACTGTGGCGACATCGCGTAACTGTAACCACAGCCACATGGCTTTGAGGCAATGTCTAGTAAAAATCCTCATTTGTTCTTGTCAAGATGACTGTTAGCTGACTTTTAGCGTAATGTTGGCAGGGCTTACTGAAGGATCTCTGGACGTCCACGGCTGCAAAATGTCTTGATAAAAGTAGCTACTACACTCTTGCATGATCTCTTCAAGACATATTTAGACATCAAAGAGCTACTTCCATGTTTCAGGGGAACTGGTCGTCAACCTGGTCATGGCCCGGCTCTTCACGCTCACCACCATTACCATCCCGTGGCTGCCCGAGGTTCTCGTTGGGCGCAAACCCAAGAATGTGCCCGAGTCGCTCAACGTGACCATGACCGCCGAGAAGCACAAGGAACTGATCGAGGCATTGCTGGTGCCTCAACGGTCAAGACGCTCCGGAGACAAGCATCGACGCGGACGAGGACGTGGTGCCAAGAAGGCGTCGAGTGCATCGCCGCTTTCGTCACCGAGTTCGTCGCTTTCGCCGTTGAGACACTCCTCGTCAAGACGCGGCTTGACAGGGATAACCAAGCACCACGTGTCGTGAATCCATGTCCATCTGTACGTCTTCTTTTGATACGCCGCTTTCGTCTCAGAGCTCTCTCTCAAAAAAAAAAAAAAAAAAAAGAGAGCTTTCATCACGCATAGACCAATATGCCAGTGTTCTGCCTGCGGTACTCTCTGGTGCTTTTTTTGTTAATTGTCGCTTTTTCTGTCTATGTGTACGCATGTGTTTTAAGTGATATCGAATACCGCTATGCGTTTTCAAGCTAAAGGCTAGTAAACGAATTATACCATTTACAATGGTAAAAGACACCGACGGGTCGTCAGTTAATGATTGTGTGTGACGGGGACTCTAGCCTTTAAAGCACGTAATAATATTTCAACTTTTTTGCTTATGATTTAAAATGTTGCAGCAGTTATATAGCGTTTTGATGACCTCTTGCTGCGCATCATAGTTACAACTATCTATACAAATTTGCTTTCGCCGTTTACCAACACTGATGCTTTTTTTTTCAGCATGCATCACCCAAACGAAAAAAAGTTGCAGTGGCTTAGCTCGGCTATGCCAGGATATACGTAGCGTTAGCAAAGGTTCAGTTGATTATTCTTCGCTTTCCTGGTTGTCTCCTACGCTCAACCGCTAATTGCCAGGCAACTACTTCGGGATCCGATGAGTCAAGCTTCTCCGTTCTTCTGCGCTGTTGAGCAGCATTTGCGCTCTCCTTCTCCATGGCTATACCACACTGGCAAACGCCAGTCAGAAGCGCAGCGGCTCCAGCGCAGTGTCAGACGGCGACTGCACAGCGAGCGCGCGCCGGCGCCAGTGCGTCTACCACGGCTACGACGTCACTCCTCTGGAATGCGCAGACCGGCGGCGGTGAGTCGCGCGCGGCGGCGGCGGAGTGCGCGAGAGGTGCCGGCTCCGGTGGCTCCGGTGCGCAAGCCGTGTGACATCACTGATCCTTGCGCATGCGCAGCACGGCTCTTGATGTGCCGCGCGAAACGGGCTTGGCTAGGCCAGTGTAGCTAACGCTACAAAAATAAAATAAACAATCGGGTCGTCTGTCATTGTTACGCGTCAGCACCGCGCGTGTGGTGTCTCGCCTGGTGAGAAAGAGATGGCGCCACCATTTTTTTTGCTGAGAACCATTCAATGCGAACACCTTTCTTCGGCCTATCCGGCAAGCTTTTTCCTCCTTGTATCTAGTCATATTCTTGGGCCGATCCCAAAGGTAGTGCCGTCTAACACAGCGTCTGAAAGAGCTTGTGGTCACGAGGGAAGGATGTGGAAAACGGCCGCGCCACGCACGTTGATCACGTTTTCTCTCTCTCTCTCTACTTCGGTACGATAAAAGCATACGCGAGATCGTGCTCAAACAATAAAAGAATTGGGCTGCTTTACTGAAAGACAGTGGTTGAATCAAACCGTCATTCTAACACTTATTTATGTCATTACAGGAGTACATCACTTACTGGAGGTATCTGAGAACTTGAGATGTGTGTCGGGAGCGCAGGTTTACAAGAGATTACGACGAATAGAAATTCGCTCTTTAATAGAGCCAATTGCGTTATGGAAGCCATTCTGACTATCACTTCCGCTGACAATCATCGTCGATGATTCTTGCACAAGCTTCTTTTTCGCTAAGTACCACGGTAGACCACACGTCTTTGTTGTGATTTATTTTGGGTGAAATAGGAGGGAAGGGGGCGGGGAGCGTGTTGGACATCTAAACACGAGTTTATTGCGAGTTCCAAACATGAATACATTACGAAATATCACCTCCGTAATACCGAGAATTAAAACTGCTGTGAATACGAGTGGGCGGTTTAGCCTGAAACGTTGGTTATATAAGTCTTCTTTATGCGCAACACCCCTTAAAGCTTTTGCACTACGTGTGCTGCGCATTTGCAAATAGGTTAGCAAGCTAAGCCGCAGCAGGCGAAACGCCAATTTAGCGCCATGCTGTTTAATTACTGCTGTTTACTGCTGTTTACGCCAAGCTGTTTACAGTCCTCCATAGCAAATCCGTTTTCATTGTACATACTACACTTGGCATGCCGCCAAGGTTGTTCCGAAATATTCCAGCAAATGCTATATTAAGTGCTTTATTTACGCCGATGCAAGTTGTTAACTTTAATCAGTACGGAAACAAGTCTCACTAAATTAAAAATTTAAAGGACTTATGTGCATTTCCCACAATAGTTATTTATTACTTTTTCTACAAGAGCAATTTTTTCCTTATTTGTGCCGATGCACTGGCATTATTTTCTTAAAATTGCGTGATGTTGATACACTTATTTTGTATACGTCTCTAAAATTTCCCACCTTTGAGAAAATTTTGTTCGAGTTCGAGAAAATCCCCGTTTGTTCTCTGATCCACACCGCTCTCTTGCTGTCTCTTAAAGTTAGCCCTAAGATTTTTCGTTCCATCGCTCTTTGTGCGGTCCTTAACTTGTTCTAGAGTTTCTTTGTTAACTTCCAAGTTTCTGCCCCATATGTTAGCACCGGTAGAATACAATGATTGTACACTTTTCTTTTCAACGACAGTGGTAAGCTCCCAGTCAGGATTTGGCAATGCCTGCCGCATGCACTCTAACCAAATTTTATTCTTCTGTAAATTTCTTTCACATGATCAGGGTCCCGTGTGAGTAATTGAGCTAGATAAACGTACTCCTTTACAGACTCTAGAGGCTGACTGGCGATCCTGAATTCTTGTTCTCTTGCCAGGCCATTGAACATTATCTTTTTCTTCTGCATATTCATCTTCAACCCAATTCTTACACTTTCTCGAATAAGGTACTCTATCATTTGCTGCAATTCCTCTCCATTGTTGCTGAATAGGACAATGTCATCTGCAAACCGAAGGTTGCTGAGATATTCGCCGTTGATCCTCACTCCTAAGCCTTCCCACTCTAAGAGCTTGAATACTTCGAAGCATGCAGTGAATAGCATTAGAGAGATTGTGTCTCCTTGCCTGACCCCTTTCTTGATAGGTAACGTTCTACTTTTCTTGTGGAGAACCAAGGTAGCTGTGGAATTCTTGTAGATATTTGCTAAGATATTCACGTATGCCTCATGTACTCCTTCATTACGCAATGCCTCTATGACTGCTGGTATCTCTACTGAATCAAATGCCTTTTCATAGTCTATGAAAGCCATATAGAGAGGTTGATTGTACTCCGCAGATTTCTCGATTACCTGATTGATGACATGGATATGATCCATCGTAGAATATCCCTTCCAGAAGCCAGCCTGTTCTCTTGGTTGGCTGAAGTCAAGTGTTGCACTGATTCTATTGGAAATTATATTGGTGAATATTTTATGCAATACTGAAAGCAAGCTAATGGGTCTATAATTCTTCAAATCTTTAACGTCTCCCTTCTTATGGATTAGTATAATGTTGGCGTTCTTCCAGCTCTCTGGTACACTTGAAGTTGTGAGGCATTGCGTATAAAGGGCCGCAAGCTTTTCAAAGCATGATATCTCCTCCTTCTTTGATTAAATCTACTGTTATTCCGTCTTCTCCAGCAGCTTTTCCCCTGGTCATGTCTTTCAAGGCCCTTCTAACTTCATCGCTAGTTATAGAAGGAGCCTCTGTATCCGGTACATGACTATTTCGAATGAAAGTAGCTTGGCTGTTTTGAGCACTGTACAGGTCAGTATAGAATTCTT
Organism: Dermacentor silvarum; assembly: GCF_013339745.2. Lineage (NCBI taxonomy): Eukaryota > Metazoa > Arthropoda > Arachnida > Ixodida > Ixodidae > Dermacentor > Dermacentor silvarum. The sequence goes on from NC_051156.1 coordinate 101,144,859, forward strand.
CCTGTGCTTTTACTATGTCATCGAAATTACTGATGATATTACCATGCTTACCTGGAGTAGTAGGAAGCAGCAAAGCACTGCACTGTCAACAGTCGAAGCGGAATATGTAGCAATGTGTCATGCTACAAAGGAGGTGATGTGGCTCCAAAATTTCATGAAGGAACTTAATGCGCACGAATTCATGCACAAACCACAGATTTTGATGGCTGACAACCGGGGTGCAATTGCGCTTGAGAAGAATCAAGTTAATTCAGATAGGAGTAAACACATTGACCTCAAGTATTATTTCCTGAGAGAAAAGGTCGAAGAGGAAAAGCTACGACTCCAGTACGTCGAATCGTCGAACAACTGTGCCGACCTCTTTACTAAGGCCTTAAATGGAAAAATGACTCTGAAGCACTGTGAATGTTAGGGCATCAAAAGTGTGGGAGCAATGACAGTCCATTAAGGGGGAGTGTCAGTAGTGTAATGACTAGCCACGAGATGGCGCCATGTATCCGTTGGTGCACCGTCGCCGTTTCATCTTTTTAAACGCAACTCTTGTTTTCTCCCATCTCGTTTTATTTGCACTGTGTTATTAAGCAAAATGGCAGCTTGACCGTTGTGAGTCGTCTCTTTGGCTTCGGGCCAAATCTACTCAATCCGCAACCCCAAAAGATCTGGTCACGTTGCGTACTAAACAAAACCAACAGACCTCACGCTGAGCGGGCTTGTGGAGGCTCCGTGGCCGTCACCACGAGGCAGCAAGCAGCGTCTCGAAGAACGTGTAAAATTTGATGAAAATGCAACGAACAGACACAGAAGCGTTGTATCAGAGAGGCACTTCGTCGTCGTCGTCGTCCATATGAAACGTAATCAGGGCCCCTCTAATGATACATTGACCTCAAACTATGGCGCGTAACCACTAAGGGTGACTGGCCAAGAATCGAGTGGCGCAGACAGAAATGCCTTAATTAATAGACTTTAAACTCTTGCCAACTGAACAAGGGTCACGGGTGCCCCAAAAACACTGTGCCTGTCTTCACCTCTTCGGGCGCCCTTACGAACTTGTTGCGCCATCTGCAACATTGTCTATTGAGTAGACTCGTTGGGGGGATCCGGTACTGAAGACCTTTGCCGTATGTCCTCGTTTCTTGTGTGCTAGCAGCAGTTTCAAGGTAAATGCTGGATTTGTTTAAAAAATTGTGCAGAAATTATCTTAGACGTTTATGAATGTAAGCAGTTAGTCAAAGGTATTGAGATACCCTTCGTTTATTAAAGGAAATATCTGCTTGGAGAGGTATATCTATTGCAGCGAGGACTTTGGACTTCAGAAGCGTCGACAAAACCATCCTGGGGTGCTATGCAGGATGCGCCGAGTTCCTCGTTCGCACGAGTTTTACCCGAGTTTGCTCGATGGTAGTCAGTGAACGGAGATAGCAAGGAACGTGCAATAACAGCAGGCAAAAAGAAATGTCGAGATAAAGCCGCGTATGACAACATGAGCGCGCCCTGCGCTGCACAGTGCTTCCGCGCTTCAAGCGCAGAGGACTGCGCATCAGTAAAACCCCTATATATAGGGGCTTTACGCAACAAAACGCGCCAGCGCCGCGTATTGCTATCAACGTACTATAGCAATTTAAAAGCAGTACCGTAACTGTCCCGCTGTCTATCTGCACACTTGCCGTGAGCCGTTTGCCACGCCTTTCTCGGGCGCGTCAGGGGCGTGCCTCATCTTTCGGGTATTATCTTTATATCCTCCGTCGAAGGCGAACAGGGCACATGCGGTGCATTCTTGCACCTACACTTTGCCTCTATCGAATACATTGAAATACAACAAATAAGATAACGAACATTTTATTTCCTAATGTATTGGTTTTTTGTTTTGAATGCCATAAATTTGTGATGACAAATGGACATCGAGTGAATTATTAAATTGTGCACTTTTTTTGCCGCGAGTGGCGACAGTGACGCGTAAGCTTACAAGCGGATACATTCTAGAGGGTCGCACGCACGAGGGAGTGCATACGGTGAGCAGTCGCCAGGGGAGCTGCAGTGCTATTCTCGATAAAATCAATGTGATTATGACGCATAAAGTCAGTCTTGACAATGACCTGTCCATTCCCTGTCTATTAGGGGAATGACAACGCAGCGCTGCGGCATGGCTGTTCACTGCAGGTGCTTTCACTGAGGCGGCTACTAAGGCCGCCCCTTTACCAACTGAAAACGACACTCCAGCCATAGAGACGGGGGCAACGGCTGTCGCTGCAAAATTGCTCTGCGGTATTGTAGGGTCCGTAGTGACGCAGCACAGTGAAAATGCTCCAGTTTATCTGCGTGCGCGAAGTCTCCGCGATGCATTGCGAAGAAAAGCGTGCTGCCCAGTGACACAATTCATTGCTTGTCACCGCTTGCCCAGTGAAGGTGCCTCCGTGCGCATGTATGCAAAATTTGATTGTGTTGTTCTCTCCCATGTGCTTGCCGATTGCCTTTGCCGCTGAGCTAACAGCGATCGCAGATGGATATAGTAACGACAGTGCAGTAATCGCATTTTGGTGGGTGAGGGCTCTTCTGTGCAGTTAGGAAATTAGAAGGTGTTGCAATTGTTTAGTGTGCCGTGCTTGTGATAAAGAAATGCCATCGCACTGGGTGTGTTTGCGCTGACCGCTGACCGTGTTTGTGACATTGCGGCTCCGATACATCACTGATGACAGAGCAGCCATCTCAAATGACAGCTGCGATGCGTTGTCGTTGGAAAACACTACGCACTGCTCAGGATCGTCGTCCACCGCGGCGCATCGACGCCTTGCAAGCAGCTACAGTGACCTGCCGATAATTATTTGCTGTGCGCTACGTCGCCACAATGCAGGCAGTGAACCGCGTTGTGGGGCCATCACAGCCCAAGAAGATATATGCATAAGCCAGCGAAAGTCGACGCTTTTTTTTTGATAGGGTGCTCAGTACATGACCGATGACACTGCGTTGTGCGTGTTTTATTTCGCCTGTCAAGACTGTTAATGCCTCTCAGTTCCGCACCACATCGCTGTTGCCGAAAAATAAGTTGGGCGTGGCCCAACCATGGTGGGCGTGCACAGGAGTTACATGCCTCGCGTGGGGCGTGACCTATGGTTTTGATTGACAGGCGAACTCGTGGTAAACTCGTACGTCGCGAAACCCCCCTCGAGTTGAACTCGTGAACATGGCGGTGGCAGCAGCAGCCTGTTTCATCGCATTCAGCGGCAGTAAGCGTCAATATCACCGTCTGGACCCGTTCACCTATACATGACCGACGCAGAGTTTCGCGTCATTTTTGCCTTTCCAAAACGTGAGAGCGCTGGCTGTGTGACGAGTTAAGCGAAGGCCGTTGTCTGCGGAGACAGCGTGGCGGACAAATGATGCTTTCCGAGCACAGAGTGGTGAGACTAGGCTGCGGAGGAAAAGTTCGTGCAGTCGCTTCGGCTCTCTCCTGTTTCAAGCGCTGCTCGTCCACCGCGCCCCAGCCCCAGGCCAGGTCCGGCATCGTCATCGGAGTACTGGGGCACCTGCGAGCACCTGGGGTTCAACCCGGACCAACCAACCTCCGAAGGCGAAGTGGTCAAATTATATTGGAAGGCTCAGAATGGAAGCCGGGCTGCCTTCCGGTGCAACAGCTGCCGAAATCAGTTTTCGCAGTTACACGGTACCGCTGCACTACACGGGCAGAGAGGCGAAGGAAGTTACTTCGCCAACACGGACCGTCTCGGCCGTCTGAACGACCACCTCTCCAGGCGACAAATGATTTGGCTCACGTACAGCGTGAGCCAAAGTGTAGACATATGGCTGTTGAAGGAGATGACCGGCGACTTGTTTCCTCTATCGGAGCACGCCATCGCCGACTGAAGGAACTACCCCCGTAAGTTCGCGAAAGACGAGCTGCTGGCGCGACCTCCACTCGGTGGCCCCGGGTAGATAGCGGCGAAAATTGACGAGTGCATTCTTCGCGGCGAGTAAAAGTACAATCGAGGCCGCCTAATGTCGGGAGACAACTTTCCGCCGAGCCGCCAAAATTACGGCGGTGTTAAAGATGGAGGCCCACGGGTCTTCGGCATGTTCTGCGCGACCAGAGGGCTGCTGCGACGTCAAAGGTAGACCGACGAAAGTCGGCGACGCTAGGCGCCATTATTGCAGCCAATGTTCAACCGGGGACCATTATTCATAGTGACGAATTGGCCGCATTGAAAACTGAAAAAACTTCGTATTCCCCATAACTCCTACATCCAATAACATCATATGACATATAGGAAAATGGGTTTTTGTATGGGATCCTATATGTTTCATATGGGATTATTGGATATGGGAGTAATGGGGCATGTGGATTTTTCAGTAGGGTTGTATGAGTGCTTTCCGGCATTCCTGAGTGCTTACACGGTAAGCGCGCGGCAAACCACTTAGGCGCTAGCCGACGCTCACTTCGTCTCGCAGCTGGAGTGCCTCAATGCGCGCGCGCGCGCGTCGATGCACCCTATTCGCAGCCTTTCTTTAGAGCGAGGAACGATCGATCTGTTAAAAGCACAGTGTGAAAATTAGGTGCACACCAATCTGTGCTCGGAAATGGGAGCGCAAGCACATAGCGAGCCGCACCAATCCAATCCAGAGGAAAGAGAAACAGCAACGAGCGATCTGTTAAAAGCCCAGTGAGAAAACCCAGCGCACACCAATCGGTGCTCGGAAATGCTAGCGCAAGTACGTAGCGAGCCGCGCCAATCGAATCCAGAGAAAAAAAAGTATTAAACTACAAATTAGTCTAATACACATTCAGTGTACATCTTGTAAACTTTAAAATGCCTATAACCTACAATAATGCGACATATGCTATTGTACTAAATGCCTTTATTTTATAACTTGCTTGTGCCTATAATGCACTCGGTGGAACGACAAACAAATGAAAGACGCACGACCATGCACCGACCGTATGATCACGTCAGCCCCAGTTTGTCGACCACACATATGGCAACGCCGAAGGGTTGATAGCCACCCAGAGTGAGTCTAGATAAACCAATGAAACTGGAGGCGTGCCGACGGACAAACTTTGTCTTGTTAGCATTTGTTCTTTCATCTTGGGGCGTCGCCAGAGCTCGTGAAGATCCCGAGTTTCGCCAAACTCGCCTCATCCTGCATAGCACCCCAGCACTCGAAAAATAGCGCAGCCTATGCACAGAACACACCCGATCACTCAGCTCGCTTCGCACCGCGCAAGCGTTTCGGTACGCGAACGATGCCCTTTGTGGCACAGTGGCGCCACGTCGCGGCAGCTTTGGGCAGCGTATGAACCTCTCCCATAGCGTGACGGCGGAGTTTCGTGACCAGAAAAATGGAAGGACTCTGGTACAACTAACAGCGCAAGAGACAAGACAGACAGTTTCCCATGTGTCTGTATGCTTCTGTATGTATACTGTCTCTTTGCTGCGCTGTTGATCGGTGTAATTTCATCGAAGCCAACAGTTCACGAAGCCAAGTGAAGCACAAGGGGAATTATTTGTTGTTTTAATTGAAGCGTAGTAATAACAAGGTGAAAGGAAAATGAAAATAGACGAACAAGACAACTTGCTACCGGAGGGAGTCGAACCGACAACCTCAGTATCACGCGTGCGTTGCTCCAGCAAGTGAGTTACAGCGGCGGCTATTCCCACATCCTCATTCATGAGTATTCGTGTATGTGTGCAGTCTGACTTGGGGAGTGTTAGCCAGCGCCACTTTTATTCTTATTCTCGTTCCCCGGTGCGGTCTCGGCAGCAGCAGGCCAGTCAAGTGTAGTCCCCCTCGAAAGCATTTATGCTACGATGCAATAGATGATTTACCAGATGGACGAATTATACAATAAAGTCAAGGAGAACACACTAAGCAGTGAAGACCTTGAAAAAAGAATACGCAAGGTTGAGTTTAGCTCGCGCAAGCGGGTTGACGACGAGAACAGCAACACACGCATCAAGACGTACAGGCGCATAAACAATACGGGTGACGTCAGCGACGCCGACAACTGCGGTGGCGGTGGCATGAACGTCAGCAATGGCTAACACCACACGCAGCGCCCACGAACACCTCGAGATCTGGCAGTGCAATTGTCGCTCTTTCAACAAGAAGGCAAGTTCGCTCCAGCTATTCATCCAAAATCACCCATACCCCCCCCCCCCCCCCCCCCCGACGTCATCTGCCTTCAAGAGGTCGGGAACCAGCCCATCAAGCTACGGGGTAACTACGTAATTAAACACGTGGGATCACCAAAGGTCGCGGTTTTAGTTCACAAAACGGTGACGGCCGTGGGACGCCATTATCAATATCATGCCATTAATCACGTGCTAGTGGAAGTCCTCCCGCAGAAGAGGGGTAGACGTAGCACTTTCATCCTGAATTTGTACAGTCCGCCGAGGGCTCAAAAGGACGACTTCCGCAATATCATTTACGACAGCGCGAGAGCCGCTGGCTGCAACCAGCTGGTAGTGGCGGGAGATATGAACGCTAGACACACGGCTTGGGGTTACCAACAAGACACGCAGAAGGGGAGGTGGCTCATCGATGCGATTGACAAAACGGGCCTCGAATTGATAACCAACCTCCTCCAACCAACCCGAGTAGGCAACTGTGTTAGTCGAGACACGTTTCCGGACCTGTCATTTGTGAAAAACGTGAGGGAATACTCATGGGCGCACCTGGGCGAAACACTGGGCAGCGATCACTACATCCTCAGCATCTCGGTGTCCACCCCGAAACTCAAGAGAACAATTGGAGAAATTAGGCTCACGGACTGGGAGGCGTACAGGCAGTACCCACCGCCCGAAAGCGGTATAACGGACATAGCGGAATGGATGCAGCACCTCTGAGACGCCCACATCCAAATCACCAAAACCGCACGGATGCGCATGGTCGAGACGCCCGAAGTCGACCGCCGGCTCTTACACCTGTGGGAAGCCCGTGAGGGCCTCCTCAAACGGTGGAAGCGACAGCGGTTAAACCGGAAACTCCGTCTACGAAGCGCGCATATAACAGAAGAAACCAGAGATTACACGACCGAGCTGACGCAGCAAATTTGACGCAGCAAATTGTCGAGCCCGACAAGGCCAAATCGACAACCAGTCGGACGCTTCAAGAAATCGCTCACAAATTCCCTGGGAATGACCAGGATCTGATTGACACCCTAAAAACCAGATACCTGGGTAGCGACCCCATACCACCATGCCTCCTAAAATACGACGGGACACCAAGACCAGAACTGCACGCTCCGATCACGGAGGAAGAGGTGTATGCCGCGGCACGATCCTCACAGCGCAGCACTGCTCCCGGGGCTGACAAAATCAGTAATGCCATGATTAGAAACCTGAGCCCGAGGCACATCCTGGACTTGACCGAATACCTAAACGAGGAACTCTGGAGCAAGGGCCACGTACCGAACGAGTGGAAACACGCGGAAGTCGTGACCATTCCCAAACCAGGCAAGAAGCCCGCGATCGACGCCCTGCGTGCCATCTCGCTGACTTCGTGCCTCGGCAAGCTGTTGTACTAGAGTGTCATCGGAGCCCGCCTCCAACACTACATAGAGGACGGTGACCTCTTCCCGCACACCATGCTTGGCTTCAGGCCGGGACTTCCTGCGCAACATGTTTTCCTAATCCTAAGGGAAGAAGTTCTCAGGGGCATCCCGAAGGGAGGAGAACACCTCCTGCTCGCACTCGACCTGAAAGGGGGCCTTCGATAACATCTCTCACGAGGCAATTCTCAAGGGACTGAACGGCATCAGCTGCGGAGAGCGCATCTTTAATTACGTCAAATCGTTCCTGACAGGCCGGACGGCAACCATCGGAATAGGCCAGACTCGATCGGATAAGATCGACGTGCCGAACAAAGGAACGCCGCAAGGGGCGATAGTCTCCCCGATTCTCTTCAAAATCGCGATGCTAGCGCTGAGCTGCGGAAGATCCCGGACCTAGGTTACGCCCTATAAGCAGACGACATCACGCTCTGGGCCACCAAGGGCTCCCTCGCGCGTAAAGAGGCGACCCTTCAGGAGGCCGCGACGGCCGTGGAGAGATTTGCGGCAGCGAGTGGGATGCGTTGCGCGCCCGACAAATCCGAGGTGATCCAGGTGCACGGAGGAGGAATCTACAAGTCACCCGGCACTATCGAATTCTATCTAGAGGACCACAAGGTCACTGAAAGCAAGAAGACTAGGATTCTGGGTTTTTGAATCCAGAGCAACTTGAAAGCCTCCCACACCATCCAAACCCTAATGTCCACCACCAACCAGATCTTGCGGATTATCAAACGAATAACAAGAAGCCGCAAGGGCATGCGAGAAGAGGACACGCTCCGCCTCGTCCAGGCTCTGGTGATCAGCAGAATAACGTATAGCATGTAGTATCACTACGACTCGCTAACAAAACGCGACCAAGAACAAGTCTAGGCCATCATCAGAGGCGCGTACAAAACGGCCCTGGGTCTCCTTGTTACCACCTCAAACGAGAAGTTAGCGGCTCTCGGGATCCACAACACCTTCGCTGTGCTGTCGGACGTGGTTATGGCTTCGCAAAAAGCCAGACTACAGAACACGGCGGCGGGCAGAGCCATCCTCCACCGGACCGGAACGGCAACGGAGCTTCGTGCCCTCGATGGGCAACGATCACTCTCGCCTGAGGTCAGAAGCAAGATCAAGGCGAACCCCATACCAAAGCACATGTACCGACGCAAGGCGCGGGTCGACAGACAGTGCCGACAATTCAAGGGTGACCCGTACGTAACGTACGTGGACGTGGCGGCGTACCCTGAAGGGCGCCTCTTCGCGGTAGCCGCCGTGAACGGGAGAGACTACTCCTTGACTCTCGCGGCCTCCGTCAGGGCAGAGACACGAGCTGCGGCTGAGACTATAGCCGCGGCGCTAGTAATAAAGCAACATGACGGGGTGGGCAGGGAAGTTCATGTCGTTACCGACTCGCAACAGGCCTGCCGTAACTTTACCAACGGACGAACACCGGTGCTGGCGGCTCAGATTCTAGGCCCGAGGCTGCAAGAATCCCATCAAATCACGTGGACGCCGGGCCACGCGGGACTGGAGGGGAACGAAAGGACGAACGCCTTAGCTCGAGCGCTAATCAACCGAGCGGGGCAAAACCAATCGTCTCATCAATCCCCATCCTTTACCTTCGTGCCGCTGCCATCAAATTAGTGAGACCGACTCGAGATCCAGCGACTCAACCGCAGGATTTATCCTCCTCTCACAAAAAGCTCAGCACTGAAGACGCAATAGCCCTAAGACTTATCCAAACAAACACATTCCCAAACCTACACAGATACAGCAAAACATACCCACAAATATATCGCGACATCTGCCCCTGGTGCGGCGACACACGCCCTACACTCTTTCACATCTCGTGGGGGTGCGGGGGCAAACCTGAACATTTAAAGACGCCTAACACGTCATTTGAGCGGTGGTAAGTACAGCTGACCGGCGATACCCTGGCGGGACAAGCTCTCGTCCAGCGAGTACGTCGAGCAGCCATGGCCAGTGGAGTCCTGGAATGAGGACACCACCCACTCGTCCTCAAGATCAACGACCTCGATGGTCTAAACAAATGTTTTTTCTCTCTCTTTATTCTTATTAACCGAGGCGGCTGATGTCCGTTGTTTGCTTATTTTTAGCCCTTTATACGAGCGACCCTCGTTCCATCTGCTCGCCTGAAGCATGACTGGGGGCCTCGACAATGTGCAATGCCCGACTACACGTTCGCGCCTGTCATGGCATCACGCGAGGCCGCACGCGCTTGCGCCACGTGTCTCTCGAGGTGATACGAGCGGGCGCGGCGTGGCTATCTATCTGCGCATTCCAGATGTTTCCTTGAACCTCCTTATTCTTTCATATTTAGTATGCAGCAGTTCAGTCCCAACGCGGCCTCATGACCGGCTTCGAAAAATGCAGGCAGTCTTTCATTGGAGCCATTGCTTCACGTCTTATGGCTGTCTGTTGTCTAAAGTGAACATCGTACTTGGACTAGTTTTCTGGATGATGTTTTTCAATGTAGCTTTAACAATTCTTCGCCTTCTCGTGAATTAAGCGTATATCTGCAAGAGTTTGAGGCAAAGAGTAAGTCTTTTATCTAACTATGCAGTGGCCTCTGAGCAGTTAGCGATGTGCGAATGAAATAATCAATGTTTCTTTCGTGTGATGCCAGTGCCTCATTTTATACTTGAAGCAGTGTGCAGTTCGACCTTCCGGGCCTGTACAACGCGGCGTGGTACAAATCCGTGACCGTCAAATTCTCCACCTGAGAGTCTCGTTCCACGTCAAGAATGTGTCACCATTACTCAGTCAGACCAGTGTCTTGCCGAAATGCGATGTAGTAAAGGGAATCTCACATATTTCGAGGTCTTTTCGGTATTTATATATGATAATTTGATGAAGAAGAGTTATCTGTGACAAATACGCTGTAGAATTCTTGAAATGGAACATTAGGAAAGTAATCTTTCTTTTTGTTTTCTATAGATAATCAAGGACAGCTTCGTATATATTTCCATATGGCTGTAGTCGAGTACCAACCATCTGATTGAGACTAAAAAAGTGCTACACAAACTCTGTCCAGAATCACGAATGAAGCGGATTCACCAAAAGTTGTTCTGTGGAGCGGAATGTCGCCGGCAGTATGAAAAACAAGTTATCAATCTTTACAGCTTGCTTCCCTCTCCTGTCGTCGCAAATGTACTTATCTCTGTGCGTTTCGCAACAACAACAAAAAAAATAATGTGTGTCTCTGCTCTCGCAAACACCAGAGACCAGAGCTGGGGAAAGCCTAGTAAAGTAGTGGAAAACCACAATTAGTGTAACTTTTGCTGGGCTTCCTCACCTGCGCGAACTTTCAGCTTCCCTCAATCTAAACTCGGGATGTTCTCTTCTGCGACGCTTGGTTTCAGCTTCCCTAGCTCTTGATTCAGTCTTTCGGAAGCGACGAGTGTCGAGTTCTCTGGTTGAATCCTGCGGAGCCGCAGCCAGAGGAATCAGCTGCAGTCACGGACACCGGACGCGTTCGGCGTGAACGCGGGGAAACGCGTTCGGCGTCGGCAACACCTCTATGCGTCCCACTCCCTCGAATTCGCTATGCTGTGCGATGCTATTTTTATACTCTGCTTTCGCTCTCTCTCAGCTCTCTCTCTACCTGCTCGGCGAAGCTGCGGACGACGGAATGATCATTATAGCGAAGTTCTAACAGCTCCGCTGTGAAAGAAGAGCTACAATATCATTTTACAAAGCGATGTTATTCTTCCACCGACGTGCAATTCACCTCGTTTAGATCGTGCACAAAAGATGGAAATCGTATCATGCCTATAAAGCGAACCTGCTCCCAATTCTTCATACCCCGGACCTCTCTGGACTGGAACTACGTTTCTGAATCAGTGACGTCAACTGCTGGTCGCTTCACGTTTCGCATTGCTTCAGATACTGTATTTCCGGGTACCTAATAAAGGAGTCCGTATTCACACTTGCGTTAACTTGTTAGACATCTTGTTTCTCGTTAGTCGTCCCCTACCTTTGTATTACTCCGCATAGTATTCTATTAACAGGAATCTATCAAAGCCTACATGTAGTCATGTGTTTCTACATGAGTACCACTCCCCCTATAATGCATCGGGCCCAGCGGCTAAAATAAATAAATAGAAACATTGCAGCTTTGCCCGAAAGCCGCGGCGTGCCTGCGCCGTAAGCAGCCGCTGCCGGAGTAGAAAGCTCCACCCCCCCCCCCCTTCCTCCCTCGCCTCCCCTCGCCCCCGTGCCTCTCGCACGACAGAAGAAGGGCGCTTCCACCTCGCCATCCGCGTCCCACCATTATGAGACATTAGAGAGATTTAGCTTGTCCGGTAATCGGGTAAACGTGAGCGGACCGGGCGTTGGGGCGGTTTGCCGGAACCGTAAACGTGAGCGGCCTGTATGCTGCTACCACCTGGTGGCGCAGAAATCAAATATAAAAAAAAACAGCTAATACTGCAGTAACCATGTGTATTCTACTTCTCTGCTGGTGTAAATTTTCGGCGGCAAAACGATTACGCCACTGTCGAACATTTACACCAGCAGCAAAGTAGAATACACTTGGTTACTGCAATATTACCTGTTTTTTTATATTTGATTTCTGCGCGACCAGGTGGGACATTACGACACATATTGCAATTTACGAATTACAGCCGGTGAGCTTGCAAGACGCATCCACTTGAAATGAATTTCCAGGATGGCGCCAGCTTTGAGATATTATTTTCCAAAGTGTGGGACGAAATACATGGGCGTTCCAGTTACTTTCGTGCTTCAATGTATAAAACAGCATTTTGGTAAAAAAGTAAGCGGAACAACAGTGCATTTTAAGGGCGAGTTTGATGGCACATATCTCCAAACTGGCGTCATTCTGGAAATTCATCGCAAGTGGATACGCCTGACAAGCTCCCCGGCTCCAATTCGTAAATCACAATATGTGCCGTAAAGTAATTAACTAAGAAGTTGATTAGTCATTTTTTAATTGGTTCAATATGGGATTTCCCGTGTTACTAATAGTCCGCCTCATCGAATAACCCAGCTCAACGATAAGAATTATGCTACCGGCCACAGAGGATTTCTAAAAAAATTTTAAAACTTATAAATGAACACCCTGTATAATGCTGCGGCGCTTCAGCGTGCTACGCTGTTGCTGCGACAAATCCCTTGTTCGATCATTGGCTTAAAAACGCACGCGCGGTCTTGCAAGCGTTCGCTAGCACATCTACAAAAAATGCGCCGTCACGCCGCACACAACCGAGTACATAGCGATGTATGTTGTTACAACAGTATGCGGTAGCAATGATTTAAAAAGAAAGAAAGAAAGGAAAACGAAAAAAAAGGCGCAGGTAAGATCACTGCATAGTGTTCGAGAGGTGGCTCAGCGCGCCAACGCAACACATGCAGTCAACAGAGTATGACAGTGCAAGAGTTTTGCGTTTTCACCGTGACGCGGAAGCTTGAACCCACGCCGACAAAAATATGCCAGTGTCGTCTGCTGTTGACGATAGTTGCCGACGTAGAACATCTTTGCCCCGCCTCTCGTTTGCCAGCTCTTAACATACGTCGCGTCCCCAAATCGGAGTGCGGATGCCGGCACATGCGAACCGTTCGAGCTCACTAATCAGAAAATTACCTAATAAGAAAACAAACGTAATAACAAAATCCTGGTTCGGGCCAAAACTTTGCTGGCCGCCAGCACACAAACGCTGCGACCGCGCTGTTGCATGTTGCCAGTCGCTGGTTATCTGTTTTGCAAGCCAGAGGGCGCATGCGTACGGCACCGCTCGCACCGGTCCCAGCGTGAATCGAATTTTGTGCCCGGTTGCTCCAACCACCTGCCGCCACTGAACCGCCAGCATGCGGTGCTACTTGCGGCGATGGGCGGCTCGAGCGTGTACAGGCCCTTACGGTTCCGGCAAACCGCCCCAACGCCCGGTCCGCTCGCGTTTACCCGATTACCGGACAAGCTAAAACTCTCTATTATCAAAGGACTACGGCGGCGGCAGGGACCAATCAAACGTACTGTGGCACGTCCGCACGGAGCGTATGTTGAAAGCGGTCTGCGATGCGGACAGAGAGTGCGGACTGCTGATAGCTCTGCGCGCTGTGTTTTCGCCGCTGTGTGCTGAAGAGAAACGCGTGGGCCTATATCTTGAAAGCGATCGTCTTACGGAAAGGACGGACGGACGCACGGACAGTTTTCTCGTTGTGTAAGCATAGCAATTCTTACGGATTTGAAAAAAAAAAGTCGCAGTTTTGCCCAAGAGGCGAAGCATCAATTGCGATAGCAAATTAGTATAGAGCTACACGGAGTAAGGATAGTAGTTTTATCGGCTGTACAAACTTGACACACTCACTTACTAACTAAATTAACAAGCGTGGTGTGCAGCGCGCACAAGCACACATGAATAGATCCCACATGGAGGACCGCAGACAACCCCTGTCAGAACGCTATCGTGAGCAAGCGCGGCGGCAGCAGCGAGCGAAGGTTCGTGCGGTCTATCGCTTCAACGGAAACTGAAAGGCGAAAGCACAGCGCATAAAAAGGTAGGAGCCGTGCGCAGATCGCTTTCAAGATACGGTGCGTGCGAGCGCCCTCAGCCTCGCAATATACAAGTGGCAAAGTAGAAGCTGCACCCCCTCCCTCCCGCGCTGCCTCCCCACTTTCCTCCTTTCGCGTGCTGGATTGAGTCTCCAGTTCCTCGTGTTACCGGTCGCAAGATACGCAGTTGGTGCCGCAACCAGCGGCAGAAAGCGCGCGCGGGACGCGCGCTTTCCCTCGAACATAGAGCATATGGTGCGCGGCGACGATTTTATCGCCCTTGGACTTTATACGGAACCTCACGGTGACGGTTGAAGCTGGCGGCGCCACCGTTTGGTTAAGCTACGTCGCGCGTCCCGTAAGAGGACGAAGTGGGCATCTACGTCTGTTGCATCAGGCGTTGTGGTGAGGGTGCGCGTGTGAACATCTAGCCGGGTTTGCAGTGTCTGAGCCCAATCGGCATGCGTGTCGGTTGCGGAAATGGTGCCAGCGGCTGCGCAGGAAGCTGAGGCTGCGCATCGCACAGCGCTCTTCTGAGGCTTAATCAGAGAAGTCCGGAAGCATTAGAAAACTTCTCGACACAACTAACATTCCAACACCGAATGCCTTTCACAGTTACGACGGCGTTATCTCCCACCACCAGACGCGCCACGCTACGCGGACTACACGGGTCCTCCTAACACACTGGCTTATCTTAGAAGCGCCTACAAGTATCACTGAGCTTCGCGCAGTGATCGCGCCGAGGGGGTGGCTGCTACTTATGGGGCCCAGGGCTAAGGGCTCCACATTCGAGGCACAACTGGTTTCCACGATATTGTAATAAAGTTTATTCTCTCATGGTGACGGCGACGGGAGAAATCCCCTTGTAGTGGTCATATAATTGCTATCGCAATAAAACGAGGGCTCAGTATTTATTTGGAGCGCTTCTATAAATGACACGAACGTGACAATTTTGTCACTGATTGCGCATACCATCAATTTTGGTGCAACCACATGACCTAGGGGCGATCTTGAAGATTTCAAAATGTGGAGGTGTGTTAACAGGTGACTGCCTCCAAATTTGTCGTGTAAAAAACTGCCACCAGGGTTCATATAAACACGGTAATTGATATATTGTTGATACATTTTCTGCTACTTACGTTATGATGCAAAGTATATTCGTCGCGCCGAACTTATCTGCAACAACGCCACACTCAAAGGCGTTTTATGAAAAAATCTGCATGTAAATATGTACCTATAAAACGCCGGTTTGATTCCGCCCAGCACAAGAAAAATCTTCAAACACTTATTTTTCGGTGAAAAGCCGCACCCGCCTTCATGCTGCAGTGACCCAAGTTGCCGTCAAAAGATTCACTGAAGAGCAGCGCATTTTATTTTATTAGTTGTTCAATACTGTGCCCCCCAATGGGCCAAGCAGGAGAGGGCAAGCACAGATATGTACAACAAACACTGCTATGAAATGGTAATGAAGTTCTAAAACGCAAAAATATTTGAAATGTTTCATCCGGACTATCAAAAAAACAATCAACCGCCACTTCTCTCTCGAGGAAGTGGGGGTAATCAAAGCTTGTCTGCGTTTCTTCGGTGTTCCTCGGAATGAATTGCACTGACGAGTACCACGTTGTACTCGAACCACGACCGGTCACACACACTGCAGCTGGCTCCGAAGTTCCGGTTGAGAAACTCGCGTTGAAACCTGGCCGTCGCGCCGCAGAAGTTGGCGCTAGCATCGCCGAGGCATGCACCACCGTTGTCGGGTTCCTGGAGGGCTAAACGAGGCTGACGTTTTGCCTCAACATCGCGCTCCCTCGACTCGGAGTCCACGGCTCTTCGCTGACGTTTCGTCTGGGCTTCGGAAGCCATCACACTAGAATCGGCACGTCGATGACGAGCCCTTTCCCGAGCAAGTTCGCGTAGCCGTTGCTCAAACGCAGCCTCCTCTTCGGTGGAACGCACCACGCGAGCCTTCCCATCCGTACGCCGAATTTGATCTGAGACGAGGGAAGATCGGCGCAGCGCGCGCCAACCCCCTTTCCTGCCCTTTTTCTCCCCGCAACAAACCAAACGACCCTGATTGGTCGCGCGCGTCACGTGTTCCGGCGCCGGCGCAGCTTTCCCCGCACCAGCTTTTCTTTCTTTCTTTCTTTCTTTCTTTCTTTCTTTCTTTCTTTCTTTCTTTCTTTCTTCCTTTTTCTCTTTCTTCCTTTTTTTTTCTTTCTTTTTTGTCCCTAGCTCATACCCGCATATCCAATGAGGGTATGCGCCACAGGTGAGTTTTTGCGGGACTACAAGCCACCGAAACTTGCGAGCGAATACATGTTTTGCTTGTGAAAAGAAGAATACGTGAACACATGAACTATTCCACTCAACCTGGTAACTTTGAATTATGAGGCAAGTAATTCCAGTCGTCGATTGTTCTAGGGAAGCAGTATCTGTAGCTGTTTGTGCGTGCAAAAACAAGATTCACTGCCTTGTTGTGCTTGCGACGAGATGCTCTAGCCTTATCCTTTATTACATGTGCTTCTGGTTTTTTTCCCAACTTTGCAAATTAGAGTGAATGGAAGAAAGTAAGCCTTGCTGACAACAATCCTTCAACAAGACAAACCGGGTGGCAAGGCGTCGAATTTTGTTCCAGCTAACTTTTCGTTGGCTGTTGTGCGGAGGTCCCAGATGAGGCTGGTGTATTCAAGATAGGTTCTGACAATTTATTTATATGCCTTCAATCTTAACTCACAGGGGACCCAAGTTGGTGAAGGAGAGGTTCATGAAATGCGGAACATTCAAAGTGGCACACACTCAGTGACCAACGTTGGAGTAAAAGAGGTTCACTGAAAAGTGTCACATGCTTATTGACCCAAGTTGGTCCAACGGTCGTTTCAGACAAGGATCCCTCAGTACAGCAGCCCGATACTCTATAGCCACTAGACCATAGACTACCCAGTGACCCAAGTCGGCAGGAAAACGGTTAGAATACTGAAAGAAAACCGGCAAGAGTGGGAATCATTCCCAGAATGCCATGACGCATCAGGCCCTCTGGGCGTAAGTCTGTTTCCTCACTATATGCTGCGAGCTGCCACGTTCTCTCCGGCTCGCTAATTGCCGCGTTTGTGATCACCTTATTCTATTAAATACTTCCGATTCCGTTAACAACTTTAAAGTACCATGCCAAATCAGTTCGATAAGGATTCAAATTTTCCAAGTTCGAATGTCCCAGCTTGAAATGGTCATTTAGCTGCTCATATAGTCTTTTAAGGCATTTTAGGGAGCATCGCAAGAACTAGCTTTTTCTGCAGCCTTCCCTAATTCACCATACCCTTTAAACCTTCCCCAATGGTACTAAGCAATACTGCCGTATTTTTGACAGGTGTATTTCCGCTTTTGCTTGCCCTTTTTTGCGGCACTGTCGATTAAGCCTCTTCGTGACCGGTGCCACGCTCTCCAAGCATATCACATTTTTCTTCTATTTACCGCAACTTTCCCAACCACCAAACTTAGAAATTTCTTAAGTACACTTTCCGTAATACCCATTCTGTAATACCCAGCTTGAAATGGTCATTTAGCTGCTCATATAGTCTTTTAAGGCATTTTAGGGAGCATCGCAAGAACTAGCTTTTTCTGCAGCCTTCCCTAATTCACCATACCCTTTAAACCTTCCCCAATGGTACTAAGCAATACTGCCGTATTTTTGACAGGTGTATTTCCGCTTTTGCTTGCCCTTTTTTTGCGGCACTGTCGATTAAGCCTCTTCGTGACCGGTGCCACGGTCTCCAAGCATATCACATTTTTCTTCTATTTACCGCAACTTTCCCAACCACCAAACTTAGAAATTTCTTAAGTACACTTTCCGTAATACCCATTCTGTTTCTGCTAAGTCTACTTCCGATATAGTTTTAGTGTAGTCGTTTCAAATGTCCAGGTGGGAGTCAATTTCCATAAGCAATGCAACAGTTTGTGATAAACATGCTAGGTGGCGGTACCACACCGGCGGCATGCGCTCCACATATTAGACAATATTCGCGGATGCACTGTGCTCATGCTGAATGTAAAAAAAAAGGAAAATGTACAGATCCCGCGCACTGTGAGAATCGACGTTATACGGATCATGTAATGTCGATTCGCACAGTGCACGAGACCTGCAATTTTATTTTACCTCGAGCCTGCATCGAAATTGAGCCTCCACCGTTGCCGGGAACTGAGCCCGCGACCTGGTGTTCACCAGCAGCGCTACGCCATAACAACTGAGCCACCACGCTGAGTAATACCTTCACTAGAGCCACCATGCTCGATGCCCTCAAGCAGCGTGCGCAGCTGTGTCCAAAGACAACAACAAGCCAAGCTAACCACGTGTCGGTTCGTTTACCCCGGGGGCACTTTTGAAGTTCTCCCATCTTCCGAAGTATTTCCTGACTGTCTTTAGGGCAGTCTATAACCTTGAGTGTTAAAGTGCAAGAAAAAGGAATCTGTGCAGATCTTACCCCCATGTTGGAATCTGTGTGAAGAGAAGCTTCAGTAAAGCGGGTAATAAAATGCTTTACAAGTAACGGTGACGCATACATTTTAGTCTACTTTCATTTTACCAGACTAGTAATCTCACGGAGTGCATTTATGCCATTCGACCCGCGTTAAACGCACCAGACATTGAGCGTGACCATCTTCGATCTCTCTATAAGAAATCGTGGTCCATCTCCAAATAGTGACAAGTGCCTTCGGAGCTCACTTTCGGCAAAAAAAAAAATTGCGGGGATTCTGCCCGCCATTTTTGTTTTCGCAGATGCGGCGACGTAACTTCCGAAAACAAAATGGTAAAAAATTGCATATTTTATTTGGTTGCTCTCAAATTCTCTTGGGTGACTTATAAACCAACGTTCCTTTAGAGGACGTTTGCTGCGTGAGCTTTGTTTTCGTTTTTGTGTGTTTACAATGGCAAAGAAAAGTCAGAAATTAACTAAGCTTGGAATATCATTTTGGGTATTCTATGTTGTCTTGCAAAGTCGAGTTCGTTACGTTTTACCGACAGATAGGGTGTAACGCGGTTGCGAAACAAAATAGTAAAAATGAAAAGCGATGCATTGACCGCGATAGCAAAATTTAAATTTTCGCCTTAACTTCTCAAGACTGTGTTCTATGTATAGGAGGGTGAGACATGTAGGCACTACGCAGCACTCAAGTCAACCCCCAGCTGCGTAGGAGAAGCAGTGCTCTGCCATCTACCAGGCGTCTCACAACGTTGTCGTGATAAGGAGCGTCGCCGGGGAGCGTTGCTGGAAACCGACGGGAAGCCATCTGCGTTAATCGGCGTCCAGTGAAGTATTAGATAACGTTAGCTTGAGGTCTACGTCCCGTTCCGCTCCGAGCAGTTAAGCCGGTGCGCTAGTTGGCGCGCGCACAATGCTTATGCCAGCAGGTGAAGGGGGAACGCCCCCTTAATTGGCTCCGCCACCCAGGCGATTGCAAGCGTATTGACGGTGCGTTGAGTTGGTCGTTTTTTCAGCCAAACACGGCACCTTGTGGTACTTATGTTGGAGGTATTGCTCTAACCAACAACGGCGGCGCCAACGGCGTTTATGGCGCTTCGAGTGTCTGTACAATCGCTGCCGCAATAAAATATAAGTAATTACATGTAAATAATTTCATGTAATTTGTTTCGTAAAGTCCGCCAGTACATGCTAATCGATCCAGTATGCTCTCATAAGTGTGTTATTCTGTATACGGTAATATGACCTGAATTTTCACCTTATTGCCATTCTTTCATTGGGCTTTGAGACATTTCAGACTAAAAGGCTCTTGTTGCTGGCGGACCCGATTACAAAGCGATTTTTGCGAGTACAATACATACACCGTACAAATACGACGCAGGTCACTTGGTGCTACACAATATTATTACATATTTTGGCTAGACTGTACTAATTTAAAGCGCCTTCAAAGAGGCTGCCACAGACACCAGAACGTCAAGCTCCTGAAACCACTCTGGTGGTTCAATCATGTGCTTTAGGGCATCCCGCGTGTACGTGAGACGTTCAATTAGGTATTGCCTTGCCGACCTTGCATCTACGCGGGCATTCCTGACATCCATTTGCGTTTTCCACACACTTTTCATACACAAAAGCATTATCATGTCATCCGGCACTCCCTCTGCGTCTGCGCATGGCAAAAACGAATACCGAAAGGGCTTATCGGCAGTTCTTTTTTCAGAGTTCGTTTCAGAACGCCCCACAAGAAAACGGATTCCTGACAATCCAGGAAGATGTGCTCGGTAGTTTCAGATTTGTTACATATGATGCAGTTAACAGACCACGGAACAAAGAAGCCTTTACTTTGTAGCCATGGCTTCACAGGGAGAGTGCCAGAATGCAATTGAAAAAAGAATGTTTTCGCTGAAGGTCTAACAGGCATTTTTTTCACGCGTTTCAACACATTGCGTTCAGGTCCTTAACTAGGCTATACAGCCACGCTTGCATATCATGCATTTATGCGAACCATATGATTGCGTTCGAGCGTCGTCAATGTCGGTCATTCCAGCGACGCAGGCGGCGCCACGCGGCCCTCCTCCGAAGCAGTCACCCGGTGATAGAAATCTGTGACTCAGTTCGGCGGTTCGGTCTCCCGGTAGTCATGGACGCACCGAAAATGAAAAAAGCGAATAGTAATCGCATTTTCAGCCAATGGTACAGCGTGCCACAGTTCTCAAACCGTGCCGTAGCGGGCCCTTGATTGCAATCGTCTGCAGGCAGAGCGATTTGACGCTGACCTCGGTGTCTCTAATGGACTTGATGCCGCAGCATATGATGTGACCGGCGTTGAAAGTAGCTTCGCCTTCATTCACACACCTTTGTGTCTGTTTAGCGAGAGAAAGCATGGTCTGCAGCGAAACTAGAGAACTTGACGTTGCGATCTCACACGCTTGTGAGATCGCCTTATCACCGCCTCGGCAGCCATTTTGACCTACCGTCGCGCCTCCTATAGTCGCTGGAATGACCGTCCTCCTTTGTCCCTGTGTCCGTACGCTCGTTCTCGGCGAGGTGAAGAGGTTTTGCGCGTATGAGAGCGAAGAAAGAGAGAGACGCATTCACGGAGTGGGTCTCTTGGAAGGCGGTGTCGGCATTGGAACGCGGTTTCGGTGTTGCAAGCTGCGCTATGCAATGTGCAGTAATGGCCATAAGTCCGAGACGCGCGAAAAGAAATTATCATTATCATGACTAATAAGATGAAAAGTTCGCGCGAACTTCCGGGAAATATTGGGCTACGATCGCCCAGCTTCGCTGTTTCAAGCGTTCCGCGGCCGAGTGCAAGATTAAGCGTTTTTTTTTTTTTACTAACAGATTTTACTTTGAGAAATTCAATTTTTGTTCACTAACGCCTTGCGGCCATGCGAAGGGCCCACCCTGTCTGGGTGGTTTAGGATGATGTGGTTCGGCATAATTGTTTCCGCCAGACGCTAATGCTTACGCTGACACCGACGCCGGATTTTCGGCGACATAGGGCCCTCAAAGCTGTCGCGCAGATCCCACGCCCTGTGGGAATTGACGTCATGCGAAGCAGTTTGATGGGAGTCTACCAAGTTAACGAAACGACCATGAGAGAACCAAGACATAGGCGGCAGTTTCATGATCTACATGACACGGATGTCATGATATTCATGTCATTTGTCCTCAGGAGTCCCTAAGTCATGCTCATGACAAAAAGCCTAAGTCATGCTCATGACAATGGCTTCGACCATCAAACTTTAGCATTTTCTATTACTTAGTACCACATTCGAACCCATTCCATTGGTTTTTGAGTGTTAAACTTTTTTTTCGCTGTGTCATTCTCATTTTTCTTGAGTCATGCTCATCAGAAGAAGCCGGATTTTAAGGCATTAAAGAAGCACGTTTTAGGCGACAAATATAGGCAGGCAAAACAATGCTCTAGGCATCCGATGTCGTAAATATAGGCACAATAAATTTTTACATAAATGCTAATAATTTCAAACGAAGACTTGCGCGACCTGTATCTACGACACGAAAGCCACAAGATAGCGCAGCTTGCACTGGAGTCGCAATGCTAAAGAGACAGTGTAGCTGATGGGCACCTAGCCAGTCCTGGCTTCTGGGCTAGGCTAAGCACTACCAAGTCCTCCCCAGCATTTTCCGGAATTTATCGCCAAGCGCGGCCTCTTCTTCGGGAGTACGAACTGTCTTTGGGCGTCCCCTGGCTTCTACTGCTCGAGCGCCGCTGCGCACACGCTTATACAGCTTTTGCCTCAAGGCAGCGCATGCGCAGTTACAATCGTTATCACGGCGCATGCGCAGATCTCGGCGCGGCGGCGGGAACACCTTGTGCGCAGTGTCTCCGAGCTGCTGCCGACGCCGCCCGTGTTTTCCCGGCGCGAACGGGGGAAACGTGTTCGCTGTCGGCGCATGCGCAGTGCACAAGCAGCAGGTTGCGCCAGGTGTTCTAGCAGCTTCGGCGTCGCTGGTTGCCATGGCAACGGCACGGCTGGCTTTCTGTGAAACACCATACTTTTTACGGCTAGCTTAAACAGCTTCGTTATTAAAAAATGTTATTGTTTATGGTGGCACAAAGGCGCCAACAGTTAAACATAGCCGTGTAATTGTCCCATAAAACGGCTGGACCAACGACGATCAATTGGCTTAATTCAACAAGCACACTGCTTATATTCATGTTCAATGGCCACTGCCGTTTACTCGAGCGTCGCATGTAATGGAACAGGCATGAAAAAGAACACTTGAAAGCTGGGAATACTGATTAAAAAAATCACTACTTTATGTCTTACTGACACAATTAAATTATGCCACAACAAAAACAGACAAATAATAAATGCAAGAGAGACGACGATTTATTAAGAAATTATCCATCTTCTTTCTGGGGGTTTAAAAAAATTAATATGTTCTTACGTAAGAACTACTACGTACAACTATGGCAATTTTCTCATATACAATGTCATTATGCGAATTGCACAGGCAAGACGTCCGAACACTGCCAAATACACTTTTGGCAGTGTTCGGACGTCTTTCCCATTTGAAGTGCACATGCTAGAAGAAATCTGTTTGGAGAACACGCGGAACGTAGTGTTAGAATCACTGTGAAAATTGTGGAAACAACAGCAAACTACCATCCCCTCCAGATTCTAGGATTCAAAATTCTGCCTCTTCTTGTCACTGAGAATGAGCTTGTACGCTGAGAAGGAACGCTCGACGTCGACAGATGTTATTGGAGTGTAGTGGTTGGTACTTGGGCACATTCGATGGTTTAACAAACAGTTGGATCCTAGAGTGCTCACCAGCAAGGACTCCTGAAACTTCTTCAAGGACAGAAAATCACTCGTTCTTGTCCAATGCCGATTGTGACTTTGCACGTGTCGTTTCGGTTACTGGTCCTTCAGCAACGGCAGCGATTCGTCGCTGTGCATGGAGAATTGGTGCAATGTTCGTAGTTAGACTTTCTCCAAAACTTTCCAATTTCTTGATAATGTTTGCAAGGAACGTCAAGTTGGCGCACAAGTAGGCGAGGTCTCATTGGAGGCTATCCACAGAGAGCCTTCCTGACTGCGGCACACTCGTCACCTGAAAAGCCATTAATCCCGACCTTCATGTCCGAAAAGTAGCAGTTGTAGTGCTCAATAGCTCCTAGCCATGTTCCCCAACGTGAGACGATGGGCTCTGGCGGAAGGGGTACGTCCGGCAACTTCTCCTTGAACGAGCGCACGCGAGAGGGGGCCTTCAGGAACGCGGCATTGGCTGTAGCAATAAGCTCGTTGACGTCAATGAAGTGCTTCCTCAGTTCTTCACAAACACGATGGAGCGCATGCGCTATGCAAGTGACATGCACCATCTGCGGGTAGAAGGTCTTCAGCTGATGAGTTTCCTTGTGCATGTCGGCTGCAGCGTCTGTGTAGGGCAACCGAACCTTGGTGTCCTCTACTGCTGCAGGGTACAGAACCTTCAGTAGTGTACCATAGTGGTATGTGCTGCCCGAGCCAGCAAGCAGCAGCAGCCTGCGGTCGCATGCCACATGCAGCAGACGCCTGCCTCCGAGATAGCGAAGAAGCAGCAGCGGCCTCCAGGGTCGGAAGGCGCGCTCGGCAGCTAAACCCAGCACCGTGATGATGATAAGTGGTTCTTGAGGGAAAGGGAAAGGTTGGCGCTATCTTCTGCAGCCCTTGAGGGAGCACGGCTCAGCGCCAACGGGGAGGGGTAAGTGACCCAGCACGGTGTAAGAATAAGGAGAGGTGCTGACACTCTCCCCCCAACGCGTGCGAAAGCGCCGCTCGCTCGCGTCCAGATTATGTTCGGCTTGGTTGCAGCTGGTTCGGCGCCGTCGTAGAGGGCGCTGCGGTATGCGGTCCCAGCCTCGGCGGCAAGGCGCGTGCTGCCGCTGCTTCGTCTTCCTGCTTGCATGTGCGGTTGCGCTGTTTTGAAGGCACGATTTTTGTTCGCGTTCGTTTCATGAGCTTGTGCTTCGGTATTGTCGCCACGGGCCATCGACGAAGGTGGCAGCGGCCTTCTGAGGGGCGTTTGAAATGGCTAGAAAGTGCTTCGTTCCGAACTGCAATTCTGGATACCTGACTTGTGCGGAGCGTGTGCCTTTATTCAAAGCGCCGTCCGACAGCGGTCGTCTAGAGCAGTGGCGCCGTGCAAATCTGAGGGCAGACCGAACTCTAACGCCTACCGACCATGTCTGCACCAGCCATTTTTCAGAGGATACGATATCGATGGCATATTACGCGGAGCGCTCGATAAAAGGATTCCCACCTTATTTACAAACTGTCCAAAGAACCTCACACGGTCAAATAAACCTCGATAGCCGCTGTGGAAGAGAGAACCTCATGTGTGCTACAGTAATTTGTGCAAATTTTGCTGCATGTACAAGATATATACTGGGTGGTTCACTATCATCCACCAACATTTGAAAATGTGTAAATGTCACGTAGCTGGACAGAAACAAGGTAATGTTGTCTGCCGTCGCTTGGAGATACTCAGATAATTTTTTTATTCCGCTTAATTAGATAATTATTTTCATAATTGATTAATCAACTTTTTAATGCTATAATTGGATAAAAAGTGTGAACGAGAGAATTGTAGAGCAGCATGGAAAACTCCCAATATAACTTTCTGTTGCTCAATACGTGATACATAAAAGTGTTTTCCGAGCGTGAACGAAACCCGCGAATACAGCAACATTGCCGCGCGACTGGCCGCTCGAGGCACTTTGCGTGTATTCGTGAGCTTCTTTCATGCTCGGAAAAACACTTCTGCGTAGCACGTATTGAGCAATAGAAAGCTGTATCGGGAGTCTTTCATGTTGCTCTACAATTTTTTCATTGACACTCTTAATCCAATTATAATAATTGAGAAGTTGATCAATAAATAAGACTAATTATCTAATTAGGCGGAATGTAAAAAATAACTGAATATCTCCAAGGGACGGCAACAACATTACTATGGTTCTGTCCAGCTACGTGACATTTGCATATTTTGAAATGTTTTTGCACCCTGTAAAATACTGCTGTTTTCTGTGCAGATGTGTGCCTCATTTTCAAATTTGTTCCATCCTGGATACTGATTTTTTTCTACAATGCGCGTGCGGTGTATATTACACGCTTGCATGTTTTTATACAACATTTTTCCATTGTGGGAGTGTATGAGACCGCAAGGTTCTGGGATAGTTATCACCTACTAAAATTATCGAGCTGCTTCATGCACAAGTTTTTTCGTATTGTGTCTATGCAAAAAAAGAAGGTCTATGGGATTATTGTGTGGTGGGTGTAAGTGTATTTGTGGACAGGCTGTAGCATGCATTGTCAAACACGCTTACATTGGCACATTCTCATATGCAATTTAAGAAAAAAGAAAGTCACCTCTTTTTTTTTTTTTAGATCTTGCAAGAGCCACTCAGTCCTCAATGTACGAAAGCCCAATGAATACTTCTTTCTGGGGTTTTACGTGCCAAAACCAGTTCTGATTATGAGGCACGCCGTAGTGGAGGGCTCCGGTATAATTTTGACCACCTGTGGTTCTTTAACGTGCACTACAACGCAAGCACACGGGCGTTTTTGCATTTCGCCTCCATCGAAATGCGGCCGCCGCGGCCGGGATTCGATCCCGCGATCTCGAGCTCAGCAGCGCAACGCCTTAGCTGACTGAGCTACCCCGGCGGGTTAAGCCCAATGAATAATATACACGCTCTATGTTAAGTGGAATTTGAATAAAAAAAGGCATTTGCTCAGGTTTTCATCAGTAAACTGTGGTAGTGATGCTCTAATTCAAGATAGACGCCTGCCTTCCTCCCGCCTAATAAATTCCCATTTAAAAGAGTTTTTACAAAGCTGATGTGCATTCTCATCTTAATTTGTAGCCATGAACAGCTACTTTGCTCTAGTGCATTGCATATCGCAAGCTTGCGCCGTTTCATTTCTTAATTTATATCGCGGCCACATTTAATTCGCGCAACGATGATTGAACGGTTTTCTGAGTGTGAATGGAAGCATCGATAAGCATGAATTACATTTTCGGGTGCAGTCACTATTTTCTTCTGATCGAGGGGTAGCACGTGGGCTAACGCTTTTATTTTATTTTTATGCTTGGATGAACGGCTAGACCGGACGAAAGAAATTGTTCGCGCGACCGTAACTTGAGTGGGCTTTGAGTGCTGCCCGATTGATCCGTGTTCACGTCATCCACGCCCTGCACAAGGAACATTCATGTTAGCGAAGCCTGGTACACTTATCACTTTAATGTGAAATAACGATTTTTTTTCGCGCTTTGAGATTTACTCACTCCACTACGAACGATACTTTAGCGGAGGCAGAGGAATGCCAAGCCGCCGGTGCCGCTAAGCTGGGACCGCTGGCCGCAGCGCCCTCTATCTGCTCGCAGCAGAGCTACTTGGTGCGCCCGCGCGCGGCCGAACATAATCTGGACGCTCGCTCGCGCGCAGTGTCAACACCTAAATATTCTTCCACCGTGAAACCCAGTGACGGTGAGAGAGAGACATACCGCGTGCCGGCTTCCGATAGCGAGGCTGACGTGGCGTCGCGGTGATGCCCAGCTGTTCCGTTTCTCCCGCCTTTGCTCCGTCGAGGCGCGCTCGTGACATGGCATCGCAGCCAATGGGAATTTGCCGAGGCGCACTCGGGGCGTGGCGTCACAGCCGATGGGACTTACGGTGCAGTTTCGCTGCTGAAGGCTACAGACACCGGATTTTTCCCTTCATGGGCCATTTGACGCTTTCGTATAAAAAAATTAAAAAAAGAAAAGAAACATCGTGCGGTGCATTTGATAAGAGCACAACGGTAATTCGAGATATTTGGACAGAATTTATTGCACCAACACTACCTTCAAGAACACTCCAAAGTTTTTGAGGTCACAATAACGCGCAAGCGCTCATATTTCAAGTATGGGCTTTCGTTTTATTCTTAAATAATTGACCTTTTCTCACAAAAAGCAAGTTCGAAACAATACTTTGAAATAACACAACTAATCTACAGTTTATATTTCGTGTCTCTTAAGGGGATTTTCCTTTCGTGATGCCGTGAAGCAACCATTCTCATTCCCTTTGCCTGTCTAAAATACTAAGTATGGTCCTTGTGCCACTTTCCTACGAAGAAATGTAACTTATTCGCGACAGCGAGTAACAGACTAATCACTAATTAGCTTATAATCATCATTGTTGTTATTCATAATCTTTAAAGAATTCTGGCGGCGTTATAATGGGTATTGCATAATAAACGATTTCGTTCTACATAAAAATAAACCTGGTGACGCCAGCATCGGTCACAGCAAGATGCGGAAAGAATTGCAGGAGTCGACTCTCTATAGGGACTTTCTCCAGTGATATCATCCCGTATTTTCCCCAATATCTGTCCAGTATAGCCCCGACGCGCAGACGAGACGAGCCACTTGCCCGAAACGGCAACGTTCACTTCGCAGAAATTTAATGACGTTGGCGTAACAGCATGGACGAACTTCGTCGCGCTCGTGGGCCCGATCATATGTTTAGACATTCGACTCTACTGCTATCAAAGAACGGGGTACATTGTAGATCTCAAGAAGTGGCTTTCTGTAACTCGCTGCATCTACCACGTCCACCTTCTACCACTTCCTAGATCCACATTGCGACTTGACATGCCTTGTGTGAGAAAAAAAGTAAAATATGCTCCAGCGTTTTTTTTACGTTGAAATTATAAGCAGATCAAACGGGAATACACCAAGGTATGTGGCGTGAGCTGGTAATTAGAGGCTATTCAAGAGCGATGCTTACAAGCACATTTATTTGTGTCCCTCGCAACATTTAACATCGTGCAATGTTAATGTTTCCGAAAGGCAGAGTTCACAACTTGCATGTCATGCAATTTTTATATTCATGCACCATAGCGATCTTCAGTAATCATCATCACCATCATTATCATCATCGTCATACTGTTTTCTGCCTACTGCACGATGAAGGGATATCCAATTACCCCCTAAAATCTTGTTTGCTGGAGCTTGCAATCGGCGCACTTATGCAATGTTTAGTCCTTTCATTCACTTATGATTAAACAGATAGAACGTACTTTTTAAGCGAGCAAGAGTGTCCTGTAATGCTCAGACCACGCAGAAATTTATCTCAGAACATTTGTGGTCGTTACTTCACCGCAAACCCACACTCCATGTTAGCAAGGCGGCGATAGGTGCAGGCAACCTACCTGTCATGCCAGAGTACATTTCAACCAGCCTGGCGCCAGGTATGCCGTCGCACGATTGAGCCGACCCATACTAGTATGTTCATTGGCCCCATGAGCAGTTCTACACTACGCTAACGAACGTAGCTTGTGATGTCCATTTGACTACAATATACAAGTTTCACGGTGGTGGTCTACCATTACATTCATCACAAAACCGGCCGCAAGTGGGTTCCTGTCGAGTCCCGGTTTATTCTGTCTGCATTCAAGCTGATTTCACGAAGATGCAACTTCTAGTCGCTTTGCTCTCAACACGGCGTACGAAGTTATCAAGAACCATTTCTTTTGGTCTGGCCTTCGCACAACGGCCACCCAATACACGTTGCATTGTGCGCCTTCAGCCGACACCGTAAACGCCCAGTGTCAGCTCCAGCAGTTCCGCTTCAGACTTTTAATTGCCCGTCCACACTTGTCAAATTTCTCGGCATTCATCACAAGGGTGGTTTTTTGAAAGCGAGCCCCGGTATTCTAGAACGTCCTTTCACTCAACACTCCACCTCAACTCAAGAAAGTTGATGGCAGCGCGGCCCATCGTCAGAAGCGACACGGCACTTCATTGACATTCCGCGTCAATTCTTCAGAAGCATGGCATGATCTTCAGTCGATGGGTGGCGCTGTACTCAGCACGGTTGCTTGGACGAATGACTTCGAGTCGAGGTTCGTTTGAGAATATGGGGGAAAGCCTTCTTATTTGACTGCACACGCGTTTGGTGTATGTGGGTTTCGTGTTCTCACTTCCAAAAAAAAAAGAAAGACAATAAGGACGGCTTTTTTCTCGGGGCGCGGGGGGGGGGGGGGGGGAGGCGCCCGCAGAGAGTTGTAGCACCAATGTGGTCTGAAAGTCGGCTTCGCCGGTGCCCACTTCGCTCACGTGGACTCGACACTTTTCATTTATCTGACGTCTAAGAAATGCGTTTCAGCAGCGGAATCGTAAAACGCTAAATGTAGTCCACCACCGAGTGGACCAAAGGCGCTCACCCCCATGCATGTGTTTGTGTGGTCGGTAATTGGTGCCCCCTGCCGCCTTACGGCTCGATCCGATAGCGGGAAGGTGGGCGCGGAGTTAAAGTATCGTACAGCTAGCGAAACGTTGCCTAGTGATCTCTGGTTCGACCGGCCAACGACCTTTCTCTAGCTTTCTTTACCCAAGGTCCTCGATCACCGCTGGGTGCGTGCAATGTTTCGTTGTTTCTGTTTAGCAGGCTACGCCAAAAACACGAGGCTGAATTCACGCGCCCGATGGTATACGCTGTGGAAAGTGCCTTGACGAAGGCTAGCGATCTAAATACAGGGTCATTGCATTGCCATGGTATACCACTGCCGCTAGGACTCGTCCAGCTATCTGGCGGCGGATTTTTCATGTTGACCACCCTTGGGTTGCTGGAGCTTCAGCTCGCGGGCATCGCGAACGTGGGTTATAAAGGCGTGGTCGCGCCGACGCAGTCGCCAATCAAAACGCTTTCATTGTGCTTCAGGTTTTCTTCTAGCTTCACTCTCTCACTCTGTGTGAAGCCTTAACGAGCGTCGGCTTCGGGTACTCGCAAATACACGTGACACTGCGAATATTGACCCCAGTGGGGCCGAATCCTCGGATCTGCCTTGACCACTTCTCGTATTGTTCAAGATCATGATAATAAAATAAAATAAATATCAGCATATGACGACATACCAGTCAGTATTCCAATACGCGCCTTACCATAGAGTTTACTGTCGAGAGCTGCACACCATCGGCTCGTGTGCAGAGGAGAGAGAGAGAAGTTTATTTGCAGAAAGGCAGAGAGGTCGGCTTGAGCGTTAGTTTGCTCTGGCCTGCTACTCTACACTGGGGAAAGGGGGGGGGGGATAAAAAGAGCGATGAATGATGATGATAAGATTAGGAGGTGCGTATATACATGTCCATCACGTTGAGGTCATACTAGAGTCGTGCATCGAGTCCAGTGGCTTGAAGGAAGGCTATAGTCGCTTCGATGACGGCCCCTGCGCTGTTGGCGTCAGGCCAAGGACGTAATACAATATCGTCAGATATTGGTCTTTTAGTCACTCGTTGAATAATAGACATGAGGCTCTGCCGTTCTCGCGCGTAGGCTGGGCATGAGAAAAATATGTGCTCAAGTGTTTCCGGCACCGGGCAGTGATCGCAGTTGGGACCAGTGTCCCTGCAGCCGATGATATGCGTATAACGCCTCGTGAGTGCAACACCAAGACGAATCCGGTGTAACATACTTGTTATGCTCCTCTTCAGTTTATGAGGCATGCGGAACTTCATCTCTGGGTCCCATTTGTGCAGTCGCCTGTGTCGTCGATCATGATTGGTCCAGTACTCAAGTGTAGAGTTCCACATAACGCACCGAAGCAGGGCATTCGTGTCTGTTCGTGAAAACGCGATGCTCACTTCTGGCGCATTATTTACAGCTATTTTAGCTTCAGCGTCTGCTTGTTCACTTCCTATCACGCCACAGTGTGCAGGTATCCACTGAAAGGTGACGTGGTGGCCGCTTTTGGTCGCAATGTCGAGAAGCTCTGCGATTTCTAGAGCTAAAATATAATAAGGGCCTTGTCTCATAATGCACTCAAGGGCTTGAAGAGCGGGTTTGACTTCGCAAAATAAAGTCCATATGCGAGTGTGCAGAGGAAGCACAACTATCTGGAAATGCTATGAACAGCGATAAGTCAGGGACGTTGAGAACAACCGATGCACCAGCTGCGCACTCAATGAGAAAAAAATGTCACAGTTTCGCCCTAAGGGCGAAGCAATGAATGCGGTAGCAACACAGCAATGTCATACGAAGTAAGGTGAGCGGCTTTGGTAGCAATATGAATTGTAGTAAACATGAGCTGATTAAGTAAGCAGGTGTGCTGCGGCGTAAGTAGACCGACATGAAGAGAGACTCGATGACCACGAGAAGGCGCGTGTGAAACGGTGGTGCTGATGAGAAGCGCTTCCCGTGGGCAGCGCGTGCGAAGGAACACACCTGTAGCGCTGCACTGCCGATCCGGGCAGCATTGCATGTGTAGCGTGCGTTGGAAAATTTGGCCCGACTATTACTAAGTGAATCAACAAGCGTGGTGTGAGCGCGCACAAACAAACATGAACAGATCACACTGAATGACTGCAGACAACGACCGTCAAAACTCTGGCAGCAAGCGGATACGCCGCAGCGGCGAAGGTACGTGCGGTCTATCGCTTCAACGGAAACTGAGCGGCACGGCGCATAAAGGTCAGAGCCGTGTGGAGATAAGAGACGGTGCGAGCGCGCGACGAGCGCGGTTGTTGGCAGAGTGGAAGTGCGCCCCCCCCCCCCCCCCCCGCTCCCTCCGGCGCTGGCTTCCCGCTTCCTTGCTTGCGCGTGGAAGATTGAGTGCGTTCGCTCTCCGTGATAGCGCGCGTCCCCGCACGCTTCCGCTCGGGCATACGGCACGCGGCGAAGATGTTATCTATAGGGAACCTCACGGCGACGGCGACGACGACGGCGACGCCGACGGCAGAAATCCGGTTGAAGTGTCCATATAATTGCTATCGCAATAATAAAACACGCATACAGCGCATTCAAGCACTTCCAGTATAACGCAAACTGCTTCGCTTGAACTTTTAGCACATTTGCAGATGTGGCACTTATTGTTGTTTATTGGATCATTCCACGCTAAACCAACCAGGGTTTTATCAAACATCACAAATATAGCTAAACAAATTCCCAGTTGTTTCTCGAAGTTAAAAACTCATTCTGCACGTTTATTCTTCTTGCAAAAAATTTGCTAGCGTTTTGGAGACAATTCATTTTTCCCTTCCCATATCAGCTAGAATACGTAAATGAACATTTATTTTCAAAGGGACATTGTACACTCCAGCCGTTGAAGCGGTGTGTGTTGCAAGACAACGAAGCGGTGTGGTGGTCAAAATAACAAAATTTTCATATATCATGAATCCTTACAGGGCTTTTGGCATCAGCAAAAGCGAGTAAAATTGGAAACTTTGAATTTCTTTCTCGGAACGCAAGAAAATGCAGAAGACACGAATTAAATACGGAAGGGAATATTTGAAACTTCAAAGGTTCAGGCCATCGCCTGAAAAAAAAAAAGGTCTAAATTTCAACATTCTTGCAAAAAGACAGAAGTTCAAGGTAAAAAAAGTAGCTTTGGTGTAGAGCTATGTGATTTGTAATAACATAGCTCAACATATCTGCTATACTTGTGAGAAATCTCAAAAAGTATTTTTTAAACTCACGAAATTATTTTTTAGCGCGAGAAAAACGCGAGACGCACTCTCTAACGCAATGCAGCTTGTGCCTGGTGTGAACCACGTGAACAATACAGCCATTTCACATGGAATATCACGACATGTTAATTTCCTCAGTGAATCCCCCAGATTTGATAGCTACGTTTTCGTGCAGTTTATAAATAGAGATACTCACATTTAGGTTTATGCTATAAATCCAGAAAGAGTACTGACATCGGTCACGCAAACCATTTCAAAGTGACATCGCAGTGCATTGCAGTTCGACATACAGGGAGCAGGGCACTGCTCCCTGAAGCCCAGAGACTGTCGTAAGACGATGCAAGTAGAAAATACCTTTATTTCTATACAACAGGAAGACTGCACGAACATGAACAAAGTCCTCTGGTGTTGGGTGTTGCCGCTGTTCGACAGCTTGAACATGATCGGCTATTAAATTCGTCTACCCTCTGCGGGGCTGATCTACTCAGACGTGGTTGACGTTCACTTTTCGCATTCATGAAAAGAAAACATAATATCAGTTGAAACTGCGGTGCTTGACGTCACTTGGCTTCGTATTGATAAAGGAATCTAGTCAGAGTTTGCTAAATAATTTCTCGGGCTCATGTTATTGACAATCCCTCCTTGCTAGACGTGAAGGCTTCATATATGTATGCTGTCTGCGCGTTCCACGTACGTAGATTTCAAAAATTATTTGTTCGCGTTTAATAAATATTACCTTCTTGTAACTTCTCACATGTAGAGCAGATACGTAGGGCTATGTATTGTTGTATGCCAGATATTTTATGGCTGACCACCAAAGCAACTTTTTTGACGTTGAACACCAAACTTCTTGCAAAAAAAATTAAGTTTACTGTTTTTTTTTTTCAGGTGATATGCTAAACCTTAAAAGCTTCAAATATTTTTCACCTATATAATGTCAACCGGGCTACCATTCTATAGTTTGTGCCGAATAGAGATTGCTGTGGTTCGGGAAAGACTTCTAGCTTTGCAATTTTATTCGCTTTTGCTGGTGAAAAAAGCACTCCAAGTACTCAAATATTTGAAAGATTGTCTATTTTTGCAGGCACACCACTTCATTGTCTTGCATACACACAAACTGAATGTCTGCCTAATACAAACTCATTTTGAAAGAAAAATGGTGACTGGTGCCTTCTACCCCAACTGGGCAACAACAACACATTTTCGCTAAAATGCCAGAAACGTGTTGGTATAAAAAATAAATACGGAGAATGAGTTTTTATCTTCAACAAACATGCATCAATTTTTTCAACTTTTTCTTGTGATGGTCAAAAAAAATCTCGCAGTTTCGTCCAAAATGCTACCCATCGATTGAGTTAGCAAGTTAGTAGATGGTTATACGAAGTAAGGATAGTTGTTTTATCGGCCGTTCGCTTACTAAATTAACAAGCATTGACTACCTGAGGTACTTTCGACGTATGTCAAGTGGACCAGTAGCCTTGTTTGTTTTAATTAGAAGAAGGCGAACCGAAGTATCCGATGTTTGTTAGTCACAACTAGATGAAGCCACTACAGACTAACCGCGGAAGAGACAGGACAGACAGTTTCCCATGTGTCTGTATGCTTCTGTCTGTCCTGTCCCTTGCACTGTTGATCGATTTAACTTCATAGGAAGCGAACAGTTCACGAAGCGGGGAATTATTAGTTGTTTTATTTGAAGTCTAGCTTTGGCACGGTGAAATGAAATGAATATAGACGAAGGCAACAACTTGCTGCCGGAGGGAGCCGAACCGACAACCTCCGCTGCTATTCCCACATCCTCATTCATGAGTATTCGTGCATGTGCGCAGTCGCACTTGGGGAGTGTTAGCCGGCACCACACTTATTCTTATTAACCATGGCGGCTGATGTCCATTGTTTGTTTGTAGCCCTTCATTCGAGCAACCCTCGTTCACCCTGCTCGCCTGATGCGTGATTAGCGGCAGCAACATCGAGCAATGTCTGACTACACGGGGCCCGTCGTTCGCGTCTTTCTTGGCGTCACGCTTCTCCGAAGCCGTGCGTGCTTGTACCACTCGTCTCTAGAGGTGATAGGCGCGGCGCGGCTATCTGCGCATGCCAGATAAGTTTTATTGCGATAGCAATTATATGGACATTCCAAAGCAGATTGCTGCCATCGGCGTCGTCGTCGTCGTGAGGTTCCGTATGACGTCAACGGTGATGAAATCGTCGCCGCACTCCGGACGCTATATGTGCGAGTGAAAGGGCTCGAGGGACGCGCGCTTTCACGGGGAGCGAACGCACGTCGGAGAGCTAACGCGCGTTCGGCGCCGTACTCCCTGAAGGGCCGCAGAATTAGGGGTCTCTTTCCTCCTTTACAATCACCATATATAGAGAGCAAATCCGACTTCTTCCGTCGCGCGAAAGGCCGTGGGGGGGGGGGGGGGGAGGGAATGGAGGCGACGTTTAGCTGCTGCACCAAATGCGTATTTACATTAAAAACATTACACCATCTTCCCGTAGAGGAACCCTGAGTAGTATGCGACGCCGCCATGCGGTCGACTCAAGTTTCCATTAGTTTTCAGATCGGCCTGTCGCCGCTGCCGTTTCGTGGCAGCGGCTCGAGCCCTAATCTCCCAGGCGCTGTCCACGGCGCTGACACTGGCGTTGACGCTGGCGCTTTCCGTGGCACTCATCGCGGCGTTGCGGGAGGGGAATGAGAGGACGAAGTGAATGATGATGAGTGGGCGAAGCAGCGGGGGATCATTCGGGCAAAACGCCGGAAGCGTTTTTCGGAAGCGGAACCGGAAGTGGAAACGGAGGCGGAACCGGAAGCAGAAGCCGGCTTCCGGAAGCCGGAGCTTGGCGGGCATATACTATACATATACATACAAGGAGAGGAGGGGGAGGAGGATGCGCATGCGCAGTGCGCGTGTGGACGCCGCACGGCGGATGGAGGGAGGGACATAGCCCCGACCATAAGCTGCTTTGCATCTAAAACGTTGCGAGGCGAGAATGTGGGTAAGATTTCCGACGCTGCTCGACGAGTGTCCCATTCTGATTTCGTCGAAAACCTCCGAGCCGTCCCCAGAGGCACCGGCAACAATCACCAACGCCGCGTGTGTTCGGTGCGAACGTGGGCAAAACGCCGACGGCGTCGACAACAGTTCTGCGCGTTGCTGGTGCTGCTGCATGTCCAAGTTTATACAGCTGATAGAACTACTATCCTTACTCCGCTTAGCTCTCTACTCATTTGCTATCGCAATTGACGCTTCGCCTTTAGGGTGAAACTTCGACAAATTTTAGGGGCGAAGCTCCTTAGGGTGTGGGTCTGTCCCTCCTCTGTAGTATGTAGTAGTAGTAGGTAGCCACGTCTACTTTTATGAAAAAAAAAAACACCGCATATCCACGAGGTGAATGATGATGAGTGGGCGAAGCTCCGGAGGGAATAATCGGTAAACCGTGAATCTTCCGTGTAAGTCGCCCAGTCTCGCCGCACTAAATCGAACGATTGACTTCCACCAATGACACGCGCCATATGTGACGTCATTCCAATTTTATAACAGCGCCCTTCATTATAATTGCACCATCTCTCGCTTAAGAGGACGCTAGCACAAACGCGTTAGAAACGTGCAGTACTCTCTAGTAAGGGGGAGAGGCCACAGCGTCTTACGCAGCCGTTTACACATGCCGGAACGTGCACCGCGTTTGCCGACGCCATCACATGACTGCTGAGAGAGTATAACCCCCGTATTCATAAACGCTCCTCGACTTGAACTTGACTTGCCACCGCCTTGGGCAGCGCGTTCGAAACGCGTTGAAGGCGGTGGCAAGTCAAGTTCAAGTCGAGGAGCGTTTATGAATACGGGGGTTATACTCTCTCAGCAGTCATGTGATGGCGTCGGCAAACGCGGTGCACGTTCCGGCATGTGTAAATGGCTGCGTAAGACGCTGTGGCCGCTCCCGCTTACTAGAGAGTACTGCACGTTTCTAACGCGTTTGTGCTAGCGTCCCCTTAAGCGGGAGATCCGATGATTCCCTCCGGAGCTTCGCCCACTCATCATCATTCACCCCGTGGATATGCTGTGAATTTTTTTTATTGCGATAGCAATTATATGGACACTCAAAAGCAGATTTCTGCCGTCGGCGTCGCCGTCGCCGTAGCCGTCGCCGTCGCCGTGAGGTTCCGTATGACGTCAATGGAGATGAAATCGTCGCCGTGCGCCGAACGCTGTATGTGCGAGTGAAAGGGCGCGAGGGACGCGCGCTTTCACGGGGAGTGAACGCACGGCGGAGAACAAACGCGCGTTCTGCGCCGTGTTCGCTTAAGGGCTGCAGAAGTAAGCGTCTCTTTCCTCCTTTACAATCACCATATATGTAGAGCAAACGCACCTTCTTCCGACGCGCGAGAGGCCGAGGGGGAGGGGCAGGGGGGGAGGGGGAGGGAAGGGAGGCGACGTTTAGCTGCGGCACCAAGTGCCTATTTATATCAGAGGCTCCGGCAACAGTCACCAACGCCGCACGCATTTTGAGCGAACGCGGGCAAAACGCCGAAGGCGTCGACAATAGTTCTGCGTGTTGCCGGTGCTGCTGCATGTCCAAGTTTATACAGCTGATAAAGCTAATATCATTACTCCGTATAGCTCTCTACAAATTTGCTATCGCAATTGATGCTTCGCCTTTCAGGTGAAACTGCGACAACTTTTTTTCATAAAGTAGACGTGGCTACCTACTACGACGACTTCTACTACAGAGGAGGGACAGACCCACACCCTAAGGAGCTTCGCCCCTAAAAAAACTTTCACCTCACAGAAAGAAAACACAAATTTTTTTTTTCAGAAATCAACAGGATTTCCTCTGGGAGTGATCTAGTTCTGCAACTTGTTCATCTCCATGGTGTCCGGTGTCATTATCAGGGTTATGACACTTGATCCGGCCAGTACAAGCGACAGCGCTGCGGCGACACGAACTGCTGCGTACGACGGCGCAAGGTGAATTGATAACGCAAGCAAAGCACTCCAGGTGGCGCCGCCAGGTGCGCTTATGGCGTTCCGATCATCATAAACCGTTATCGCTCTTTAGCACCTTGTGTATCCGTGTCGAACCATTATGAACCGTTCTTAAAGGACTCCGGCGGCGGCACGGAGAGAGAATAATATTTTATTGAATGAAAAGTAAAGGGGCATAGGAGCGGGTGGGTGGGTCCCTATTTCGAGACTCCACTGGCGAGAGCTACTCGACGGTCCTGGTCGAGTAGACCCCTCTGGGTATCCAGGTCCGCGCCGCGGCGAGAATAGTCTCCCACTGCTCCCTACTTGTGATTTTGGATCCCAACAGGTGAGAATTAAATTTTGGGGGCCTACTCGAGCATTCCCACGTTACGTGGGCGAGAGTTAGCTTCCACCGGCACCACGGGAAGTGGCTTGGATAGGCCACTTATCCAAATGGCGTGCCACAGCCCGAGGTGCGGGTAGGTATTTGTCTGAATTAGTCTCAAATCCCGGGCATCCGCTCCGCTCCTACTCGGATGGGGCACCGCGTATGTTCTGCGCTCCAGACGCTGATGTTCAAGGATGTCGCCTGGAGACGTCAAATCATCCAATCAGGGTGTCTCGTGCTGCACTCTCGCTCGGCAAGCCAATTCTCGAGCGAGAGCATCTGCCCTACCACTTCCCGCAACCCCCGCGTGGCCCGGGCACCAGATGACACTGTGCGTTTCCCGGAGCGTGTGACCTAGTATGCGTAGGGCACATGCAGGTACTCTGCCTTGCATGAACCGGCGACATGGCACCTGGGAGTCCGTGAGGATCACAGATAGCTGGCCGGCTGCATCTTTCGCCTTAATTGCCATTGCAATGGCGGCTGTCTCCGCCGTGCCTATGAGTTTGCTCCTAATTGTGGCGCCAATTTGAAATTTAGATCGATCCGTCGGGCTTGTGGCCACTATTATATGTCCACCTGGCCCCGGAGCTGCGTCTGTGTAGAGTGCTTCAACCCAATTTCCAAATCTTTTTTGGTGTTGGTGTGCCCGATCCATGCGCCGGCCCGGGTGGTAAAAAGGGCTCATGTTTTTGTGAACTGGGGTCACTGTGAGATTTTTGCGTATCGCTCGAGGTAGAGCCAGTAAGTCTTCCTCGTAGTAGTGCTGTCGTACGGGGTAGCCTAATGTTTCTAGCAGCTTTATCCCGGCTGGGGATAAGTTTAGGCGCTCTCTTTGCGATATTAATACCGCTGCCTTAAGTTCTTCGAAGGTGTTGTAGGAAAGAAACCGAATAGAAAGGTGCAGTCCGTAAATGTCTATGTTGTAGAAGTGCTGGCCTAGTATGTCTGCTTGTTCCTGTAGACTTTTTTGCGTGCCTGGAGCTGAGAGTATGGGGATCGTGTAGGGAGCATAGTCGCCCTTAAGCTTGCGAACCTGGTCCCACATTCTCTTGGATATTATTTAACTGTTAATCGGTGAGATGTAATTTTTCCATGAATTCCTTTCTGCTTGCCTACGAATATACCTCGCCGTCGCTTATCTTCTGTTGGGTACCAACAGAAGATTATCTTCTGTTGGGTACCTTCGGAAAATACCCCACGCTTTTTTAAAGTTTTTTAGCTTGTGTGCATTCATTCGTCCACCAGGGTTTTAGTTTTTTTCTTAAGAATCCAGAAGATTCGGGAAAAGCTTCTTCCGCCGCAGCAACTATCAAAGCAGTAATCCTCTCATTTGGTTCATCTATGCTTAGGTCGTCTAAGATCACTTTATCTAGGCTGGCTTTTTCAGTGAAGAGAGGCCAGTTTGCTAGGTGAACTTTCCAACGGTGTGGTCTAGAAGGTAGTATAGGTAGCGTGGATGTTAGTTTTATGACTGCAGGCATCACTACCCTAGGGATTAGCTATTACAGTCCAATGGAGATCAGTGTACAGAGATGGAGAATACAGTGTCAAATCAAGGCAACTCATAGCTCCTGTGTTTGGGGAACAGTACGTGGCCGCACTGGTATTTAAAAGGCATAGTTCGTTACTTAGGATGAAATCTTCGATTGCTTGTCCACTATGGTCAGTTTTTTTTGCTCCCCCATAGTGTATTATGCCCATCAAAATCTCCCGCTATCAGAAATGCTTCTGGTAGCTGGTCTAAAATCAGGTCTAAATCTCTTACAGTGAACTGTGTGTGTTGAGGAATATAGAGGGAACAGATGGTAATGGTTTTATGTGATAAACTGGTGACAGCAGCAGTTTCTATGTGTCTATTAACGGTCACTGCCCTGCCTGGGATTCCGTGTTTGGTGTTCTCCTTTTATTTCCAACAGACCTAATACAGAGCCTGCTAGAGGGGCAGAGGCTAAAGGCTTAAAATGCCTGACAAAGGCCTCTGACCCTTTACAGTTTGGTGAGCGGTTTTAGGCAAAGATGACAGTCACGCTTCCATCACAAAAAATACAGAGAAGAAAACACAGAACATAACCATTTTACACTTTTATAAAAACAGTATCAATGTATATGCATGTCTATATTACTGACATACTGTATGCGGTAATTATATACATTAAACATACATTACACGTGCGTGTTTTTTTATTACACAACTATATTCATACAACATACGATCATATTTGTATACAGACATACATATTGCACGCGTTTTACACACACCAAAAAATCAAAACTATAAGTAGATAAAGAACCATAGCAAACATTATTGCTGAGAGTATTTCAATTCAGAATTTATTATTAAATGTTTTATGTTATTTTTGAAAATATTTACAGTGGTACTGAAATTCAATTTTTCTTCGACCTTATTTAATACATCAGCTACCTGATATTCCATTTTCTGTCGTCCGTATTCAGTTCGTATTTTGGGAGTGCGTCGTTTTTGGTATCTTAGACAATAGCTAGGAATTATTTCATCTTTTGTGTAGAGCTTGTTTTTGTGTATTAGTTGCAATAGCTTGAAATAATATAACTGGTCTGCTTGCAGTATGCCATGTTTTATAAATAAGGGAGCCGTTCTTAAATCTTGCACTTTACCATAATAATTTTCGAAAGACCGTAAAATCTTTTTTTGAAGTATAACAAGCTTGTTGTAATTTGTTTTTGTAGTGGTACCCCAGACAAGTAAACCATATGTAAGTTTGGAATAGAAAAGAGAGTAATAAAGAGTTCGCTTTAGCCAAAGCGGTATAAGGTGGGTTATCCTGTACAAACATCCAACGGTACGTGCTAAATCTGAAATTAGGTAATTTATATGTGTAGTCCAACTTAGTTTGTCTTGAAACCATACCCCAAGAAATTTTTGTTCTTCAACATGTTTAATTAGGCTTTCTTCAAATTTTAGCATTACGTTTCTGTACAATGGCTTGTTGGTAGGTCGAAATATCATGTATGTAGTTTTGGAGGCATTTAATGTCAGCTTGTTCCGTTTTAGCCATCGGATAGATGAACAAGATATGCATTGGCATCGCGTTCAACTGTTACAATGTTATGGGAAGAAAAAAATATATTTGTGTCGTCTGCATACATGATGACGTCAGAGGTACCACGGATAGAAACAATATCATTTATAAAGATGATAAATAATAGTGGCCCAAGTATGGAGCCCTGAGGGACGCCTTGTTTTATTTTCATTTCTGTTGAAAACGCTCCGTTATTCTTTACAAGTTGAAAACGATCAGATAAGTAGCTTCTGAGAAGATCAAGAGCAATGCCTCGGACTCCATACCTGGATAATTTTTTTAGTAATAAATCGAATTGTATCGAGTCAAAGGCTTTCCTGAGGTCTAGAAACAGGCCAAGCGTATATTCCCTATTCTCCATATTTTCGATTATTTTGTTTTTGATATTTACTAGAGCCTGCTCCGTTGATTTGTGCTTTTGAAAACCATATTGATTTTCGGCTATTAGTCGATGTTTTTGAAAGAATGCCAGGAGTTTTTCATAAATAACGGCTTCAAAAATTTTTGATATTGTGGAAAGAACAGATATGGGACGATAGTTCGACAAGTTGTTTACACCAGCCCCTTTATAGATCGCAGTAACTTTCGCCGTCTTTAACTGGCTCGGAAAAATGCCTTTTTCCAGAGAAAGATTAACGATGTGACTAAGTACTCCACAAATTAGCGGTGCAACTAACTTTATTTCAGTTGGGCATATTTCATCGATCCCTGGCGCTACATTATTCTTTAATTGTTTTATTATGTTTGATATTTCTACCGGGTCCGTAGGTTGCATGTAGATAGATTGAAAGATTGTATTTGCATCGAGAGCGCCATCATCGCATTCTGTTTCACAAGAAGAAACATAGGAACCGGCGTTAATAAAGTGAGTATTCATAGCATCAGCCAATCTTTCCTCGCGCAGCGTTTCTCCATTTATGCTAAGCTCATCACAGACATTAGTAACTTTTTTCCTCGAAGTGAGTGAGCTCACCACGGCCCATATCTTTCTTTGGTCATTGTAAATTCTTTCAAACGTTTTCTCGTAATATTGGTGCTTTGCTTTTTTCAGATCGGACGTTAGGGCGTTCCGGTATTTTTTGTATAGTTCGAATTTATCAGGTAACCGCGTGCTCACAAAGTCATAATATAACTTATTCTTTACTTTGATACGATAATATAAATCTGAGGTAACCCATGGCTTCCTTCGCTTTTTCTTATTTCTAGAAGATATTTTTACTGGAAACGCAGCGTCATAGCAAGCGCGAAGCAACTTAATGAATGTATCATAGGCATCGTTTACATTTCCTTTGCAGTAGACGTCTTGCCAATCAATTTCCTTTACTATATGAAAAAACGTTTCCCTCGTTTCATCATTTATTAGTCGCTCAGTTGTGAGCTGTTTAATTGGTTGGCTGTTTTTTTCTGGAGAAAATGAAGCAAAAAATACAGGGAGGTGATCGCTTAAATCACAGGAAAGAATCCCAGTTTTTGATTCGCATGGGTTTACATTCGAAGCACAAATATCTAGTACTGTTGCACTGTGCGTAGTAATCCTGGTTGGTTTTGTTATGTAGTTTGTTAAGCCGTAAGTGGAAAAAACAAGTTCTAACTTTTTCGCATATGGGTCAGCTGAAATGAAATCTATGTTGGTGTCACCCATAACGACACAAGTAGTATTAGGAGAACTAGTGGTCTCAAGTAATGTGTCCAGAAATTCTAAGAATTTATTTTTATGCCCCTGGGGTGGACGATAAACCGCAATAATTAACAGTTTGCTAATGCGCATACTTAGACACTCAGTGTCTGCGGTCATAACTGATACGTGTTCAAGGATCTCATGAGACAAAGTAACCTTGAAATAAATGGCTATTCCGCCACCTCTTTTCCCTTCACGACAGAGGTATTCTGAACGGTAGCCTGAAAAGTGTGGTGCGTGTGCTTTATCTGTTATCCAAGTTTCCGTAAAGATTAAAATGTCAATATCAGAAGATATGGACGAGAGTAAAACTGCAATATCATCTGCCTTTCTCTTTATACTTCTGCAATTTATGTGTATTATTGTAAACCCTTTTTCTTTTGTGGATAGTTCGCTGTTGAATTCATTGACAGTATAATATCTGCAGTTGTCGATCAGTTCAGCCATGCGTAATATAAATACCACAAACGAACAAAAAGATGGAAAAAAAAAGAAGGCAAGACTATTCCTACTCGCTGTGGATTTTATCCAAATCTGGCGTATCAGCGATGTGGATAACAGGGGATTCCTCATTTTTTCGTGCAAGCACCCTGCCTCCAGACGTCCATACAAATTTCCAGTGCGCTTCCTTTTTTTTGTGAATCGCAGCCGCAAGCAAGTTTTTATTTTTAGGTGTCAAGTGCTCATTTACAAAGATCGGTTGCCGTTCTTCCATACCAAACAGTGAGCCGTTGAGCCTTTGCTTCTTACTTTTAGACAGCAGAGCATTGCGCTTGCTTCTTCTAACAAAGCGCACAATTATATTCTGGACGCCCGGTTTCGGCGTGCGAACCCAGTGACACGTGTCAATATCGTCATCTTCGACACATTCACCCACGCTCACGCCTATTTTTTTTATCACGGTCAGTGGGTTGCTGCCAGTAGGGGCTCCTTTCACCTCGAGATTGTTTAGGCGCTGATATTGCTCGAGTTCCTCGCACCTTTGGGTTAGCTTTGCGTTTTCGGCCTTCAAATCCATGTTTTGTTTCAACAGTTGCTGCATTTCCATCCTCAAGTTTTTTATCTCGGCGGCCGTATCTTTCACGTCGTTGCAGATATCAGTGCAGTAGGACACGCCATCCTTCAGCTCTGAAATACCATCTTTAATCTCCCGCGTCTCTGCTCTAATATCACGCCGGAAAGTCTCAAGTGCTTTGGCTAAGTCGCGCAGTTCTTTCAAGCTTGTATCTTGCTTTCCAGCATCCTTTCCCGCCATTTCCAAAACAATCAAAGCAGTCGAGATACACACAATGTTATGAACCAAGTTCGGCAGCAGTGCACATGAGTTTCAGG
Organism: Dermacentor silvarum; assembly: GCF_013339745.2. Classification (NCBI taxonomy): domain Eukaryota; kingdom Metazoa; phylum Arthropoda; class Arachnida; order Ixodida; family Ixodidae; genus Dermacentor; species Dermacentor silvarum. The sequence goes on from NC_051156.1 coordinate 101,189,281, forward strand.
AAAATTGATACAGAAACTCAGGCCGAAGCCTCTCACCTGCGAAAGCAGAGAGCCAAGAATTAGCCCCGTGCAATGCGTGCACCGCTGCCGAACTGGTAGGTCCGACGACGAAGCTGCTCTTTATGTCCTTTGCTGCCCTGCCAGTTTGGTGACGTCTCGACCACGTGATGATCCCGCGCAGGCACGGTCCAAGAATGTGCGACACTCGTGGCGTTGTTTCCGCACTATGGGTCTTGATGTCCCAATGGTGCGTGAACCGTCTGCGTAGATTCGTATATCTGCGAAAGCAGAGAGCCAAGAATTAGCCCCGTGCAATGCGTGCACCGCTGCCGAACTGGTAGGTCCGACGACGAAGCTGCTCTTTATGTCCTTTGCTGCCCCGCCAGTTTGGTGACGTCTCGACCACGTGATGATCCCGCGCAGGCACGGTCCAAGAATGTGCGACACTCGTGGCGTTGTTTCCGCACTATGGGTCTTGATGTCCCAATGGTGCGTGAACCGTCTGCGTAGATTCGTATATCTGCGAAAGCAGAGAGCCAAGAATTAGCCCCGTGCAATGCGTGCACCGCTGCCGAACTGGTAGGTCCGACGACGAAGCTGCTCTTTATGTCCTTTGCTGCCCCGCCAGTTTGGTGACGTCTCGACCACGTGATGATCCCGCGCAGGCACGGTCCAAGAATGTGCGACACTCGTGGCGTTGTTTCCGCACTATGGGTCTTGATGTCCCAATGGTGCGTGAACCGTCTGCGTAGATTCGTATATCTGCGAAAGCAGAGAGCCAAGAATTAGCCCCGTGCAATGCGTGCACCGCTGCCGAACTGGTAGGTCCGACGACGAAGCTGCTCTTTATGTCCTTTGCTGCCCCGCCAGTTTGGTGACGTCTCGACCACGTGATGATCCCGCGCAGGCACGGTCCAAGAATGTGCGACACTCGTGGCGTTGTTTCCGCACTATGGGTCTTGATGTCCCAATGGTGCGTGAACCGTCTGCGTAGATTCGTATATCTGCGAAAGCAGAGAGCCAAGAATTAGCCCCGTGCAATGCGTGCACCGCTGCCGAACTGGTAGGTCCGACGACGAAGCTGCTCTTTATGTCCTTTGCTGCCCCGCCAGTTTGGTGACGTCTCGACCACGTGATGATCCCGCGCAGGCACGGTCCAAGAATGTGCGACACTCGTGGCGTTGTTTCCGCACTATGGGTCTTGATGTCCCAATGGTGCGTGAACCGTCTGCGTAGATTCGTATATCTGCGAAAGCAGAGAGCCAAGAATTAGCCCCGTGCAATGCGTGCACCGCTGCCGAACTGGTAGGTCCGACGACGAAGCTGCTCTTTATGTCCTTTGCTGCCCCGCCAGTTTGGTGACGTCTCGACCACGTGATGATCCCGCGCAGGCACGGTCCAAGAATGTGCGACACTCGTGGCGTTGTTTCCGCACTATGGGTCTTGATGTCCCAATGGTGCGTGAACCGTCTGCGTAGATTCGTATATCTGCGAAAGCAGAGAGCCAAGAATTAGCCCCGTGCAATGCGTGCACCGCTGCCGAACTGGTAGGTCCGACGACGAAGCTGCTCTTTATGTCCTTTGCTGCCCCGCCAGTTTGGTGACGTCTCGACCACGTGATGATCCCGCGCAGGCACGGTCCAAGAATGTGCGACACTCGTGGCGTTGTTTCCGCACTATGGGTCTTGATGTCCCAATGGTGCGTGAACCGTCTGCGTAGATTCGTATATCTGCGAAAGCAGAGAGCCAAGAATTAGCCCCGTGCAATGCGTGCACCGCTGCCGAACTGGTAGGTCCGACGACGAAGCTGCTCTTTATGTCCTTTGCTGCCCCGCCAGTTTGGTGACGTCTCGACCACGTGATGATCCCGCGCAGGCACGGTCCAAGAATGTGCGACACTCGTGGCGTTGTTTCCGCACTATGGGTCTTGATGTCCCAATGGTGCGTGAACCGTCTGCGTAGATTCGTATATCTGCGAAAGCAGAGAGCCAAGAATTAGCCCCGTGCAATGCGTGCACCGCTGCCGAACTGGTAGGTCCGACGACGAAGCTGCTCTTTATGTCCTTTGCTGCCCCGCCAGTTTGGTGACGTCTCGACCACGTGATGATCCCGCGCAGGCACGGTCCAAGAATGTGCGACACTCGTGGCGTTGTTTCCGCACTATGGGTCTTGATGTCCCAATGGTGCGTGAACCGTCTGCGTAGATTCGTATATCTGCGAAAGCAGAGAGCCAAGAATTAGCCCCGTGCAATGCGTGCACCGCTGCCGAACTGGTAGGTCCGACGACGAAGCTGCTCTTTATGTCCTTTGCTGCCCCGCCAGTTTGGTGACGTCTCGACCACGTGATGATCCCGCGCAGGCACGGTCCAAGAATGTGCGACACTCGTGGCGTTGTTTCCGCACTATGGGTCTTGATGTCCCAATGGTGCGTGAACCGTCTGCGTAGATTCGTATATCTGCGAAAGCAGAGAGCCAAGAATTAGCCCCGTGCAATGCGTGCACCGCTGCCGAACTGGTAGGTCCGACGACGAAGCTGCTCTTTATGTCCTTTGCTGCCCCGCCAGTTTGGTGACGTCTCGACCACGTGATGATCCCGCGCAGGCACGGTCCAAGAATGTGCGACACTCGTGGCGTTGTTTCCGCACTATGGGTCTTGATGTCCCAATGGTGCGTGAACCGTCTGCGTAGATTCGTATATCTGCGAAAGCAGAGAGCCAAGAATTAGCCCCGTGCAATGCGTGCACCGCTGCCGAACTGGTAGGTCCGACGACGAAGCTGCTCTTTATGTCCTTTGCTGCCCCGCCAGTTTGGTGACGTCTCGACCACGTGATGATCCCGCGCAGGCACGGTCCAAGAATGTGCGACACTCGTGGCGTTGTTTCCGCACTATGGGTCTTGATGTCCCAATGGTGCGTGAACCGTCTGCGTAGATTCGTATATCTGCGAAAGCAGAGAGCCAAGAATTAGCCCCGTGCAATGCGTGCACCGCTGCCGAACTGGTAGGTCCGACGACGAAGCTGCTCTTTATGTCCTTTGCTGCCCCGCCAGTTTGGTGACGTCTCGACCACGTGATGATCCCGCGCAGGCACGGTCCAAGAATGTGCGACACTCGTGGCGTTGTTTCCGCACTATGGGTCTTGATGTCCCAATGGTGCGTGAACCGTCTGCGTAGATTCGTATATCTGCGAAAGCAGAGAGCCAAGAATTAGCCCCGTGCAATGCGTGCACCGCTGCCGAACTGGTAGGTCCGACGACGAAGCTGCTCTTTATGTCCTTTGCTGCCCCGCCAGTTTGGTGACGTCTCGACCACGTGATGATCCCGCGCAGGCACGGTCCAAGAATGTGCGACACTCGTGGCGTTGTTTCCGCACTATGGGTCTTGATGTCCCAATGGTGCGTGAACCGTCTGCGTAGATTCGTATATCTGCGAAAGCAGAGAGCCAAGAATTAGCCCCGTGCAATGCGTGCACCGCTGCCGAACTGGTAGGTCCGACGACGAAGCTGCTCTTTATGTCCTTTGCTGCCCCGCCAGTTTGGTGACGTCTCGACCACGTGATGATCCCGCGCAGGCACGGTCCAAGAATGTGCGACACTCGTGGCGTTGTTTCCGCACTATGGGTCTTGATGTCCCAATGGTGCGTGAACCGTCTGCGTAGATTCGTATATCTGCGAAAGCAGAGAGCCAAGAATTAGCCCCGTGCAATGCGTGCACCGCTGCCGAACTGGTAGGTCCGACGACGAAGCTGCTCTTTATGTCCTTTGCTGCCCCGCCAGTTTGGTGACGTCTCGACCACGTGATGATCCCGCGCAGGCACGGTCCAAGAATGTGCGACACTCGTGGCGTTGTTTCCGCACTATGGGTCTTGATGTCCCAATGGTGCGTGAACCGTCTGCGTAGATTCGTATATCTGCGAAAGCAGAGAGCCAAGAATTAGCCCCGTGCAATGCGTGCACCGCTGCCGAACTGGTAGGTCCGACGACGAAGCTGCTCTTTATGTCCTTTGCTGCCCCGCCAGTTTGGTGACGTCTCGACCACGTGATGATCCCGCGCAGGCACGGTCCAAGAATGTGCGACACTCGTGGCGTTGTTTCCGCACTATGGGTCTTGATGTCCCAATGGTGCGTGAACCGTCTGCGTAGATTCGTATATCTGCGAAAGCAGAGAGCCAAGAATTAGCCCCGTGCAATGCGTGCACCGCTGCCGAACTGGTAGGTCCGACGACGAAGCTGCTCTTTATGTCCTTTGCTGCCCCGCCAGTTTGGTGACGTCTCGACCACGTGATGATCCCGCGCAGGCACGGTCCAAGAATGTGCGACACTCGTGGCGTTGTTTCCGCACTATGGGTCTTGATGTCCCAATGGTGCGTGAACCGTCTGCGTAGATTCGTATATCTGCGAAAGCAGAGAGCCAAGAATTAGCCCCGTGCAATGCGTGCACCGCTGCCGAACTGGTAGGTCCGACGACGAAGCTGCTCTTTATGTCCTTTGCTGCCCCGCCAGTTTGGTGACGTCTCGACCACGTGATGATCCCGCGCAGGCACGGTCCAAGAATGTGCGACACTCGTGGCGTTGTTTCCGCACTATGGGTCTTGATGTCCCAATGGTGCGTGAACCGTCTGCGTAGATTCGTATATCTGCGAAAGCAGAGAGCCAAGAATTAGCCCCGTGCAATGCGTGCACCGCTGCCGAACTGGTAGGTCCGACGACGAAGCTGCTCTTTATGTCCTTTGCTGCCCCGCCAGTTTGGTGACGTCTCGACCACGTGATGATCCCGCGCAGGCACGGTCCAAGAATGTGCGACACTCGTGGCGTTGTTTCCGCACTATGGGTCTTGATGTCCCAATGGTGCGTGAACCGTCTGCGTAGATTCGTATATCTGCGAAAGCAGAGAGCCAAGAATTAGCCCCGTGCAATGCGTGCACCGCTGCCGAACTGGTAGGTCCGACGACGAAGCTGCTCTTTATGTCCTTTGCTGCCCCGCCAGTTTGGTGACGTCTCGACCACGTGATGATCCCGCGCAGGCACGGTCCAAGAATGTGCGACACTCGTGGCGTTGTTTCCGCACTATGGGTCTTGATGTCCCAATGGTGCGTGAACCGTCTGCGTAGATTCGTATATCTGCGAAAGCAGAGAGCCAAGAATTAGCCCCGTGCAATGCGTGCACCGCTGCCGAACTGGTAGGTCCGACGACGAAGCTGCTCTTTATGTCCTTTGCTGCCCCGCCAGTTTGGTGACGTCTCGACCACGTGATGATCCCGCGCAGGCACGGTCCAAGAATGTGCGACACTCGTGGCGTTGTTTCCGCACTATGGGTCTTGATGTCCCAATGGTGCGTGAACCGTCTGCGTAGATTCGTATATCTGCGAAAGCAGAGAGCCAAGAATTAGCCCCGTGCAATGCGTGCACCGCTGCCGAACTGGTAGGTCCGACGACGAAGCTGCTCTTTATGTCCTTTGCTGCCCCGCCAGTTTGGTGACGTCTCGACCACGTGATGATCCCGCGCAGGCACGGTCCAAGAATGTGCGACACTCGTGGCGTTGTTTCCGCACTATGGGTCTTGATGTCCCAATGGTGCGTGAACCGTCTGCGTAGATTCGTATATCTGCGAAAGCAGAGAGCCAAGAATTAGCCCCGTGCAATGCGTGCACCGCTGCCGAACTGGTAGGTCCGACGACGAAGCTGCTCTTTATGTCCTTTGCTGCCCCGCCAGTTTGGTGACGTCTCGACCACGTGATGATCCCGCGCAGGCACGGTCCAAGAATGTGCGACACTCGTGGCGTTGTTTCCGCACTATGGGTCTTGATGTCCCAATGGTGCGTGAACCGTCTGCGTAGATTCGTATATCTGCGAAAGCAGAGAGCCAAGAATTAGCCCCGTGCAATGCGTGCACCGCTGCCGAACTGGTAGGTCCGACGACGAAGCTGCTCTTTATGTCCTTTGCTGCCCCGCCAGTTTGGTGACGTCTCGACCACGTGATGATCCCGCGCAGGCACGGTCCAAGAATGTGCGACACTCGTGGCGTTGTTTCCGCACTATGGGTCTTGATGTCCCAATGGTGCGTGAACCGTCTGCGTAGATTCGTATATCTGCGAAAGCAGAGAGCCAAGAATTAGCCCCGTGCAATGCGTGCACCGCTGCCGAACTGGTAGGTCCGACGACGAAGCTGCTCTTTATGTCCTTTGCTGCCCCGCCAGTTTGGTGACGTCTCGACCACGTGATGATCCCGCGCAGGCACGGTCCAAGAATGTGCGACACTCGTGGCGTTGTTTCCGCACTATGGGTCTTGATGTCCCAATGGTGCGTGAACCGTCTGCGTAGATTCGTATATCTGCGAAAGCAGAGAGCCAAGAATTAGCCCCGTGCAATGCGTGCACCGCTGCCGAACTGGTAGGTCCGACGACGAAGCTGCTCTTTATGTCCTTTGCTGCCCGCCAGTTTGGTGACGTCTCGACCACGTGATGATCCCGCGCAGGCACGGTCCAAGAATGTGCGACACTCGTGGCGTTGTTTCCGCACTATGGGTCTTGATGTCCCAATGGTGCGTGAACCGTCTGCGTAGATTCGTATATCTGCGAAAGCAGAGAGCCAAGAATTAGCCCCGTGCAATGCGTGCACCGCTGCCGAACTGGTAGGTCCGACGACGAAGCTGCTCTTTATGTCCTTTGCTGCCCCGCCAGTTTGGTGACGTCTCGACCACGTGATGATCCCGCGCAGGCACGGTCCAAGAATGTGCGACACTCGTGGCGTTGTTTCCGCACTATGGGTCTTGATGTCCCAATGGTGCGTGAACCGTCTGCGTAGATTCGTATATCTGCGAAAGCAGAGAGCCAAGAATTAGCCCCGTGCAATGCGTGCACCGCTGCCGAACTGGTAGGTCCGACGACGAAGCTGCTCTTTATGTCCTTTGCTGCCCCGCCAGTTTGGTGACGTCTCGACCACGTGATGATCCCGCGCAGGCACGGTCCAAGAATGTGCGACACTCGTGGCGTTGTTTCCGCACTATGGGTCTTGATGTCCCAATGGTGCGTGAACCGTCTGCGTAGATTCGTATATCTGCGAAAGCAGAGAGCCAAGAATTAGCCCCGTGCAATGCGTGCACCGCTGCCGAACTGGTAGGTCCGACGACGAAGCTGCTCTTTATGTCCTTTGCTGCCCCGCCAGTTTGGTGACGTCTCGACCACGTGATGATCCCGCGCAGGCACGGTCCAAGAATGTGCGACACTCGTGGCGTTGTTTCCGCACTATGGGTCTTGATGTCCCAATGGTGCGTGAACCGTCTGCGTAGATTCGTATATCTGCGAAAGCAGAGAGCCAAGAATTAGCCCCGTGCAATGCGTGCACCGCTGCCGAACTGGTAGGTCCGACGACGAAGCTGCTCTTTATGTCCTTTGCTGCCCCGCCAGTTTGGTGACGTCTCGACCACGTGATGATCCCGCGCAGGCACGGTCCAAGAATGTGCGACACTCGTGGCGTTGTTTCCGCACTATGGGTCTTGATGTCCCAATGGTGCGTGAACCGTCTGCGTAGATTCGTATATCTGCGAAAGCAGAGAGCCAAGAATTAGCCCCGTGCAATGCGTGCACCGCTGCCGAACTGGTAGGTCCGACGACGAAGCTGCTCTTTATGTCCTTTGCTGCCCCGCCAGTTTGGTGACGTCTCGACCACGTGATGATCCCGCGCAGGCACGGTCCAAGAATGTGCGACACTCGTGGCGTTGTTTCCGCACTATGGGTCTTGATGTCCCAATGGTGCGTGAACCGTCTGCGTAGATTCGTATATCTGCGAAAGCAGAGAGCCAAGAATTAGCCCCGTGCAATGCGTGCACCGCTGCCGAACTGGTAGGTCCGACGACGAAGCTGCTCTTTATGTCCTTTGCTGCCCCGCCAGTTTGGTGACGTCTCGACCACGTGATGATCCCGCGCAGGCACGGTCCAAGAATGTGCGACACTCGTGGCGTTGTTTCCGCACTATGGGTCTTGATGTCCCAATGGTGCGTGAACCGTCTGCGTAGATTCGTATATCTGCGAAAGCAGAGAGCCAAGAATTAGCCCCGTGCAATGCGTGCACCGCTGCCGAACTGGTAGGTCCGACGACGAAGCTGCTCTTTATGTCCTTTGCTGCCCCGCCAGTTTGGTGACGTCTCGACCACGTGATGATCCCGCGCAGGCACGGTCCAAGAATGTGCGACACTCGTGGCGTTGTTTCCGCACTATGGGTCTTGATGTCCCAATGGTGCGTGAACCGTCTGCGTAGATTCGTATATCTGCGAAAGCAGAGAGCCAAGAATTAGCCCCGTGCAATGCGTGCACCGCTGCCGAACTGGTAGGTCCGACGACGAAGCTGCTCTTTATGTCCTTTGCTGCCCCGCCAGTTTGGTGACGTCTCGACCACGTGATGATCCCGCGCAGGCACGGTCCAAGAATGTGCGACACTCGTGGCGTTGTTTCCGCACTATGGGTCTTGATGTCCCAATGGTGCGTGAACCGTCTGCGTAGATTCGTATATCTGCGAAAGCAGAGAGCCAAGAATTAGCCCCGTGCAATGCGTGCACCGCTGCCGAACTGGTAGGTCCGACGACGAAGCTGCTCTTTATGTCCTTTGCTGCCCGCCAGTTTGGTGACGTCTCGACCACGTGATGATCCCGCGCAGGCACGGTCCAAGAATGTGCGACACTCGTGGCGTTGTTTCCGCACTATGGGTCTTGATGTCCCAATGGTGCGTGAACCGTCTGCGTAGATTCGTATATCTGCGAAAGCAGAGAGCCAAGAATTAGCCCCGTGCAATGCGTGCACCGCTGCCGAACTGGTAGGTCCGACGACGAAGCTGCTCTTTATGTCCTTTGCTGCCCCGCCAGTTTGGTGACGTCTCGACCACGTGATGATCCCGCGCAGGCACGGTCCAAGAATGTGCGACACTCGTGGCGTTGTTTCCGCACTATGGGTCTTGATGTCCCAATGGTGCGTGAACCGTCTGCGTAGATTCGTATATCTGCGAAAGCAGAGAGCCAAGAATTAGCCCCGTGCAATGCGTGCACCGCTGCCGAACTGGTAGGTCCGACGACGAAGCTGCTCTTTATGTCCTTTGCTGCCCCGCCAGTTTGGTGACGTCTCGACCACGTGATGATCCCGCGCAGGCACGGTCCAAGAATGTGCGACACTCGTGGCGTTGTTTCCGCACTATGGGTCTTGATGTCCCAATGGTGCGTGAACCGTCTGCGTAGATTCGTATATCTGCGAAAGCAGAGAGCCAAGAATTAGCCCCGTGCAATGCGTGCACCGCTGCCGAACTGGTAGGTCCGACGACGAAGCTGCTCTTTATGTCCTTTGCTGCCCCGCCAGTTTGGTGACGTCTCGACCACGTGATGATCCCGCGCAGGCACGGTCCAAGAATGTGCGACACTCGTGGCGTTGTTTCCGCACTATGGGTCTTGATGTCCCAATGGTGCGTGAACCGTCTGCGTAGATTCGTATATCTGCGAAAGCAGAGAGCCAAGAATTAGCCCCGTGCAATGCGTGCACCGCTGCCGAACTGGTAGGTCCGACGACGAAGCTGCTCTTTATGTCCTTTGCTGCCCCGCCAGTTTGGTGACGTCTCGACCACGTGATGATCCCGCGCAGGCACGGTCCAAGAATGTGCGACACTCGTGGCGTTGTTTCCGCACTATGGGTCTTGATGTCCCAATGGTGCGTGAACCGTCTGCGTAGATTCGTATATCTGCGAAAGCAGAGAGCCAAGAATTAGCCCCGTGCAATGCGTGCACCGCTGCCGAACTGGTAGGTCCGACGACGAAGCTGCTCTTTATGTCCTTTGCTGCCCCGCCAGTTTGGTGACGTCTCGACCACGTGATGATCCCGCGCAGGCACGGTCCAAGAATGTGCGACACTCGTGGCGTTGTTTCCGCACTATGGGTCTTGATGTCCCAATGGTGCGTGAACCGTCTGCGTAGATTCGTATATCTGCGAAAGCAGAGAGCCAAGAATTAGCCCCGTGCAATGCGTGCACCGCTGCCGAACTGGTAGGTCCGACGACGAAGCTGCTCTTTATGTCCTTTGCTGCCCCGCCAGTTTGGTGACGTCTCGACCACGTGATGATCCCGCGCAGGCACGGTCCAAGAATGTGCGACACTCGTGGCGTTGTTTCCGCACTATGGGTCTTGATGTCCCAATGGTGCGTGAACCGTCTGCGTAGATTCGTATATCTGCGAAAGCAGAGAGCCAAGAATTAGCCCCGTGCAATGCGTGCACCGCTGCCGAACTGGTAGGTCCGACGACGAAGCTGCTCTTTATGTCCTTTGCTGCCCCGCCAGTTTGGTGACGTCTCGACCACGTGATGATCCCGCGCAGGCACGGTCCAAGAATGTGCGACACTCGTGGCGTTGTTTCCGCACTATGGGTCTTGATGTCCCAATGGTGCGTGAACCGTCTGCGTAGATTCGTATATCTGCGAAAGCAGAGAGCCAAGAATTAGCCCCGTGCAATGCGTGCACCGCTGCCGAACTGGTAGGTCCGACGACGAAGCTGCTCTTTATGTCCTTTGCTGCCCCTGCCAGTTTGGTGACGTCTCGACCACGTGATGATCCCGCGCAGGCACGGTCCAAGAATGTGCGACACTCGTGGCGTTGTTTCCGCACTATGGGTCTTGATGTCCCAATGGTGCGTGAACCGTCTGCGTAGATTCGTATATCTGCGAAAGCAGAGAGCCAAGAATTAGCCCCGTGCAATGCGTGCACCGCTGCCGAACTGGTAGGTCCGACGACGAAGCTGCTCTTTATGTCCTTTGCTGCCCCGCCAGTTTGGTGACGTCTCGACCACGTGATGATCCCGCGCAGGCACGGTCCAAGAATGTGCGACACTCGTGGCGTTGTTTCCGCACTATGGGTCTTGATGTCCCAATGGTGCGTGAACCGTCTGCGTAGATTCGTATATCTGCGAAAGCAGAGAGCCAAGAATTAGCCCCGTGCAATGCGTGCACCGCTGCCGAACTGGTAGGTCCGACGACGAAGCTGCTCTTTATGTCCTTTGCTGCCCCTGCCAGTTTGGTGACGTCTCGACCACGTGATGATCCCGCGCAGGCACGGTCCAAGAATGTGCGACACTCGTGGCGTTGTTTCCGCACTATGGGTCTTGATGTCCCAATGGTGCGTGAACCGTCTGCGTAGATTCGTATATCTGCGAAAGCAGAGAGCCAAGAATTAGCCCCGTGCAATGCGTGCACCGCTGCCGAACTGGTAGGTCCGACGACGAAGCTGCTCTTTATGTCCTTTGCTGCCCTGCCAGTTTGGTGACGTCTCGACCACGTGATGATCCCGCGCAGGCACGGTCCAAGAATGTGCGACACTCGTGGCGTTGTTTCCGCACTATGGGTCTTGATGTCCCAATGGTGCGTGAACCGTCTGCGTAGATTCGTATATCTGCGAAAGCAGAGAGCCAAGAATTAGCCCCGTGCAATGCGTGCACCGCTGCCGAACTGGTCGCAACAACAGCCGCACCGCCCGACAGCCGGTTAGCCTGAGTACGGTCGCGCCGTACAACAGTGAAGCCTTTTAAGATGTTAATGTTTTTATCGCATAAGTTTGTTTCCTGTAGGCACAAAGCCACAGGGAAAAAGTTATTTAGTATATCTCTTATTTCACCTAAGTTGCGTAAAAATCCTCTGCAATTCCAGTGGATAATAAAAGCCATTTTTAAACTGAAAGGTAAAAAATGGCATTATGATTGAATAAGATATAAGATGTTAGGTAACATAGATAGAAGAGGCTAATACAAAGGAGCGATAAACTTTAGGTTATCACTTTCTTAATTAGCGTGGTTATTGGGATTTTGTCGCTCTTTGCGAGCTCGAGAGAGCGCTTGTCCTTCGGCGTCAACGGCACCGAGGTTTTTGCGTAGACCTCCATCGCCCTACCTGAGGCGCTGGAGGACCGAGAGTTGGGCGAAGGATCACGTGTCTCGGGCCTTGGGGTTCGATTGATTTTAGGGCCCAGCGGGACTGGTGTGCGCGTGCCCTTCGAAGAGGATGGAGGAGGATGAACGGGGGCGGGAGGGGTCACTGCGGGACCACTGTGCGTGGGCTCGCAGGACTCCCGAGGCCTCTGTGACGCTGCCCCCACCTGCGTCACATTGGCATAACTTCTAGAAAGGTAAGACAATCGCTTTCTTGCTTCATAGAAGGAGATTTTTTTCTTTAACAGTTAGTGCAACTACTTCCTTTTCTTTTTTCCAGCAAGGATAAGACCGTGAGTAGGCTGGATGGTCCACTTTGCAGTTAACACAGTGTAGAGAAGAAGTGCAATTGTCAGATTGGTGATCATTGGAACTGCATTTAGCACAGGTTGTTTGTCCTCGGCATGCATGTGAAGCACGTGCAAACCTTTGACACTTGAAACATCGTCTGAGGTTCGGGATATATGGTCTGACATTTGCTTTTGCGTACCCTGCGTTCAGAGAGGTAGGCCTTTCGCTTGTTCCAAAGGCGAGTATAACATGTTTTGTCGGAATTTCTTGGTCATTTCGGCAGATGACAATTCTTTGTACTTTAGTCACGTTTTATTTCTGGAAACTCTCCAGCAGTTCCTTATCGCTGAAGCCAAGAAAGTCCTCGGATATCACACCCCTGCTTGTATTTAGAGTTGTGTAGGCTGAAATTGTTGCTGTCACCTTGCCAATACTGGTAAGTTCCGTGAGCTTTTGTACTTGATCTTTGTCATTTAGTTCTAGGAGCAGGTCCCCGCTTGACATTTTTGAGGCTTTGTATGTCGGTCCTATTTTGTGTTTCAGGCACTTGGGCACCAGGAATAGAGAAAGCTTTCTTACGAGTGTGTTGTTTTAGCTATGCCCTACATGGTACTTGGGGAATGTTGGGGCGTTGCTCTGAAGGGAGAACTGAAATGTTGCTTCGTTGCAGCCTCATTTCCCAGGCCGATCATAGACAACAGAGGTTTACGCTGCCATGAGAAGATGTGTATGTTCGACAACAGTGCCTACCGCCCACCACGGAGCCGAACGAGGGGACGCGACAGAGCTTGTACAAAAGTCTGCACGACGTCAGGCGTACGCCGCTACTATAACCAAGTATGTTGTACCCAAGGTAGGATAGCCACACACGGTTTACCCTTCCCGCCAGGGAGAATGGAAATAAATGGAAGAGAGTAGAAGACAGGAAAAACCCTCACGAGAGAGAGAGCGTCGGATTGTTCATGGTTTGCCCCCCCCCCCCTTCCCACTCCAGAAGTAGTACGCCACTGGCCTGGACGTCCCGACGTGGGAGACCTTTTCCCGGGTCATCAATCGGCAGGACACTTAAAAAAACACCGCATATCCACGGGGTGAATGATGATGAGTGGGCGAAGCTCCGGAGGGAATCATCGGTAAACCGTGAATCTTCCCTGTAATTCGCCCAGTCTCGCCACACTAAATGGAACGATTGACTTCCACCAATGACACGCGCCATATGTGACGCCATTCCTACTTTATAACAGCGCCCTTCATTATAATTGCACCATCTCCCGCTTAAGGGGACGCTAGCACAAATGCGTTAGAAACGTGCAGTACTCTCTAGTAAGGGGGAGAGGCCACAGCGTCTTACGCAGGCGTTTACACATGCCGGAACGTGCACCGCGTTTGCCGACGCCATCACATGACTGCTGAGAGAGTATAACCCCCGTATTCATAAACGCTCCTCGACTTCAACTTGACTTGCCACCGCCTTCAACGAGTTTCGAACGCGCTGCCCAAGGCGGTGGCAAGTCAAGTTCAAGTCGAGGAGCGTTTATGAATACGGGGGTAAGGCGGAGAGGCCACAGCGTCTTACGCCAGCTCATAGCCTCCTATATATAGGAGGCTATGGGCAGCTTCTTACACGGGCCGTAACACGCTAGCACAAACGCGGTAGAAACGCGCAGTCTTTCGTTAATGTTGGGTATTTATTGTGATCGTGGTGCGTGTGTCCATGTGCGCTTCGTGGCGTAGTGGTTAGCGCCGCGCGTTCGGAAGCGAGGGGTCCTTGGTTCGATTCGGCGCTACGGACACAGCTTTCGGGATTTTTTTTTCATAAAAGTAGACGTGGCTACCTACTACGACGACTACTACTACTACAGAGGAGGGACAGACCCACACCCTAAGGAGCTTCGCCCCTAAAAAGTTTTTACTAACCAACCAACTGAGGCGCGGAACTGGTCTAAAATCTGGCGCCTTCGTCGTATGCTGCGGCCCGTCCGCGGAAGCCAAGGAGAAAAAGTCGCAGGCCTGCGCACCACACGCAGCATAGTCGCAGCGTAAGCTGGTGGAGCGGCTCAAGAGTAGCTCCAATTTGGGCACCATGCACAACAGGATCTTGGCGGCAGTCTGTTCGCCTCGTTTTGACGAGAACGATCTCAACTGTCCGCCCGGCGTCGAGAGCGAGCTGCGGCTTGTAATGCTCTCCGCACAGCAGTCTGCTGAGCCCGATCAAGCCTTACAACTGCATCTTACATGTCGGGCGCGCCGCGTTTGCAGGCACCTTAACTAGATGGCGCCACCATACTGGCGGAGGCTCGAGTCATCTCCCCCTGCGTGCTAGCCTTATAGGGTATTTTGCGCGGCCCGATAGCAAGCGCTTGCGTGGCTCAGTGATAGAGTATCCGGGTCCCACGACGCGGGCGCGGGTTCGATCCCGGCAGGAATCGGCTACTTTTTCCGCGTTTCCCGCGTAGCGGTAACGGCGGACGCCGCCGGCAGCGGCATCATCGCGACCCGAAACGGCTATTGGAATGAGCCCATACAGCTTACGCTGTAAAAGCGTGGTGCAGCCGGCGCGTGAGTGGAATCGAGGAGGAAAGCGACGCGGGGAGGAGAATGTCGCTACTTTGAAATTATCAAGGGGTGTTCTACGCATTCTGCGCCCGCTGATGGAGTTTGAGATTTTGGTCCTGTGCTTTTTTTTTCTTTGAACGTAGCGTTTGTAGCATCGGAACTATGCTTTCGAAGAGGGGGCATAGACACGTCCTTTTCTCGGAGACTGCATTTCACCCGCTAAGAACTTAATTAGTTATCGCTCAGCGCAAGACGCGCCTGCATGATTCGAACGTACTTGAGTGCTATCGTGGATTATATCTCTAGTGTATGTTCTCGCCGAACCTTGTGTACGATTGTATGCGCGACACGAATTGTGTACTACTTTCTGAAAGGTACGCGAGCACCAGCGATTACGCTGGAACCTTCGATGAGTGATGTATAACAGCCGACGCGCTTCGCCGACTGTGCTTGGAGTACGTAACTTGTTTTCTCGCCACATTTTCGCCCATTAAAGAGTTAGTTTCGCGATTCGCAGTTCTTGCTACTGTGTTTTTCAGTGTCACTGCAACAGGACACTATCATGTATTCTCATTCAATCTTCAATCAAATCAAAAAGAAAAAAAAGAAAGAAGAAAGAAACCGAGTACACGCGTGAGGCCGCCGCTTCGAAACAGAAACCGCACTGGCCGGAAAAAAACTATTGTGCCATTGCGTCAGGACCATCTCCATCAGCGTGTTAAGGGCGGTATAGCGATTTCGTTACAGTTCAGTTAGAGTGCTCTAGTTCAGTGTACTTGGGTAAACCAACCGCACCTAGCTCTTTTTCTGTTACAAATGAATGCCTCTCGTGCACAAATGCAACATAATGCGAGCCGTCTGTACCGGCAGGGGGCCGGGCGCCAAGGACGTCTGGCAACAATGCCGTGCTAGAAAAACTGTCGACCCTTTTCGCAGCGATCCTGTGGGCGCTGCCATGTTTGTTCACGTGGTGACGCGTCCATTGCTTGCCTCAACTGCCTCCGTTGCCTCCTGGTTTACAATGGAAGTGCATGATGCAAGCACGGCTTAGAAAACCTCTGTTCTGTTTTGGGAGATATCGTAGACCGTGACTGGGTGAACTACACGAAGCTTTGATCACAGCTTCAGAGGACATGCAAAAGCGCTTTCGGAGCCGATTAAGCTATGTCCAAACGGCGCAAGCAGCGTATATTGTGCTTGTTCTGAAAGCGGGGCTAAATATGTATTCCAAGTTATGAAAACATTCCGCTCATGAATTGAATCAGGATTAGTGTGTTTTGCTCTTTGTACTTTATTTGGCAAATATTTTGAAGCAGCGGCTTGTCAGTTTCCGACTAAGTGAAGTTCCTCGGTGCGGCCACTATCTGATTATTTTCGGCCTAATCGCTCGCGGGTGTGCTCAGTTCCGGTAGATTTGGTCTTGCTGCGCACAAGGCTTGAAACGTAGCTGTTCTGCACATTTCAATACCTTGTAGGAAATGCGTATTATCGCGAGTAACTCGCTTATTCTTGTGGATTGTCACGAAACACTCAGCTTCGACCACTCGTGCGCTATAACTGTAGTACCGTCACTTATTGTCCGTATATAGTGCGCATAATTCAAATGTGCGCCCATTCACTTATTCTTGATACGTCGGCGATAGAGTGGGTGTAAGTTTTCCTGCCATTTGGGATAGATGTGTATAGATAACGTGCGTGAAACTTACTATGACAGGAAGGGGCGCTACTCCCTTTGTCATTGTTTAACGAGTGGTACTCACTCTTGCCGACGTTCTGGGGCTGAAGCCCTTCCTTTGAAGGTCAGCGATACAATGCTGGCGGATGAGCAGGGGTGCTATGCAGGATGTACCGAGTTTCTCGTTCGCACGAGTTTTACCCGAGTTTGCTGGATGGCAGTCAGTGAACGGAGATAGCAAGGAACGTGCAATAACAGCAGGCAAAAAGCAATGTCGAGATAAAGCCGCGTATGACAACATGAGCGCACCCTGCGCAGCACAGTGCTTCCGCGCTTCAAGCGCAGAGGACTGCGCAATAAAACGCGCCAGCGCCGCGTATTGTTATCAACGTGTTATCGCAATTTACCAGTACCGCGACTGTCCCGTTGTCTATCTGCACACTTGCCGTGAGCCGCTTGCCACGCCTTTCTCGGGCGCGTCAAGGGCGTGCCTCATCTTTCAGGTATTATCTTTATATCCTCCGTCGAATGCGAACAGGGCACATGCGTTGCATTCTTGCACCTACACTTTCCCTTTATCGAATACATTGAAATACCAACAAAAAAGTTGTCGCAGTTTCACCTGAAAGGTGAAGCATCAATTGCGATAGCAAATTTGTAGAGAGCTATACGGAGTAGTGATATTAGCTTTATCAGCTGTATAAACTTGGACATGCAGCAGCACCGGCAACGCGCAGAACTGTTGTCGACGCCATCGGCGTTTTGCCCGCGTTCGCTCAAAATGCGTGCGGCGTTGGTGACTGTTGCCGGAGCCTCTGATATAAATAGGCACTTGGTGCCGCAGCTAAACGTCGCCTCCCTTCCCTCCCCCTTCCCCCCCTCCCCCACGGCCTCTCGCGCATTTGCAAGAAGGCGCGTTTGCTCTACATATATGGTGATTGTAAAGGAGGAAAGAGACGCCTACTTCTGCAGCCCTTAAGGAAGCACGGCGCAGAACGCGCGTTTGTTCTCCGCCGTGCGTTCACTCCCCGAGAAAGAGCGCGTCCCTCGCGCCCTTTCACTCGCACATACAGCGTTCGGCGGCGCGCGGCCACGATTTCATCTCCATTGACGTCATACGGAACCTCACGGCGACGGCGACGGCGACGGCGACGCCGACGGCGACGGCGACGCCGACGGCAGAAATCTGCTTTTGAGTGTCCATATAATTGCTATCGCAATAATAAGATAACGAACATTGTTTTTAATGTATCGGTTTTTCGTTTTGAATGCAATAAATTTGTGGTGACAAACGGACATCGAGTGAATTAATAAATTTTGCACTTTTTTGCCGCGAGTGGCGACAGTGAGGCGAAAGCTTACAAGCGGATACATTCTAGAGGGTTGCACGCACGGGGGAGTTCATACGGTGAGCAGTCACCAGGGGCGCTGCAGTGCTATTCTCGATAAAATTGATGCGATAATGGCGAATAAAGTCAGTCAGGACAATGATCTGTCCATTCCCTGTCTATTAGGGGAATGGCAACGCAACGCAGCGCTACCGCACGGCTGTTCACTGCAGATGCTTTCACTGAGGCGGCTACTAAGGCCACCCCTTTACCAACTGAAAACGACACTTCAGCCATAGAGACGGGGGCAACGGCTGTCGCTGCAAAATTTCTGTGCGGTATTGTAGGGTCCGTAGTGACGCAGCACAGTGAAAATGCTCCAGTTTATCTGTGTGCGCGAAGTCTCTGCGATGCATTGCGAAGACGAGCGTGCTGCCCAGCGACACAATTCATCGCTTGTCACCGCTTGCCGAGTGAAGGTGCCTCCGTGCGCATGTACGTAGAATTTGATTGTGTTGTTCACTCCAATGTGCTTGCCGATTGCCTCTGCTGCTGAGCTAACAGCGATCGCAGATGGATATGGTAACGACAGCGCAGCAAGCCCATTTTGGCGGGTGAGGGCTCTTCTGTGCAGTTAGGAAATGAGTCTTCGAACGCAGGAAGTTGTTGCAATTGTTTAGTGTGCCGTGCTTGTGATGAAGAAATGCCATCACACTGGGTGTGTTTGCGCTGACCGCTGACCGTGTTTGCGACGCTGCGGCTCCGATACATCACTGATGATAGAGCAGCCATCTCAAATGACAGCTGCGATGCGTTGTCGTTGGAAAACCCTACGCACTGCTCAGGATCGTCGTCCACCGCGGCGCATCGACGCCTTGCAAGCAGCTACAGTGACCTGCCGATAATTATTTGCTGTGCGCTACGTCGCCACAATGCAGGCAATGAAACGTATTGTGGGCCCATCACAGCCCAAGAAGACATATGCATAAGCCAGCGAAAGTCGAGGCTTTTTTTCTTTTTTTTTTGATACTGGTGCTCAGTACATCACCGATGACAGTGCGTTGTGCGTGTTTTATTATTATTATTTAAGACTGCTAATGCCTCTCTGTTCCGCACCACGCCGCTGTTGCCAAAAAATAAGTTGGGCGTGGCCCAACCGTGGTGGGCGCGCACAAGAGTTACATGCCTCGCGTGGGGCGTGACGTATAGTTTTGATTGACAGGCGAACTCGTGCCAAACTCGTACATCGCGAAACCCCCCTCGAGTTGAACTCTTGAACATGGCGGCGGCAGGAGCAGCCTGTTTCATCGCATCCAATGGTAGTAAGCAGCAATATGACCGTCTGGAACCGTTCACCTACATGACCGACGCAGAGTTTCGCGTCATTTTTGTCTTTCCAAAAAGTGAGTGCGCTGGCTGTGTGACGAGTTAAGCGAAGGCCGTCGTCGGCGGAGACGGCGTGGCGGACAAATTATGCGTTCCGAGCACAGAGTGGTGTGACTAGGCTGCGGAGGAAAGGTTCATGCGATCGCTTCGGCTCTCTCCTGTTTCAAACGCTGCTCGTCCACCGCGCCCCAGCGTCAGGCCAGGTCCGACGTCGTCATCGGAGTACTGGGGCACCTAGCTGTCAGCACCTGGGGTTCAACCCGAACAAACCAACCTGCGCAGGCGAAGTGGTCACATTATATTGGAAGGCTCAGAATGGACGTCGGGCTGCTTTCCGGTGCAACAGCTGCTGAAATCAGTTTTCGCAGTTACACGGTACCGCTGCACTGCACGGGCAGAGAGGCGTAGGAAGTTACTTCGCCAACACCGACCGCCTCGGCCGTCCGGACGACCACCTCTGCAAGCGACAAATTATTTGGCTCACGTACAGCGTGAGCCAAAGTGTAGACATATGGCTGTTGAAGGAGATGACCGGCGACTTGTTTCTTCTATCGGAGCACGCCATCGCCGACTGAAGGAACTACTCCCGCAAGTTCACTAGAGACGAGCTGCTGGCGCGACCTCCACTCGGTGGCCCCGGGTAGATAACGCAAATTGACGAGTGCCTTCTTCGCGTCGAGCAAAAGTACAATCGAGACCGCCTAATGACGGGTGACAACGTTCCAGCGAGCCGCCAAAATTACGGCGGTGTTAAAGATGGAGGCCCATGGGTTTTCGGCATCTTCTGAGCGACCAGAGAGGTGCTGCGACTTTAAAGGTTGACCGGCGAAAGGCGGCGACTCCATGCGCCATTATTGCAGCCAATGTTCAACGGGGGACCATTATTTATAGTGACGAATTGGCCGCATACAAATATATCCCAAATTTAGTGGATGCTAACGGGGCTATGCCTGAATCTGCATTGGGATATAGTCAAGCACAGCGTGAACTTTGTGGACCCCATCACGGGCGTTAACACGCAAAAGAAAAAGGAAGTTATTGTCAAAAAGTGAAGCGCCACCTCGTCAGCGATGGGTACAGGGTAACTGCACTGATGCTGGAGTCCCACCTGGGATGGATGTGGTGGCCCTCAACTGCCACGTGCGCTGCAAAGACCCTCTCTTGCGTTTGTTAGAAATCACGGATTGCTCGGGCTACCCAGTATAAAGAGTCTTTCCTGCGTTGTTAGAAGCCATCGCTCGACGCTTGCCAGTATGGGGGTGCATCTCAAAGTAAAAGAAAATAAAGCGTAGTTTCCTGACGCTTAATTTTATGAGTGATTTCCGGCATTCCGGAGTGCTTACACGGTAAGCGCACGGCAAACCATTTAGGCGCTAGCCCACGTTCACTTCGTCTCGCAGCTGGGGCAGCTGGGGTGCCTCGCGCGCATCGATGCACCCTACTCGCAGCCTTTCTTTAGCGCGAGGAACGAGCGATCTGTTAAAAGCCCAGTGTGTAAATCAGGCGCACACCAATCTGTGCTCGGAAATGGGAGCGCAAACACGTAGCGAGCCGCACCAATCCAATCCAGATGAAAGAGAAAGAGCAATGAGCGATCTGTTAAAAGCCCAGTGACAAAACCAAGCGCACACCAATCGCTGCTAGGAAATGCTAGCGCAAGTACGTAGCGAGCCGCGCCAATCGAATCCAGAGAAAAAAAAAAAGAGGAGGACGAGCGTCCCCTCGTGGTATAAATTAGTCTAATACACATTCAGTGTACATCTTTTAAAATTTTAAATGCTTATAACCTACATTAATGTGACTTATATTATTGTACTAAATACATTTATTTTATAACTTGCTTGTGCCTGTAATGGCACGTACACACTAGCGGAAAAACGCGCGCGGCGCGCCGCCGACGGCAAGACGCGTGCCGCGAAAGCAGCCGCGAAGCAGGTTTTTCTTGCCGCGGCTGCTATCGCTCCTGGACAGATTTCTTGCGGTTTGCCGCGTGCCGCGAATGAAGGAGACCAATGAGAGCGGTCCGCTTCCGTGACGTGCGCGCGGGAAACTGGCGTCATGCGGACCCGCCCGACCGCTCGTTTCGTACTCACGTCCGGTATCAGCCTGAGACTTGTTTCGCACGACCATCTGCTCGTGTCAGCTCCCGTTCGCATGCTTGTATCGTTGACTTGGCTTCCGAATTATGAGCATGAACCGAGACATCGTGATTCAAAGGTTTTTGGAGTTAGTGCGTGAATATCCATTGTTATATGACAAGATGGACCCTGAGTACAAGGACACGGAGGCGAAGATGAACCGGTGGACAATTATTGGACAGGAATTCAGCCTGACTGGTGAGTGAACTTATGATAGCCTTATGAACTTATGACGCACGCTTTCGCAAAGTAGCGACTTGGCTGGCGCAATCTAACGAACGTTATTTCTGCAGGACCACAAGCAGCCGCGAAATTTAAAAATATTAGGGACAGGTGGAAGAAGATAGTGCTGAAGACTGAAAGGAACAAAAAGAGCGGAGCCGGAGGAGACGCGGGCAAAATAAAGACAAACTGGGTGCACTTTGACATAATTGACGGCATGCTAAAGACAACACCGCACTATGCCGAAAGGTAAAAGAAGAGCCCCGGTTACGTATGTCTAGTTATGGAAGTTGCATGCTAAATTTAGCTCCAGTGCAAGTGCTCTCTCGTCTTCAGATATGTGTAAAATGCAGAAATGCTCTAATCAGACAATCTCTAAACCAATTGTAATTTAGTTTACTTCTGTTAAAAGAGAAAACTGTATTATATTGACTGTAACAAGCAAACTTTTTGTTAATGGTTCTGTATATTGTACAACAATCGACGAAATATTTAAATGAAATACAGCGGACAATTTACAAGTTAAAGAACTCGCATAATAATTATGTGAACTTTGTCTAGTAGATCGCTTAATGTGGATGCATATGATTGGTCGCCTAAGGAAAACTTTTTTCTAAGCAGTTAGCTGATTTGAACATTTGCTTTTAATTTAACAAACCATCAAATGCGTTCTTTGAATGCCGAACCAAACGATGTATCCCTTGTATCTGACAGGGGCTCGCGGGGTAGAGGTTCCTCTTGATTTGCACTGCGAGCTCACTAATGTGTTCGTGTTTTCTCTTATTGCTTGCCGAGTAAACATTCGAACTGACATTTCTGCTAATTTCATTATTTTTATTACTTGAAAGCCTGTGAAGCAGTATGTACAAAAATTTTTCCCTAAAATTTCAGGACGTCAACAAATGTTCCTATAGAAGAAAGGTATAGTGCACTGGAGTCTTTCCCAGCTTTGCTTCAATGTATAACGCTTTTATAAAACAAGGCCAATGGTTGCTGGCTCTGCAGGCTCTCTCAAGAATCGTCAACATCTAGCGCTGGATACTCAGGCCTTGGACAAATGAATAGGTACATATTTGTTGCTTTCGTATATGCAAAAAAAATGGTCACCAAAACAAAAAATTGCGCAGCGATACCTTGACCCCTGAAGCAGACGCTTTCCAGGAAATGTGAGTATACTTTTATAATACTGTGATAACGGCATCTTTCTTAGCTACTAACACATCATAGCTAACTGTAAGCATCGTTCCATTTAACGCAGGTGTCCTGATATTCCGCTTCATGTGGCACCTGAAGAAGAGGATGCACCGTAAGTGCAAGACATTAAACTTTATGGTTGCGTAATTTGCTAAGTAGGCCACTTTATGAGTGCAACAAGGTCAATCACATTGAAGGCTTATGCATTCTGGGCCGGGTGTTCAAACTTGGCGCAATTTTATTTGCGCCACGTTTGTGCATAACTGAAAGGGGACGGTTATTTCTCATGCAGATTTTCCAGTCCATCAACATATGAAGCAGGCTCCAGACCAGAAGTTTCTGTGAACAGATCTGCATCTTCTCAAGGGTAACTGTCTTCACATATCTGTGCGTCCACATCTGCATTTTCTAACTCTTCCTGCAGGTCTATCAAGAGACCAGCTGGTGCGGTCCCGCCTTCTCGGTAGTAGAAATTGTCACTGTAGCTGCAAAAATGGAAATATGGGATTCATTTAACAAAAACGTTTTTTTATGTGCAGAAGGAAGCAACAGAAGAGCAACTTCGAAGACTGCCGTTACAGAGGTCCTGGGGTGTTGCAGCACAACTTTAGAAAAAATTGCACAGAAGAATGAGCAGGCGCAATCTCAAGATGACTCGACAGAGGCAGCAAATTGGATTGCCTCCAAATTAAGAGCATTGCAACCAAAGAAGAAATGTGAAGTTATGTTTAAAATCAACCAACTTCTGTACGAAGCCGAAATTGAGCAATTTCAATAAATTGATTTCAAAAATTTGTGTCTTTTCTTGTTTGTGGTTTGACAGCGTTTCAGAAAACTTTATTTCGAAGGGAATTCAAGAACTACCACGCATGGTCCAGGAATTCGACCTCTTAAGCGTGGGAAACGTCCCAGCTCGCTTTCCCATGTCGCGGTAATCGCGTCATCCCCGAGAAAGCGTCATCGCCCCAACCACGCCCTGAGCTGACACGGGTAACCAGCAGGACACGAAGGGGAGGGGGTCATCGACTTCATAACCTGACAAGGGGACACAAAACTGCGTGGAACACGCAGGCACTGACAACTTAATGCGCGCGATCCCAAGCAAACGTCGACTAACCACAAGAATACTATAGAAGTGAATAACCCTTTCGGAGGGGACCACTCCACCGATTGTAACAGCTGTACGCTTGGGTGGGGGGTTCAGTTAGAGTTAGAACTACTGAACTTCATACTACTGCAGTGAATACATGCTATTTTTCATAATTATCATGATGCCGGCCTTCGTCGCCACCTCCCTATTATTGCGGTGAAGCCCCACCTCACCCGGTAGAGATCTTATCAGCGTGAGGCCCGGTGACATCAGTCTATACTAACCTTTTATAAATGGTACATTAGCCTGTGGTGACGCGTTACCACCTAGTGAGGTAAATGTCTGATAAAGGGGAATCACCTTCTTTCCTGCACGAGTTACGATACTTTCTTGCCATGGTACTTTTCCATCACTCAAAAAGTACGATGCCAGCCTGTCCCGCATGTCCACTGCATCTCTGCGACATAGCAAAACAGAATGTGTCCGACAAGCAATATTTTTTGTTTCCTCTGAAACAAACAATTACTGGCAGAAAACAACATTGAGATGCACCTGTTCATTAAAAAGAAAAATAATTACAGAGCAGAGTGGTATCCCTGTCCACGTAGTTCTCCCAGTCCAGATAGGCCACTGTCGTCAGCTCGCCATGCACCATCTGATGTAATCCCCTCCCAGTCTTCGCTGTCGACATACCCTGGAGGGTTGTATGTTGAGGCTGAAAGGGCAGAGTCCTTTAACATAAAATTGTGCAGCGCCACGCACGCTTTGACGATGCAATGCGTTGTGTCCTCCGACGTCTTGAATGATCTTCTCAAGATGCGCCACCTGCTTGCCAGGATCCCAAAAGAGTTTTCTATAAGCCTCCTGACACGGCTCAACCTATAATTAAACGTGGTTCGCTTCATGTATTCGTCATTCCCTTCATTCACTCTGCATGCCTGAAGAGCTGCATAAAAAGGAAAATCAGATGTGTGAAACGGGTGGGACAGAAGTGTCTATTGCTGCGTCACGAATGTATTGACTAACATATGCTCATAACATAAATGCCAACTTGCCGCGTCGAGGATAAGGCCTCATGAGGTATGGCTTCAAGGGAAAGGCCTCATCTCCTACCATAAGGTATGGAATGAGGCCAGCAGAGCCAACTGTTTCAGGGGGTGGTATGCCATATCTGCGTTCCTCTAGAATTCCCATGAGGGGTGTTCTCAAAAAAATGCCACCGTCACTTTCTCCCCCAAAGTGGCCGATGTCAACATAGGTAAACCTGAAAAAAAAAAGGATTCCGAACAGGGGGGCAGACCAGGTTTAATACGGTTCAGAAATTTCTGAACGCTCGTTGCGCGAAATTACCAATATACTATTCTTTTCACGCACCCAAGATAAATTAGGGAATTTAATTTCTCTATGTAATACCTTTGGCCTTGAGGGTAAATAAATAAATAAAAGCATGCATTGGGCAGTGAATGAAACATTACCTATATTTTGCATCACAAGTAGCCATCAGGACACTGCTGAAGCTTCCCTTATAATTCAAGTTTCGTGAGCCGGAATTTGCTGGACATTCAATGGTTATATGCTTCCCGTCTATGCAGCCAATACAATTGGGAAAATTCCAAAAACTCTCCATCTCAGCAGCGATCTGAAATTCGTAAATAAGTTTTTTTGTATTAACAAAATTGAAAATATACACAACTAGGATAAGAAATATCAACTTGGAATGAAACAAAGAATACTTCCTTCAAGCTATTTTATATTATGTGCTGTACTAATTCACATTTCTCTGACCAAAAAGGTCGCTAAAGCAATTCAAGCTTATCATCAATTAACCGAAACATTGTCATTCTTCTTTTTGTTTTATTTTTATTTTTTTGGGTGAATGTTGCTTTATCATGCACCGTTGGTGCAAAAATATTACTTGCCTTCTTCCACGCTTGTTGGGTGTCAGGGAACCTCATGTAAATGGGCTGCAGTTTTTCCCACAGAGCAATGCATGTGTCTTTAACAATCATGCCTGCTGTTGATCGCCCCAAGATGAAATTGAAAGACAGGCTTCTGAACGTATCCCCATTTGCAAGAAACCTGTAAATCGTAATACTTATATATCAATTAAATGTACGAGCAACACACTTCTGTTGCCGCTCACAAATTGTGTTGCGTCATAGTATTTTTTTTTCTCGTGCACGTACCTCACAGTCATTGCCAGCCGATCGTGTGCAGAAATAGCCGACCTGAATGGCGTGTCCTGCCGTTCGATTACTGGTCGTACGTGTTCGAGCAGCGTGTCGAACGTGCTTGGCGGCATGCGTAGGAAGCTAGACATGACGATTGAAGAACAAAATTTACTGCTGTATTGCACGCAATGTACTGCACATGCCGCGTTTAAAGTAAATGCAATGACTCACTCTCGGAAGAAGCCTTCGTCTCTGGCGCGCAATCGCGGCAACAACGCTCTGGCCTGTCCTTCCACGTTTCTGTAGCGCCAGCTTGGTCGTACCCAGTACCTCCTTTTTCTCTGTTGAACGCGGCGACGCCGCGAAAGAACGGAGCACACCAGCATGATTATGCACACTGTGGCAACGATGTCCCCATCTCCTGCCATGACTCCTGTTGAGTACGATCGCCTACAGCCAAAGCCCGGACACACCGCCGATCTATGGTAGCCGATCTATCAGGGCCGGTATTTTGTAGCGATGCCTTTAAAGTAAAATGCCTTCTCGCGCTTATCGTGCTTTGTCAGTGGTCAGAGCGACGGTCCGCTCGCGTTATCAATGGGATCAGCCGGCCGTGAGCGGTGGATGATAAGACTATTCCAAAATAAGCCATAAGGCATCGCTACAAAATCGCAGCCCAGCAGACGAAAAGAAGAGCGCGCAACAGAAGGGGCGAGGAGTCGATGTTATCAAGAGACTGCCGCAGCGGCGCGCCGCCACTAGGAGTGGCCACTCTGCCGCAGCCGCGTTTTCTCGCCGGCGGCGCGCCGCGTGCGTTTTTCCGCTAGTGTGTACGTGCCATAATGCACTCGGTGGCAACGTTACTAGATCTTTCTTTCAGTTCTCAAACTCCGCCGCTGCGCGTGATGCCTTCCATTGAGCGCTGCGTGGATGCGCGCGCGACACTGCGGCGCTGGGCATCGAGGCACCCTATGTTTGCCCGGCTCGGTGAGAGGTGAGCCCACGGAGGAGCCGGACTGCATGGCCAACGTTGCTAAAGACGACCGCAGCGTTTTGGTTATGTTGTTATCATGCGCGTTTGCTTTGATTTCCCGTGCATAGTCTTAGGATGTCAATGACTGCTGTGCCTGTGTAGTGAGAAGTAATGCCGCGTTGCTTTGTGACCGGCTGCAAAAGCGGCTACGACTCTGCGAGGGGTGCAGCTGAGAAGAGGCACTTTTTCAAACCGCCTAACGACGCCTCGCGGCTTCAAGAATGGCAACACGCGATCCCAAGAAGCGACAGGGAGCTCACGAGCTCTTGTGTTGTGTGTGACCTTCACTTTCAGGAAGAAGACATTGTGAAAAACTTTGTGCACAAGATCGGCGGTGACGTCGACGTCATACCACGATACAAATGGAGCCTCAAGGATGACGCCCTACCTCGCTTGTTTCCCAACTGTCCAACATATCTGTCAAAGCATGTGCGGAAACGCAAAGCACCTGCCGTGAGGCCACCTCTCCAACCGAAGCGTCGGAATGTTCAGGACGACGCCGAGCAAGAAAACATAGCGCCGAACACCTTCAATTATGGGAAGAGAGGCTGCTCTGTGGCAGGCAGCGTCGCACTCGATAGCACCCAGTCCCTGTTCGAGGAGCTATCGACAATGGCGCAAGAGGGACGGCGGGTGCAAGGCTGGTCGACTGAACTCCTTGGTTCTACTGTCGTCCTGTACAAACTCGAAGTTGAAAACGCAGTCCCCCGAGTCGGCAAGGCAGTGACGTTCTCAAGCGATTTTTGTTTGTCAGTCAGTGCAAATGGGCGGCTTGTACCATCAACGCCATCAACTGTCTACACAGAAAGCTCGCATATGAAGGTCAAGTCATTCAGTGACCTGACATGGCTGCTCAGCCACGTGGAAAAGCTAAAGTCATGTCAGGGCTTTCCTGCCAAGCTTTACCCACAAATATCGTCCTCGTCGGTAGCCAGTAGAGATGGTGAGACATGGAGACGCAAAACATGCACTATGTTGAGCTTGGATGCCACCTGTCCAGAATGCAAAACGCTAGGTAGACTGTTTTTGATGCGCACAAAGAACTGCCAAGGGCGCAAACCAAGACCCAAGAGCAAATGCATGAAAACGTTGCGTCGGAAAGTTATCCGAGCGACGCTAAAGAGAGAAAAGCTGAACAAAGAGATGGCTGCTATGAAAAAACAACTTTGTAACGTGACTGAAGCTAACATTGAAAGTATGCTTCATGTTCTCCCTGAAAAGCAGCAACTGGCATTCAAAACGGCCATACTGGCAGCAAAAGCAAAGATGAAAAACGGAAGGCGTTATGATGACGAATGGCTGATGATATGCCTCTTGCTGCAAATTTCTAGCCCAAAAGCTTATACCCTGATTTCAGACATGCAGCTGTTGCCGCTTCCTACTAAAGTCCGCTTGCGTCAAATTATCAGTGGTATCCCATGCAAATACGGGTACAATGAAGTTGCGTTAAGTACCATTAAGGAGCACTTTCAGGGCAAGAGCCACATCAGAAGGTGTGGTGTTCTACTTGTCGATGAGGTAAAGCTCAAGCAGTCTGTTGCCTTCAATAAGGTGTCCTGCAAAATGGACGGGTTCGTCGACTATGGTGACGTAACATCCCCAGCCACAGCTCAACTCGCTGATCATGGACTAGTTCTCATGTTTGTGCCGCTATTTGAGGACTGGGTGCAGCCGATAGCAAGCTTCGCGACAAAAGGAGCAGCCCCTGGGAAGGTTCTTTCTAAACTCGTGCTGAGTGCTGTGCTTGAACTGCACAAAAACAATGCCTCAGTGCTTGCTATCATAAGTGACGGAGCTGGGAACAACCGCTCAATGTGGACCCAGCTTGGTATACCGGGGAAGCTGGACTCTGCATGCCATCACGTCGAGCACCCTTGGTAGCCTTCTCAGAGGATCTATTTCATTTGTGATGTCCCACACATCATAAAATGCATCAGAAATCATCTGAAGAAGCATACTTATGGACTGGTAAGAAAAAAAGAAATCTTCAAATGTTTTGAATTGGATTTTAATCGTTAACTTTCTTATTTCCAGGCAGGTGATCATCAGATCAACTTTAGCCACTACGTCACGCTGTTTGACACAGAAAAAGACAAACACCTACGAGTCGTGCCAAAACTGACGCGAGCCCATGTTGCGCCTGACAACCTTCAGAAGATGAGTGTCAGGCTTGCCACCCAGGTATTTTGCCTACTATAGTCTATGCGTGTTACTCGTTGCATGCTGTTTGTGTTCATTAATCTGATCACAAATGCGCTTTCTTAACAGCTGTTCAGCCGTAGCACAGCAGTTCGCATCAAGCTGTACAGAGAAGCCAAAGTGCCAGGCATGGAAAACTCTGAAGGCACTGAAACATTCACCAGGATGGTCAATGACCTTTTTGATGCTTTGAACATCAAGCTACCATCGAGAGGAGTGAGGCGCCACTCGAAAGAAATACAGGTGATTACTGGACCCCTATTCACCTGATTGGGCCTTGCATGTTCTTGAGCGCTCACATTGTTGAGCATGTCAACATCACGAAACTAATACTTTCAGATCCTAAAAGCCTTCTTGGAGATGCTCAACACGACAGAACGAAATTCTGTCGAAAAGAACCTGAAGCTTTTTGCGTCACAGAAAACAACACAGTCTTTATGAGTCACTTTGCTGTCTACCATAGACATCATTGAATACTTGCTGACTCAAGGTGCCCACTATGTCCTTACAGCAAAGTTAAATCAGGACCCCTTGGAGGTAAGCGTGCCATTCTTGTTTTTACTTGGTGCATTTTGTTAGCAGATGTCAGTGCAACTCGAAGCCATATGTTTGTTTCAGCGACACTTCGGGCTGGCACGCTCATTTGGAGGTGACGAATCTCACCCGACTGTTGTCAACTTCAGTCAAATATTCCGCCTTCTCAGCCTCTACACACCGATAAAGACAGCTCTGCGTGGTAGTGTGCAAGGCACACCATGTTCTGTGCTCATTAGTGTTACTGACACACTCAAGAGAACAAAGGATGCCCACCAAGAAGAGAAAGTCCGCCTGCACGACATAGTGGAAGCCAAAATGATGGAAATAACCACTGCTTCTGCTGATGCATCTGAGCAAGGGCCAAGTGACCATGCGTATTACAGGGGTGATGTGGAGGACACTGTTGTATACTACCTGTGTGGCTACGTCATACACAAGTTCACCAAGCATGCAACATGCAATCTCTGCATAGAGGACATCAGCTCCACCACGCCAGTGCTTGCTTCTGACAGCTATTTAACGGACTACAGGAGCTTCAAGCAAGGCAGCTTAAAGCATGCAACACAGAAGATGTTGACATTCATGAAAATAGCAAACAAGATAATCTCAGCTTCTCTGGACAAGGAGGGTCTCTGTGGGGACATATTTTGGAAAGTGCTGGAAGAGTTGGAGGAGCACCACCTTTCTCGACTTGGCTGTGACCAGCACAATGCTGCATTCACGTGCCAAGTGTTGAACCTTTTCGTCATCACCCGCATGCATTTCTACTCGCGGGATGTGAACCGCCGTCTGGGAAGCAGCGAAAGAGTGGCAATAGCGAACAAAAAGGCGCGCCTACTGTGATAAATCACGCAACAACCAGATGAGATTCTTTTTGTTCTTTGAATGTGTGAAGTACTCATGCTTGTGCGTGAAATATATGTTTGTCAGGCCGTACATACTTTTTTTTCGCTGCGGCCGCTGCAAAGCTAGGTGCTAGACTGGAGTAAAGGTAAGTGCGAGCGATTCGAGTCCTCGTCTTCTTTCTCGTGTCCTCGCCGGTAGTTCGCGTTATCAAGACGCTAATTGTTACACCAACAAGCACAAGAGACCACGCTTGCGAGTGGCGGAGTGTGTAAACGTTGTGCGGAAATATTCTAGCCATTTCGAACCGATCCTGCAGCCGGGCGTTCGCGGTACACGCTAATCGGAAGATCGCGAGTAATACGACCCATACGACCCATACGCCCACTCAACTTTTCCCGGTTTTCTGGATAATAGCAACCAATTTGTCTCTAATACAAGAAAAATGTTAACCGAAAAAGCATGCAGAACCTATGGACAACATCCGTTACCGCGCTTAACTGCAGAGGGAGGCTGCGTGTTTAGCTGCGAGCCGACCTGCCAATCGGGCTGACCGTGGCGGCAGCGCCCCCTGGAGACAGTAAACGGAGAGGGGTCATGTTTCCGGGGCGGTTCAGGCGGAGTTTGACAACTGGGAAAGGATCTAGTAACGTTGCTCGGTGGAACAACAAACAAGTGAAAGAGGCACGACCATGCACCGACCGTATGATCGCGTGAGCCCCAGTTTTTCGACCGCCCATACGGCAGCGCCCAAGGGTTGATAGCCACCCAGAGTGGATCTAGATAAACCAATGAAACTGGAGCCGTGCCGACGGACAAACTTTGTCTTGTTACCATTTGTTCCTTCAACTTGGGGCGTCGCCAGTGCTCGTGAAGATCCAGAGTTTCGGCGAACTCGGCGCATCCTGCATAGCACCCCTGGTCGGCGAATCCTAGATAATTTCCAGCGGCCGTGAACATGAACATGATCTACCCTAACCACGCATCACTTGGCCGAGTCTCAAAGCGTAACCACGCAAAACTTAGCCGAGCCTCGAAGAATAAGCAGGCAGAAGCTTAGTCGAACCAAGAATAAGCTGGGTGTTGCCGCAAGCTTCGCTGCCCCATTTTTTAAAGACGAGGGGAATGTGTGACCGCTTCCGATTTATTAGCCAGAACTTCTTTAAGTGCACCTTTGATTATTATTTTCCGGATACAGCTTACGTCACTGCATCGAGATACAGAAAACTTTGCCTACGAAATGATTTAAGCAAGTTATCCCTGATACCATCTCCCGCCTTTCAGCATCTCGGTTCTTGCTGGAAAAAAACAGTGATGTCATTCGCGGCAATTGGAAATTACATATACAGAATTGGGCTGTCGCATGCCGCAATTGAATTTTTATTTAGATATAGAGCTGGTGCGACGACGGCCCCTTCATGTCACAATTGCAAGAAAATTTAATCAATAGACCACTACTTTTTGTCATGCCGACGATATTCAAACCAGAGAAAGATATTACTCGAGGCTCCACTCTGCAAAATTTAAGTAATCTTAAGTACACCAGTAATATTGTTACGCGAAGGACGAGTCAGTAAGACTACCAACTATTTACAGGTTGTATTTAAAACAGTGGTTGCAGCGCTGACCGGTTAGATTCACAGCGCGAGCCCAGCACCCTTCTTCCTCTTCTTTTCTCGAGTGATGGCGCACGCGCGCCTCGTTCAAACAACCAAATACCACACGCGTGTAGCATAATCCCCCGGCGGCAGAAGCGACGTCCCGGGGCGTCTAAATGTCATCACTGGGAGGGTGATACTGCTTCAGTCGTGTAACGTGCACGATATCACTGGACTGGGAAGCAGATGGGGCGTCAGGGGTGATCTCGTAGGTGATGGGAGTCACGGCACGAAGCACTCGGCAGGGGCCTGCGTAACGAGACAGCAGTTTTTCTGACAGGCCGACCTGACGCGACGGAGACCATAGAAGCACCAAAGAACCAGGGGGGAAGTGCACGTCGTGGTGTCGCTGGTCGTACAAATGCCTTTGACTCTCTTGGGAGTGCAGAAGGCGGTCACAGGCAATTTCCCTTGCGTGGGCAGCGCGGGCGACGGCATCAAGTGCATATTCACTGGTGGGTGCTGTGTGAACAGGGAGGGTTGTGTCGAGGGGCAGTGCTGGTTCTCGGCCGAACAGAAGGAAAAATGGCGAATAGCCGGCTGTGTCGTGGCGCGAGGAATTATACGCAAAGGTGACAAACGGTAGAGGGAGGTCCCAGTCGGCGTGGTCGGAAGACACATACTTCGCGAGCATGTCTCCGAGAGTGCGATTAAGACGCTCCGTGAGGCCATGTGTTTGCGGATGGTAAGACATGGGTAGCTTGTGCCTCGTGGCACAGGACTGCAGGATGTCCGCGATAACTTTTGACAGGAATGTCCGGCCACTGTCTGTGAGAAGTTGTCGCGGAGCTCCATGTAATAAAATCACGTCGCGTAGAAGAAAATCGGCAACATCTGTGGCGCAGCTTGTAGGGAGCGCTAGGGTGATGGCGTAGCGCGTGGCCTAATCTGTGGCCACAGCGATGCAATGTTTCCAGATGTAGAAAGAGGAAAAGGACCAAGTAAATCTAAACCAACCGGAAAGAATAGTTCCGCGGGAATGTCAATTGGTTGAAGGTACCCAGCAGGGAGCGTCGACGGTGTCTTGCGTCGCTGGCATTTCTCACACGCAGCTACGTATCTTCGAACGGAGCGAGCAAGCCCTGGCGAAAAGAAGCGTCGGCGGATCCGGTCGTAGGTACGTGACACACCGAGGTGACCGGCAGTGGGGAGGTCGTGAAGTTCGTGGAGAACAGCCGAGCGAAGCTGTTTAGGGATCATAAGGAGTAATGCTGGGCCGTTGGGGTGAACGTTGTGGCGGTAGAGTACGCCATCCTGAAGTGTGAATAAGCGAAGGGAGCGGTCGGCTACTGACGATTCCAGGCGGTCAGTGATGATACGCAAGGACGGGTCACGGCGCTGCTCGTCGGCGACATGGACCAGTGGCAAAACAGAGAGAACGCAGGCGTCGGTGTCAGGTTCAGACGTAGAGGTCGGTTCTTGGACTGGGTAGCGAGAGAGACAATCTGCGTACTGGTGTTGGCGTCCCGACTTGTACGTCACTGTGTAGGGATATTCTTGTAGTCGGAGAGCCCAACGACTGAGCCTGCCAGTAGGATCCTTGAGCGACGAAAGCCAACACAGCGCATGATGGTCTGTGATTACTGAGAAGGGCTTGCCATATAAATATGGGCGGAACATTTAAACGGCCAAGACGAGAGCAAGACATTCGCGATCGGTAATCGAATAGTTGCGCTCTGCAGTTGTCAGGAGCCGGCTAGCGTAGGCTATAACGCGGTCGTGTACGTGTTGGCATTGCGCTGAGACTGCGCCGATCCCATAACCACTGGCATCGGTTCTGACCTCTGTAGGTGCGGACGGGTCAAAGTGGACCAAGATCGGTGGATTGGTCAGAATCGTGATAAGGCGTGAAAATGCGGCAGCCTGAGGGAAACCCCACGTAAAAGGCACTTCTTCAGAAGTTCAGTGAGTGGTCGAGTGATTGCTGCGAAATCTTTCACAAACCGTCTGAAATAAGAGCAGAGCCCCACAAAACTCCGGACGTCTTTGACAGACTGAGGTACAGGAAAAGCTGTTACTGCTCGAACCTTCTCCGGGTCGGGTTGTACTCCGGAAGCATCGACGAGATGGCCGAGCACTGTAATCTGTCGGCGCCCGAAGTGGCACTTCGATGAGTTTAATTGGAGTCCAGCCTTGCGGAAGACGTCAAGGATAGCTGCGACGCGCTCAAGGTGCGTCTCAAACGTAGGAGAAAACACAAGGACGTCGTAGAGGTAACAAAGGCAAGTTGACCATTTCAAACCTTGAAGCAGAGAGTCCATCATCCGTTTTAACGTGGTGGGGGCATTGCATAAACCAAACGGCATAACCTTAAATTGGTAGAGGCCATCTGGAGTGACGAAAGCGGTCTTTTCTTGGTCCTGCTCATCGACGAAAATCTGCCAATAACCAGATCGAAGGTCAATGGACGAAAAGTATTTGGCACCGTGAAGACAATCAAGAGCGTCGTCAATTCGTGGTAACGGGTAAACATCCTTTTTAGTGATTCGGTTTAGGTAGCGGTAATCAACGCAGAAACGCCACGTGCCATCTTTCTTTTTGACGCGCACGACCGGCGACGCCCAAGGGCCCGACGAGGGCTCAACAATGCCTTTGGCGAGGATCTTGTTGACTTCCTGCTGAATAACTTGCCGCTCTGCCGTGGACACGCGATACGGTTGGCGATGAATGGGAACTGCGTTTACCCGGCCGATGCTTAAAAAGGGACGTCTGACCAAGTGGGCGATTGTCAGTGTCAAATATGTCGCGGTAGGAAAGCAAAAGGTGATATAGGGCGGCTGCTTGGCCAGGGGCGAGGTCCGGAGCGACCATGGGACGTAATGGGCCGTCGAGGTTCAAGGCATCCTGCAGGTAATCAGGAGGATCCGGAGACGCGTCGGCTGCAAAAGCAGTGACGTGGTCGTCTGTCACTGACCGGAGCGTGGTCACCGCTATGCCTTCAGGTAACACTTGCTTCGTCAAGCCAAAATTGACAACGGGGAGACACATCCGATTAGCGGCAAGGGTAACGACGGAGTGTGGTACAGAGATGTCGCGCGCCAGGAGGACATCACGAATAGGGGCGACAACATAGTCGCCATCAGGCACGGTTGCCGTTGAGACCAATTCGACGAAGGTTAGGGCTTTTGGTGGTAACCGAACAAACGCTGTAGTGCATAGGGTGTTCGGTTGTTCGGGGCGAACATCGGAAAGAAGAGGAAGCTCGAGGCACAGCGTACCGGTGGAACAGTCGATGAGTGCAGAATGCGTCGTCAGAAAGTCGAGCCCGAAGATTAGGTCATGAGGGCAACTGGTGAGCACGGAGAACAGGACTGGAACTTGGCGGCCAGCAATTCCTACGCGAGCAGTGCACATACCACAGACGGCAACAGTGGCGCCATTGGCGACGCGTACGGCTCGAGTGACGGCAGGCGTAAGAACTTTTTTGAGGCGACGACATAGGTTAGCGCTCATTATGGACACTTGGGCTCCAGTATCAATCAATGCCGTCAACGGGACACCATCTACGTCTACTTCAATTAGGTTCGTGTTCGTGAGGAGCGTCAACAGAGGATTTGGACAGGACGAACGTGATGCAGCACTACCTCCAAGAGCTGCATGGCCTAGTTTTCCGTCCGGCGGTTTGGCGAGGAAAAGCGGCGAGGTTGGGGCGACGGGGATGACGGCGTTGAGGCGACAGCGATTGCCCGGAGGAGCGGCTGTCAGGGGCATCAGAAGTAAGGTGCGGACGGCGAGGGGAGTAACGGCGAGCGTCGGCGTATGGGCGAGGAGCAGGGAATGAGCTCCAGTACGACGGCATCCAGGTGGTGCGGCAGTGGCGGGATACGTGACCAACTCGGTGGCAGCGGAAGCAGATCAGTTTGTCGTCTGGTGTTCGCCATTCAGCAGGATTGCGCGGTCTGGGAGCGAAATACTGGTCCTTAAAGGTTGTGGACATAGGAATGGGTGCCGAATCAGGTCGGGAGACAGAGCAGGCGGTAGGGATGCCAAGGTTTGCAATTTCTTGCCGCACAACCGCTTGCATAACGGAAATAGTAGGGGCCGCTGGGTCAAAGATACCGTCGAGGGGTCGAGGATGAAGGGGGGCCGGACTCGCCGCTTCAATCTCACGGCGAACGATACGCGTGACGTTCTCTTGAAATGGTCGTGTGGCAGGAAGAGCGGAGCAAGAGGACGTGGCATGGGTGTTTGGGAGCCGGGAAAACTGTGGGACGATGCGGCGGCTTTTGGCTACCTCGAAGCGGCGGTATTCTTTGACGATGGCTTCGACAGTAGAAACGTCGTTGTAGACGAGCAAATTGAAGGCGTCGTCCGCGATGCCTTTTAGGATATGGCCCACCTTGTCAACCTCGGTCATGAGCTCGTCGACTTTCCGGCAAACGCGAGCACTTCCTGTATGTAGGAGACATACGATTCTGTCGACGACTGGACACGGGAAGCAAGCTCTTTTCGCGGAGCCTGTTGGCGACCTGACGGGTTGCCAAATAGGTCGCGAAGCCTCTCTTTGAAAGTGTCCCAGCTGGATATCTCAACCTCATGGGTGCGAAACCAGACAAGCGGTGTCCCGTCCAGATAAAAGATCACATTGGCAAGCATGATGGTAGGGCCCCAGTGGTGGCTTCGGCTAACACGCTCATACATGCTGAGCCAGTCGTCGACGTCAACGCCATTTCGGGCGGAGAATGTCCCAGGATCACGGAGACTAGGAACCATAACGTACGTTGTTGTGGGCGCCGCAGGTGTAGGTGGCGACGAGGTGTTTCCATCGGAAGCCATGGCTGAGAAGACGACGGTGCGGCCGCTTCGGAGCTCCGTGGCGAGGACGGGGAACGTCCCACCTCCACCAGAATGTTACGCGAAGGACGAGTCAGTAAGACTACCAACTATTTACGAATTGTATTTACAACAGTGGTTGCAGCGCTGACCGGTTAGATTCAAAGCGCGAGCCCAGCTCCTTCTTCCTCTTCTTTTCTCGAGTGATGGCACCCGCTCGCCTCGTTCAAACAACCAAATACCACACGCGTGAAGCAATATAATCATTTGTGGCCTCGACACCACGCGATAGCCACAGAGACGTTTGTTGCGCAGTATTTGATTTTTAAACTGAAGCAATACACTGCTAATTATTGTAGCTTTACGTAGCTAGTAGACAAGCATTCCTTTCAATGAAATTGGTTTCTCCAAACTCTTATTTATTTATTTATTTATTTATTTATTTATTTATTCAAAATACCTTACAGGCCCATTGAAGGGCATTGAGTAAGGGGGGCAACAGTAATTACAAGTTAAAAGAAAGATACAAAAAACTAAACAAAAATACAGACGAAAAAAAAGGCAACAATACAAATATTACAAAAAGCAAAGTACAACATCTTTATACAATATTAATACGCCACAAATTCAAGTTATCACGGAATGTTTCGCGATTAGAGATGTATGCAATGTGATCCGGAAGACTATTCCAATGTGCAATAGCTCGAGGTAATGATAATGAGTTAAATGCCTTCGTTAGACCATGAATGCGTGCAAAACTAAGTGCATTGTGAATGCGTCGAGATGTGCGCATAGGTGCATGAAGCGGCAAACAGTGAAATGTATTACTATAAATGTACCTGTGAAAAAGACATAAAAGAGCGATGACACGGCGATCTTCCAATGACTGAAATGTAAGGTCTCTTTATTAACATTGTATTTACTCCCTCCTTGATTGTAACCTCTTTTAAAACTTACTGTTGAGTTAGTGTGACTGCTGGCTCACATACTAGCCTGTTTATGCCAATATCTCCAAAAGCTTTACATTTTAATTCGCGTTTCTGGTTTTCAAAGCAGGGTTTTCCTGAGCTACCGCCTGCCGCCCGATCTGGGGATATAACACACCTTTAGTGGGTACCAACCTTGACACAGGTTAATCATCATCACCATCATCATCTTCAGCTGGCGCGTTCAGCGTGCGCACGCAATCACCAGCTGTAAAGAAGAAGCGAATGAACCCGCCGCAACAAGAACACGAGTCATGTTGGAAGTTACACCAAACCACGCTGTCGCATCCCGCAATTGAATTTTATTTACATAGAGCTGGTCTCACGATATCCCCTCTATGTCACAACTGCAAGGAAATTGAATCAATAGAACACTACTTTTTATCATGCAGACGATATTCGCACCACAGAAAGTTATTACTGGAAGCTCCACTCTACAAAATAGGATAAGGTTTAAACATACCAGTATTGTTATCATTTGGGGCCTCAGCACTAGGCTGTAGTCACAGAGACGTGTGTTGCGCAGTATTTATTTTTTTAACTGAAACAAAACGATTACCCTGCTAATTATTGTATTTGTATCCTACACATCAGATGCATTCATATCACCTAAATTGATTTCTCCAAATTGTTTTGTTAATATTACCTCCCCCTGGTTGTAACAGCTCTTCACTTTCACCTTTTCAGTTAGTCTGACTGCTCGCTCGAATGGTAATCTAGTTATTGCGACATCTGCCTTTTTTGTCTTTTACTTGGCGTTTCTTGTTTTCTTGTTTTCAAATATGAATTTTCTTTAGCATTTCTACTGCCACCCGATTCTTGGCCTATCCCCCTTAGTGGGTGCGAGCCATGACAGAGGTACATCATCATCATCATCATTATCATCATCATCGTGATCTTTCTCATCAACAACATGTTTTGAGGCAACAACAACAACAACAACAACAACACTGCCGTTCGAGTCCTCGATGCAAAAATTAAAATTAAATTATAGGGTTTTACGTGCCAAAACCAGTTATGATTATGAGGCACGCCGTAGTGGGGGACGACGGAAATTTAGATCACCTGGGGTTCTTTAACGTGCACCTAAATCTAAGTACACGCGTGTTTTCGCATTTCGCCCCCATCGAAATGCGGCCGCCGTGGCCGGGATTCGATCCCGCGACCTCGTGCTCAGCAGCCCAACACCATAGCCACCGAGTTCCCGCTTTTCACGTCATCCGACGTGAAAAGCGGGAACGCCCGCTGATTTAAATGTTTTCGGTCAGATTTTTGTGGGTCCTGTGGTCAAGCTGTGCATCATTCGACGCAGTATCTTCTGGGGATCACGTCGATACCGGACCTTTTTCTGTGAGTGGTCGTTTTGCAAAATTATTGGAACTTTTCGCGTGGACCACGCCGACGAGGCGCGGGTAGGCTTAGACCCACCTCAACGAAGAGGGGCCACATGCGCGAAGTAGAGATGGTGGAGGAAGAGGAAATCTCTCGCGAAGAAGCGAATCGCCCTGGTTGGAGGACAGCGTTGGGTAGGAACAAGAAAGCTCGTGTAGAAACGCCACGCATCGCACGTGGGCTCGAAGGGAGGCCGCCGCACGGCAGCCCCGGAAGGTGTGGTGAAGCGCCTCGCAGCCGCATCGAGGCTCTCCCGGCTACCGAGGGACCACATACGAATTATCGTCAGGCCGAGGGACGGACTTGACATCAGAAAAACAAGTTAAATCAGGCTCGCACAAGCTCTTGCCATGGCGGCTGCTCTAGCCCCAGCAGAGACCGAGGGTGACATCGTTTGCCCTAACGTTGCCCAGAACATTCTCGTCGTTTCCACTCCGGCGAAGAAGAATGCAAACGCCTACGCAGGGATCCAACAGATTCGACTAAGCGAAGGATCATACAATGTGGCGGCATATATGGCGGCCCCCGATAACACCTGTAAAGGCGTCATACGAGGCGTGGACACCGACATCAGCGAGGCCCAGCTCCAAACGATGATTGTCAACCAGCGAAATCCAAAGGCCCTAGAAGCCAAGAGGATCAAGAACACCACTACGGTTGTAATGCTTTTCGACGGCATGAAAGTGCAAAACTCCGTCATGTGCGGCGTCATCTTGCTACGCTACACACTCTACAATCCCCAAACCGACGCGTGTTACGCGTGTTGAGGCCTGGCCACAGGGCCGATGTTTGCCTCAACCCAAACAAGATGGTGTGCAGAGGCTGTGGACTCGCCTCCCCACCCGAAGATCACCAGTGCTCACCGAAATGTGCCCTTTGCGGAGGACCACATCCCATGGCGGACAGAACGTGTAAAGAATGCTTTCAAGTACCTGACGTCGTGCGACGGAGAAGATGGCGCCGAAAGCGCACCAAAAAGACTCAGCAACAGCTGGCCCAGGATTGCCGGCCACGTGATTCCAGCACGGCAAGTGGTCCCAGGTGGGGGCGCTCCGTCACGCCAGCTAGCCGCCGGCGCAGATCTCGCTCTCGCTCCAGAGGGCGCTCTCAATCACGGGTGCGGATCCTGGAAAAGCCTACCTGGGCGGATCGTGCCAAGCCGAAGCCAGCGGCGCCGTCACCAAAGGTAACGCAGGTAGCATTGCCTGAGCATAGGGAAGACCCCAGGGTAGCTACGTTGATCCAAGAGAATGCTCGCCTGATGGCCGAGCTTCAACAGATTAGGGCTGACTTTGAGTCGTTCCGCAAATCTTACTCCTCGCAGGGCGAGAGACAGCAGATGCCCCCACCAGGGGAGGCACAGGCGCGCTCGGGTAAACGTAAGGACTCGTCCCCCCAAGAGGCGGAGTGGGACTCTATGGAGACCGAGTCCACCAGTAAGGCACTGGAAAGCATGCAGAAATCGATTAAACAGCTTGCTGATAGCATGACTACCCTACTTAAAAGAGTGTCGTCTCTAGAAAGTACGCAGGCAGCGCTAGCTAGGGCACGCTCGCCTCCAAAAGGCCCGAGCATTGCGCTGTCGCCTGCAGGCGCGGTAGCAGTGAACCCCATAAGGGAGTGGCTAATGGAGAACAGTATTCATGGCGGGCAACGCTAATCAGCTGGTCGTGTGGCAGTGAAACTGCGTTAGTTTCAAAAGGCGTAGGGCTCCGCTGCAGCAGTTTGTCGCTTCTCAGGCGGTCAAACCGCACGTAATTATATTACAGGAAACTCGGTGATGCGCTAACCTTCCCGGGCTATCGAGTCGTCTCTGTCCGCGAGGAGGGGAAGCGCGGTTTGGAAACCTTGGTCGCAAGAAAATGCTCCTTTCAGGAACACATATTACAACTGGGAAAAACCAGGGCGGAGGTGATTATGGCCGAAATCATCCCTAACAGCTGGCTCAAAAACATCGTTTTCATCCTGAATGTCTACAGATCGCCGTCGGACAACCGGTAGGCGTTCGCTTCAATCATGGCAAAAGCGGTGGCTCTGGCCAAGGGAGCCCCCATCGTGGTAGCGGGAGACTTTAATGCTCCGCACGACGCTTGGGGCTACCATAGGCAATCCCCCAAGGGTAACAATCTCCTAAAGGCGGTATCGGACTGTTCGCTGGAACTTATACGGATCAGCAATACCCGACGAGAACTGGCCCATCGGTGGCCCGAGACACAACTCCGGACTTGGCATTCGTCAAGAACGTCCCAGGGGCAGGGTGGCAAAATTTACAAGAGAATCTAGGTAGCGACCACTTCATATTGACTATTACCCTAGCAGTCAATGCAGCTCCCCTCAGAGAATTTAAAGTGACGGACTGGGATGCCTTTCGGAAATTGCGAAAGGAAGACCAGGATGAATACGACAACTTAGACAGCCTCTTTGCAAGGCTCAAGGAGGATGCTAATGCTGCGACCAAGGTTGTCAAAACAGACCTGAGGGTTGATCGGATAGATGCGCGTCTCGCGCACCTCTTAGAGGCCAAGAATTCCATCCTAGCCCGATGGAGGACGCAAAGATTAAATCGCAGACTTCGAAAGAAAATTGCGCAGCTGAATCGCCAGATTGAAGCCTACTCTATTGAACTGTCGAAACAGCAGTGGAACGAAGTATGTTCTTCGGTTGACGGACAGATGAGAGTGGGAGGTATGTAGAACCACCTCAAACAATTACTTGATGACTCGCAGTGCAAGGGTAATGAGAGATTGGCTATTGACAGAATCATTCATAGCCAAAAGGCAAAGGGGGTGTCCGAAAAGGTACTCCTGCAGGGGTTAGCGGGCAGATATCTTCCGCTGGGCCCTTCCGGGGACGCGGACTATCCTCGTTACCGGGGGGACAAGTTGAGGAGCTGGACGCACTTTTCATCGAACCCGACATTCGGGAGGTCCTCCATGAGCTCAACGGGCGCTCTGCACCGGGCCCGGATTGGATCTCGAATAAGCTCTTACGTAACTTGGACAGTAAATACATCGAGAAGCTCACTAAGGAAGTCAATAAAATCTGGGAGACGGGGCTGGTCACCGAATCCTGGAAGACGGCCTCGGTTGTGCTCATCCCAAAGCCAGGTAAACCTCTAGCGCCAGAGAACATGTGGCCCATCTCGCTTACGTCCTGCGTGGGCAAGGTGGCCGAACATGTGATTCACAATAGGGTATCCCGGTACATAGAATGCAGAGAGCTATTTCCACACAATATGCTAGGATTTAGACCTGCACTATCCGCACAGGATGTCGTGCTCCTTATCAAGAGACAAATTATTGACAACTACACCAGGGATACTAGAGGCATACTAGCTCTAGACCTGGCCAAAGCTTTTGACAATATCTCGCGCAAGTTTCTACTTGAGGTGGTCTCGGATATGGGGCTGGGACAACGTTTCCACGCATACGTTAGCTCCTTTCTCAGGGATCGCAGGGCTACCATCAAGATCGGTCAACTCAAATCCGAGAAATTTACCTCGGGAGCGAGAGGCACCCGACAGGGGGCAGTCGTATCTCCTCTACTTTTCAATATTGCCATGAAGGGCCTCTCGGAGCGACTCGCCATGGTGCGCGGGACTAATCATGCTCTCTACGCGGACGATATCACCGTGTGGTGCATGGGAGGGTCCGACGCCAGGGTAGAGCAGGCGCTTCAACAAGTACTAGACATCACGGAGAACTTTCTAGTCGGTTCGGGCCAGAGCCTGTCACCGGCTAAGTCCGAGTTATTACTGTACAGACCCACCCGACAAGGGGTGAGAAACCTCACTCCTGTAGAGCAGATTCCCATAGCTCTATACACACGGGATGGGCTGATGATCCCCAGGGTAGACTCCATCGGGATCCTCGGACTCCTTCTGGAGTCCAAGGGGGGCAACTCACAGAGTATAGCCCGCATCCCCTCCAAGACGGAGAACATGCTTACGCTCATACTGAGGGTCTCGAACCGCAGGGGAGGACTGAGCGAGAGCAATCTCCTTCGGCTCTACCATGCGTTTCTCATGAGCCACAATAATTACGTCGCTTCGGCGCTGCACTGGTCCAAAAGGGAAGAGGCAAAAATCGATGCACTAATGCGCAAAAGTATAAAGCGAGTTCTAGGCTTGCCTATCACCACCAGCACCGAGAAGCTCATGCAATTAAGCATGCATAACTCCCTCTCGGAGGTGATCGAGGCCCAGCAGATGGCTGAGGTCGTGCGGCAACGTCCGCGCGGGCTGGTAGGCGCATCCTGGAATCCATAGGCTGCGGCCTTAAGGAGA
Organism: Dermacentor silvarum; assembly: GCF_013339745.2. Classification (NCBI taxonomy): domain Eukaryota; kingdom Metazoa; phylum Arthropoda; class Arachnida; order Ixodida; family Ixodidae; genus Dermacentor; species Dermacentor silvarum. The sequence goes on from NC_051156.1 coordinate 101,232,980, forward strand.
CTAACGAGCGTAAAGTGACTCTACCGTCCTCAACCAGAGGTACGTTTACGGTAGCTCCACTTCCAAGAAATGTCCACCCACAATACAATGTAGGGCGCCGCATGGCTCGGGCCCGTTCTTTATTGAAATCAGTTGCAGATAGTCTTGATCTCGCAGCTTTTGTCGATGCATCCCAGTACGGGCGTTCCGATTGCTTCGCAGTGGTTTCGGTCGACCATACTGGAAAACTTCTGTGTTCTGCCTCGGTTCGAAAAGTTTCGGCAACGGTGGCTAAGCAAATATATGAAGCAATATAGCAATGAAGGACCCGTCGCGTCCAAATATATTCACAGACTAGCGGTCCGCAGCTAGGGCTTTCGCTTCGGGCTCGATCTCACGGGAGGCAGCGGCCATCCTCGGCAGCGAGGGGGCTGCCGGGTTTCACACCATAATATGGTTCCCGGCCGACATGGGGGCCAACGTACATCCCGATGTTCCCAATGCCAATGAGTTTGCCCATGATCGTGCGCGAGGTTTCGCTCACCGCGGCGGTCCCGGCAGCGGGGCCGCAGTGGGGGAGCTCGACGCCTCCTTCACAGAATCCGAAATCTGGGAGGTGCTCCAAACGCTCAACGATCGCTCTGCACCGGGCCCGGATGGAATCTCCAATAAGCTCCTCCGAAACTTGGACGGACATTCAGTAGCGTTGCTCACCGAGGAAGACAATAAAATCTGGGAAACGGGCCTCGTCCCCGACTCCTGGAAGGCAGCCTCAGTGGTGCTCATCCCGAAACCAGGCAAACCTCTTGCGCCGCAGGACATGCGGCCCATCTCACTCACGTCCTGCGTAGGCAAGGTGACCGAACATGCCATTCACAACCGTATATCTAAGCACATAGAAAATAATGAGTTATTCCCTCACAACATGGTCGGGTTTCGGCCGGCACTCTCCACACAGGACGTCATGCTACTAATAAAGAGGCAAATCCTTGATGATTACTCTAGATACACTAGGGGCATCCTGGCTCTATGCTTGTCCAATGCTTTTGATTACATCTCGCACCGGTTCGTGATAGACGCGATCTCGGACATGGGCCTGGGGCCACGATTCCATGCGTATGTTAGCTCCTTCCTCAGGGATCGCAAGGCCGCTGTCAAAACAGGGCAGGTCAAATCCAAGGAATTTACATTGGGAGCGAGAGGCACTCCGCAAGGGGCGGTCATCTCTCCCCTACTGTTTAACATCGCCATGAAGGGCCTCTCGGAAAGACTGGCCACAGTAAGAGGAACTGGTCACGCCCTCTACGCGGAAGATCAACGCGGATGAGAACATGCTTAGGCTTATCCTCAGGGTCTCGAACAGCCGGGGGGGGGGGGGGGTTCAAGTGAAAGTAATCTCCTCAGACTATACCACGCGTTTCTTATGAGCCACGTTAACTGTGTAGCTTCCGCGTTGCGCTGGTATAAACGGGAAGAGACCAAAATCGACGCCCTCATGTGCAAAAGCATCAAGCGCGTGCTGCGTTTACCACTCACTACCAGCACCGAGCGTCTCATGCAACTAGGCATGCACAACACCCTGTCAGAGGTGATCGAGGCCCAACGAGCAGCCCAAATAATACGCTTATCATCATCGCGAGCGGGGAGACGCATTTTAGAATCCGTTGGATGCGGTCACCAGGAAATCACGGAGCGCAACGCGACCCTATGACCCATGGTCCCAGATACGTTCAAGGTAGATCCCCTGCCACGTAACGTCCACCCTCAATACAATGTAGGGCGCCGGATAGCCCGGGCGAGTTCCTATTAAAAGTGGCTGCGGCCACTCCGAATCTTGCATGTTTCGTCGACGCCGCCCAGTATGGGTGCTCTGATCACTATGTCGTAGTTTCGGTTGATTCAGTGCCGTATCGGGCGTGGTACCAACAAGTAGCGGCAGTGGAATAGCGGGAGTTGCTTTGGTTGGGCGTGCGATGACGTGACTACCCGCAGAGAAACGCAAGGTAGCTAGCTCAGTAGTTAGTTGATGCACTTGCTTGCCAAGCTGTGCGTTTAAGGTGTTGAGTTCATCAAAGCGCTGCTCTAACTGTAACGGACTCGAGACGGGCGCCTGACAACGGTCGATGGCAGATACGAAAGGATGGGAAGTATCCATGATCTGGTCTGCCGTTGTTGCTAAGTCTTCAATGGAGGTTGCCGCTGGTGAGGCACATAAAATCATCCGTACCTGATTCGGTAGACGCTGAAGGAAGAGCTCGCGGACGATTTTTGAGTCCGTTGGAGATGAATTGCCTCCGAGTAGCAGGGTCATGCGACGAAAAAGCTCGGTCGGCTTTCGGTTGCCAAGTTCCTCCGATAGAAGCTGTTGAATGCGTCGTGACTCGGAGTCAGGCGTGCGTCGAAGTAACTCCCGTTTGAGGATGTCGTATACAGGGGTTGTCGGGTGGGGGAGTGAGCAAAACGTCGCGGTTCAAAGCTGTGGTGGTCGGGCTGAGTGCACTCACGACATAGTCGTACTTGGCCGTTTGCGATGCGATGCGGTGACGGCGGAACTGCACTTCGATGTGGAGAAACCAGAGCTCACTATCTGCGGGCCAGAACTCGCTAAGCTTGAGTGTGGCGATGGAAGGTGCGGCATTGTCTTGGGAGTTGGATTCCATTGCGTCGAAGAGAAGCAGCGGGACGAATAGTTGCTATGCGGGATCACGTTCGAGGTCACCAACTTGTGGGAACGGAAGACTAGGAACAAATAAACATTTATTCGTCGGGGCAACTAAGCTGATGTGGCGGCCATGATGTCGAGCTTGCTTGCTTGCTTGCCTTCAAAAGTGGCTCGCACCCACTATGGGCGTTGGCCAAGAATCGGGTGATTGAAGGAAAACAATTATCGGAGTCTAATAAGGATCACTTTTGAAAATTTTCGAATGACGAAAGGAATTTATTCATGTAAAATTTAATAATTTAGCAAGGAAATCGTCCTGATTCAATGATGTACCCCACAACAGCTGCACCAACGTCCCTATGACAATGTCCGAGAGAAGAGGCACCAAAAGATAGAATATTGGGTATCGTAATATTTAATCCAGCACTGTTAAATTTTTCTTCTAAAGCATGCTTTCTTAATGAAGAAAAACGGCGGCATGACAGGAAGAAGTGTTCTATTGTTTCGTCTTCACCACAGTACGAGCACAAGGAGGAGGGCGCCAGACCAGATCGATGCAGATAAAAGCTTAATGTAGGAATGCGACATCTGAATTTGGTAAAGAAGACTTCAAGTTTTCTATTATGGCAGAATTTCCTGTTCCAAGGAAATAGGAGGTGTCGATAATCAGTTAGATTTGTTAATGGCAGGTTCCAGGAGTCTTGCATGACTGCCCGTCTCCTGAACCTAGCCGCGGTTATGTAAGCTGATACAGGAAGTATCGGAAGGATTGGACCACTAAGGGCAGCTCTCGCTAAGCTGTCAGCTATTTCATTGATAACTAATCCTTTGTGACCAGGCACCCATACCAATCTAATTAATTTTAAGTTAGAAGGAATAAGACATTGGAATGTACGCGATGGCGAGCTTCTTCTTTGTCTTCGTCTTCGTCGGACGCGAAGCACACTGTCCACTACAATTCCAATGGCACTCTCATTAACTCAGCATCCGTGCGGAAGGTTTCTGCAACAGTAGCTGAGCAGGTTGCTGTAGCTATAGCACTGAAGGACCCTCTACGTCCCCATATCTTTATAGACTCTAGGTCTGCAGCCCGAGCGTTCGCCTCCGGCTCGATCTCAAAGGAGGCGGCGGCCATCCTCGGCACCGAGGGGGCTGCTGGTTTTCACATCATCAAATGGTTCCCGGCCCATATGGGAATCAATGTGCACTCCGAGGTTGTTAACGCCAATGAGTTAGCCCATGACTACGCGCGAGGTATAACACACCGCGGTGGTTGCGGTAGACTCACGGGCGGTGACTTATGACTGTACAGGGATTCACTCCTCACCTTCCATGAAATCTTGGCACATTATCAACTTGCTCGGCGGGCCTTTCCGCTACCACATCCTAAACTCACTAGACCACAATCGTCGGCCTTTCGCATGCTCCAAACGGGGTTGTTCCCCTCCAGGGGCCGATTCAGTCACTTCGCGCCTAATGTAGAACCCCACTGTCCAGACTGTGGGGAGGCGTACTGGTCTTTATCTCGTAAGCTCTGGCAATGCCCTGCGTTACGCAGCTCATCGCTTACCACTCTAACGGACTGGGAGGCAGCCCTTAAGAGCGGTGACCTCTCAGAGCAACTACGGGCTGTCCAGAGGGCCTGCGACAGGGCGGAGGACCACGATCTTCCGACCCCGACGTGGCTGCGGCCCGCGACGGCTACGGGGACTCCCTGAAAAGTAGGTACCCTAAAGCGGTTCCTCAGGAACACCAATAAAGTTCTTTGTCTCTCTGTCCCGGTCGATTCGAAGGCGGGGACGCCGGGAGGTACAGGGACTCGCTCCTCACTTTCTACGAGATCTTGACTCATTATCATCTTTCTCGGAGGGCTTTTCGACTTGCTCACCGTAGACTCACTCGATCGCAATCGACGGCCTTTAGGATGCTCCAAACGGGGTCTTTCCCTTCGAGGGGCAGATTTAGTCACTTCTCGGCAAACATTGAACCACAATGTCCGGACTGCGGAGAGGCGTACTGCTCATTAGGTCATATGCTCTGGCAATGTCCTGCGTTACGCGACACAGAGTTCAACAACGAAGATGACTGGGAGGAAGCCCTTAAAGGCGGCGACCTCTCGGTTCAACTTCAGGCTGTCCAGAGGGCCTGCGAGAGGGCGGAGGTCCACGGACTTCCGGTCCCTGCGTGAGAGCGCCCCGCGACTGCTACCGACTCCCCCTGAAAGGGGGCGTCCCAACGAAGTTCCTCAGGACCTGAATAAAAGTTCTTTGTCTGTCTGTCTGTCCCATTCTCGTAAGGCGTGATAGCGACGTCCCTTCGCTCCGCCTCCAGCGATTTCGACAGCGCTTACGCCAGCTACGGGATTTGTCAAAGCACGCCCGCGCCCAGTTCCGCCCCGACTCACGCTTCCGACGCAAGAAGCACAGGCGCTTCTGCAATCACCGCTATTCCACGCCATGTCATCGGGAGTGAAATCCGGCTCATATCATGGAGCGTCGCCGTCATGCATACGCATTTTATTGCGATAGCAATTATATGGACACTGAAAAGCACATTTCTGCCGTCGGCGTCGCCGTCGCCGTTAGGTTCCGTATGACGTCAATGGAGATGAAATCATCGCCGGGCGCCGAACGCTGTATGTGCGAGTGAAAGGGCGCGAGGGGCGCGCTGTCACGGGGAGTGAACGCACGGCGGAGAACAAACGCGCGTTCTGCGCCGTGCTCCTTTAAGGGCTGTTCTCCTTTACAATCACCATATATGTAGAGCAAACGCGCCTTCTTCCGACGCGCGAAAGGCCGTAGGGGGGGGGGGGGGAAGGGAGGCGACGTTTAGCTGCGGCACTAAGTGCCTATTTATATCAGAGGCTCCGGCAACAGTCACTAACGCTGCACGCATTTTGTGCGAACGCGGGCAAAACGCTGACGGCGTCGACAACAGTTCTGCATGTTGCCGGTGCTGCTGCATGTCCAAGTTTATACAGCTGATAAAGCTACTATCATTACTCCGTATAGCTCTCTACAAATTTGCTATCGCAATTGATGCTTCGCCTTTGAGGTGAAACTGCGACAATTTTTATCTACACGAATTGCAGCGCCATCCATGAGATGGATGTGAAATCAAAATCGCTTTTCCTTTTTTTTAACACGAAAGTGTTTTATGCCGGGGTCCACCAAGACTTCACTATTCCAAGTCCACCAAGACTTCAACGTATTTCCGTCACGGAAATACGTTATACGGAAATACGGAATGACGTTCTTACAATGTACACGAACATAATACAAAGAAAGAAACCAGAAGAAAAAGTTCCACAAACATGCAAAATTTGGAAATCGAACCCACGACCTCTCGGTCCGCGACGATAGATCGCCGAGCGTTTAACCCATTGCGCCACAAACGCATTTGCAGAGAGCTACACAGACGCGCCTTATATATCTAACACTCCTCCGTGTACCCGCGCTCTTGCTCGGGGCGGTGCCGCCGCCTACGAGCAGAAAAGAGAAGTACTGCATTATGACACTAACGCGCACCGACAGTGAACGCTTCGGTGGTCTCAGCACTATGACGCCTCGATGCCAGCATTCGAAGGGACGCTGGCATCAAGAAGCACTACCAACGCCACCTAGGTGGCGTTCACCGTACTCAGCACAGCGGAGCGTGGCCTCCGCAATTAGCTCTGAAAATGTTTCTGAAGTTGATCGCGGAGGCTGCAATTACGACGCGCTGTACGCGCTGATTTGACTCGGTGACGATTCAGTTACGTGCTTTGTCTTGCGCGTTGTATTAGTGTGTCAGTTACGTGCTTCGTCTTTCGCGTTGTGCTAGCGTGTGCAGCGTAGTGCAGCTTCCATATGCACGACGGTTGCTCATGGTCATCGACGTTGGTAGTCGTGATGGAGGAGACGTACCACCAGGCGTCAGCGTGGGTGCATCAACGCCTAAGGGCGCTTTAGCCACAAAACACCAATAGACATTATATATCAATGTGCAATAAACATTACACTACTTCTGTGAAGACACGTTTCACTTTCGTGTTCTATACCGATTCCTATATAAGAGGGATCAACCACATTTTTTAACACGAAAGTGTTTTATGCCGGGGTCCACCAAGACTTCACTGACGTATTTCCGTCATGGAAATACGTCATACGGAAATACGGAATGACGTTCTTACAATGTACACGAACATAATACAAAGAAAGAAACCAGAAGAAAAAGTTCCACAAACATGCAAAATTTGGAAATCGAACCCACGACCTCTCGGTCGGCGACGATAGATCGCCGAGCGTTTAACCCATTGCGCCACAAACGCATTTGCAGAGAGCTACACAGACGCGCCTTATATATCTAACACTCCTCCGTGTACCCGCGCTCTTGCTCGGGGCGGTGCCGCCGCCTACGAGCAGAAAAGAGAAGTACTGCATTATGACACTAACGCGCACCGACAGTGAACGCTTCGGTGGTCTCAGCACTACGACGCCTCGATGCCAGCATTCGAAGGGACGCTGGCATCAAGAAGCACTACCAACGCCACCTAGGTGGCGTTCACCGTACTCAGCACAGCGGAGCGTGGCCTCCGCAATTAGCTCTGAAAATGTTTCTGAAGTTGATCGCGGAGGCTGCAATTACGACGCGCTGTACGCGCTGATTTGACTCGGTGACGATTCAGTTACGTGCTTTGTCTTGCGCGTTGTATTAGTGTGTCAGTTACGTGCTTCGTCTTTCGCGTTGTGCTAGCGTGTGCAGCGTAGTGCAGCTTCCATATGCACGACGGTTGCTCATGGTCATCGACGTTGGTAGTCGTGATGGAGGAGACGTACCACCAGGCGTCAGCGTGGGTGCATCAACGCCTAAGGGCGCTTTATGCCGGGGTCCACCAAGACTTCACTGACGTATTTCCGTCACGGAAATACGTCATACGGAAATACGGAATGACGTTCTTACAATGTACACGAACATAATACAAAGAAAGAAACCAGAAGAAAAAGTTCCACAAACATGCAAAATTTGGAAATCGAACCCACGACCTCTCGGTCCGCGACGATAGATCGCCGAGCGTTTAACCCATTGCGCCACAAACGCATTTGCAGAGAGCTACACAGACGCGCCTTATATATCTAACACTCCTCCGTGTACCCGCGCTCTTGCTCGGGGCGGTGCCGCCGCCTACGAGCAGAAAAGAGAAGTACTGCATTATGACACTAACGCGCACCGACAGTGAACGCTTCGGTGGTCTCAGCACTACGACGCCTCGATGCCAGCATTCGAAGGGACGCTGGCATCAAGAAGCACTACCAACGCCACCTAGGTGGCGTTCACCGTACTCAGCACAGCGGAGCGTGGCCTCCGCAATTAGCTCTGAAAATGTTTCTGAAGTTGATCGCGGAGGCTGCAATTACGACGCGCTGTACGCGCTGATTTGACTCGGTGACGATTCAGTTACGTGCTTTGTCTTGCGCGTTGTATTAGTGTGTCAGTTACGTGCTTCGTCTTTCGCGTTGTGCTAGCGTGTGCAGCGTAGTGCAGCTTCCATATGCACGACGGTTGCTCATGGTCATCGACGTTGGTAGTCGTGATGGAGGACACGTACCACCAGGCGTCAGCGTGGGTGCATCAACGCCTAAGGGCGCTTTAGCCACAAAACACCAATAGACATTATATATCAATGTGCAATAAACATTACACTACTTCTGTGAAGACACGTTTCACTTTCGTGTTCTATACCGATTCCTATATAAGAGGGATCAACCACATTTTTTTCTTGTCAACCCTCTCTCAACTTTGTAGTTTCTCTCTCTCCTTCAACTATCGGCGGCGCGGCTGGCGCAGCCCGCGCTCGTCGTCGGCCGTGCTGATAACGGCCAAAACGGCAGCAAATTTTTTTTCTGGCATTATGCTAGGCCTCGGAAACTCCGCTGGTTGAAATAAAACACACGCGTTTTATTTCAACGTTTAACGTGCTCCGGGCTCATTCAAGTTATTGTCCCTGTCGTTTGAAGTTTTCTGAGCAGATTAGGCCACAAATGTTCATAATTAACCACTTCAAGCGCGCACTGAGTGCGGTTTCAGGCGTCCGCGGAATGCACGAGAGCGAGCGGCGCGTCGTCTTCTAGCGCTGCTCCTCGGACCCCTCGAGAGGGCGCGCGTGTAGTTGTCGCTACCTTGGCAAAATAGAGGAGCCTTAGTTTTCACGGCTTAGTTCGCGTTGATGCGAGCGGCAGCAAAAAGGTCAATTCGCTCGCTGCTGCAGCCGAGCTTCGTCACATAGCGTTTTGACATCGAGTTTCCGAGGTCATCAAGTGAGATGCGTTCATGTTTGCTTGTGCGCGCGTGACATCGTGCTCGTTAATTTAGTTAGTTTGCCTCTGCTTAATGTTTATACGGCTGATAAAACTAGTATCCTTACTTCGTATGACACTCTATTATTTGCGGTCACAATCTATGCTTCGCCTTTCAGGCGAAACGGCGACCTTTTATTAAAAGCCTCACCTACACAGTGACACAAGTTGACATCCAATTGGTTTATTGAAGAGCGGCAGATACCGCGTGACTCAGTGACACAAGTTGACATGGCAGAGGTTTTTTGAAGAGCGACACATACCAAGCGGCAAATACCTTGTCATCCAAGTTCGCGATGAGAGAGAGAGAGAAACAACTTTATTTAAATAAAGATCGTGCTTGGTTACTGTGGGTGGAGCCCCTCTTCCAGGGCTCCACTGGCTATTGCGGCGTGCCGGGCCTGGTCGAGGGTCGCCAATTGGCTTCCCAAGTCCAGTTCGGAGAGTCGTGCCTCCCACGACCAATTGTTAAGTGTATCGTGAAGTAGCGGCGAGACGGCGTCTGCCGGACGCTGCGTGCATTGGTAAGTGATGCATTCTAGTGTCGGGGTGGAGTCGCAACATGGACATCTGTCGTTGTGTTTGTTGGGAAATATTTTGTGCAGTCTATGTAAACATAGTGTGGGTAGGTGTTTGTCTGTATTCGGCGCCAGTCCCTCGCCTGTCGTCTGTTGACCTTGGGGTGAGGTGGAGCTTTGGATCGTCTTTCTAGTCGTTGTGCCTCAAGTATGTCTCTCGGTGTGCTGCCGGGTGTCGGAGAGGCGTCCGTTCGAGCGGTACGTATCGCGGCTCGGCCTGTTATACCTCGAGCCAGACGATCCGCCCGATCGTTGCCTTTCACTCCGGTGTGCGCGGGACACCATGTTATCCCGTGGTCAATTTGGAGGCTTGGTCCTAGTATGCGAAGGACCCCGGCTGGTAGAACTCCCCGAAGGAAGAGGCGGCAGGCGTCTTGCGAGTCTGTGAGTATATAAGCCGACTGGCTCTTGGCGTCAGCGTCTCGGATGGCTAGGGCTATGGCCGCAGATTCCGCCGTGGCGCTTGAAGTCGTGCGTACGGACGCTGCTACGATCGGTCTCCCCCGGTTTGTCGCGATGAAGATGTTCCTTGACGAGTTGCACTTACACAATGGCACACACAGTGACCCAAGCGGGCGTCAAAGAGGTTGATTGAAAAGCCCTACATACCCGGAGTTTCCCAACTGTTGGTCTTGAACTGGGTTCCCTCCGCACGGCAGCACAATGCTCTACTTATTTGACCTGGACTCCCCAGGGACTCAAAGGGGTTAGGCGAGCAGATACGTACATAGAGACAAACCTACAGCAGGGTGAAGTTCCCAAAGAATGCTAATAGCATTAAAATCGTCACCCTGCCTTGAATTTGAACAGACATTGAAACAAGCTTCATTTACTGGGTCTTAACTAACCTCGCCCAAATTTACACCAAAAGTATTGGGGTTGACTCCCATCATAGGTCATAGGTTCGGGTCCCTCAATTAGCTCTATAGTAATTACCTTTGTCTTAACTCCACCTTAACACCAAAGGTGGTGGGTTCGAGTACCACATTAGCTCGAGGGTTCGACTCCCACCGAAGGTCGTTGGTTCGAGTGCCTGAATTAACTCTATCTTAATGACCACGATGACGACGGTGAACCGCGCACCATTACAATTGTTGCGTGAGTGTTTGGACATAGGTAAGACATGGTGCCGGGTCGGTGTAGCAAAAATAACTTACTACACCGAGTCGTCATCGTGTACAATTTCCATCGATGACACAGTTTTCGCTTGCAAAGGAAATGGTTATGCGCAAAAACAAAAAAGCATGGACACAGAAGTAGACGGGGACGAGCGCAACTTCTGTGTCCATGTTTTTTTGTTTTTGCGCATAACCATTTCCTTTGCAAGTATGAAACAACTCGCCCAGCAGAAAGTTTTAATGAGACAGTTTTCGCTCAAGGACGTTGAAGGCCGACTGAACGATGAGACATATAAGACTTTCACCTTAATAATTAAGCAAGTGAACTGAAGGATACTGGGTCTACAGAAAAATGAATGAGGCTAATTAAGAATGAGTTGATGGTGAACTACAATGGTTTAGTTGTGTGACAGGAGTCAAACGAAAAGTAATGATGAGATAGAGTGAGCTAACATAATGAAGAGTAAATGAGAGCGAAATAAGAGTGAATGAAGGTGAATCAAGTGGTGATAGGGTGAAAGAAGGGTTAATCAAGTGTGAATTAGGAGTGAATCGCGGGTTATGGAATGGGGGAGTGACTTGCAAAAAATATGTTAAACTTAAAATTCCAAGTGACAGTGACTAAGCAAAGAAAGTGCTGAGTCACGGTTCGAGTTTGCTGAGTCGTAGGCGGGCTGACTAGCAAAAAACATGATGACTTGCAAAAATGTCTAAATTGTGGTTTCAGAGTGATCTTGACTCAGCAAAAAAAAGTGGCCGTCATGTCATTAGGTTAGCGGCGCTCGTGCTTTCTCCTTCAAGTCGTATTAGCTGTAGCACAAGGGACCCTTAGTGATTGTGTAAGGCGAAAGCCTCGTATGTCTCATTGTTCAGTAGACGCGTTCAACGTACTTGAGCAAAAACCGTGTCGTCGGCGCAAAATTGTACACCGATGCCGACCCGGTGTGCTAATTTACTTACTACACCGACGCCATCGTTTCTTATCTATATGCACACGCTCACGCAACAATTGTAACGTGACAGCGTTAAGGGCCCCGTGTCGACAAAAATTTGGTTTCGGCACCGACCGTCGTTTGACGAAACATCATTCCGAACCACAACCACGCAGGCCCTCCGTAGACACAAAATACTTCTTTTACCGCTAAAGTTCCTCTCAATGGGTCTTACATTCTTCGCAAAGTTATACCTCAGCATTTTGGGTATGACAGCCTACAAGCAAATGTCATGAAACAAAACACCGACAGCGTATGCCTTTTGTGTTAAGTCTTCTCAGACTGAAATATTAAAAGTGCGCTACAATAACGGAAGATCAGCCGACGCAAGAGGCCGCGTTTCCACCAGAAAGCTCGCCTTAGTGCGTAGCATTCACCTCCAACGTTTCCCGGTACACATTACGGTTCCATAAGCTGCAGTTGTCGGGAAGCGAGAAAAAGAGTCAGGGATCTTTGAATGCTGTCGCATTCCCCTCTTAAAGGCTAAGCTTATGCGTCCTCCAAAATTTTATCGTGCGCGGGTCACCGTAGTGATCGTGTTAATTAAGATAGATCTAATTCAGGCACTCGAACCCACGACCTTCGGTGGGATTTGAACCCTCGAGCTTATGTAGGAGTCGAACCCACCACCGTTGGTGTTCAGGAGAAGTTAATTAAGGCAGAGTTAATTAATATAGCGTTAAGACATGTTCAACCTTTGGTGGGAGTCGTCCCCATGACCTTTGGTGTTAATTAGGTCGAGGTTACTTAAGGCACAGTTAGTTAAGGTAGCATCAATTAAGAATAAAAAGAAACAAGTAATGAGAAGTAAGAACGCATTATAATGAGAATGTTAAGTAATTTCATGAATGGGCCTCTTCGATTATCCACCCTTGACCGTCCCGGACTGCCCGAGGCCAATGAGCCAATGATCGTTGCGCGTGCGGCTTCTCGGGCACCCCGGGACTGTCAGAGACGGATAATCGAAGACGCCCAGTGTATCTTAAGCGCGCAGGCGTTCGCCTTCGCCCTCTGGCGTATGCTAACGTGACTGTGAATTTATTCTGTTTTTGAATGTGTAAACATTTTGTATACCCACCCATCGAGCAAACGTGTCTCTCCATGCCTCCGTTTATCCGTTACGTAAGACGATCGCTTTCAAGATAGGGGCTCAAGCAGCCAGCGAATTGGCTTTCGTGTTGTCTCCAGCTACAATGCGAACTAAGCTGCATCCCCATCGCAGATCTCTTTCAAGATAGGCCCCGCCCGTCTCCACTGAACGCGAACCAAGCGGCGAGAGCACAGCGCACAGGAAGCTATCAGCACTCGCTGCACTCTGTCCCCATCGCGCATCGCTTTCAAGATAGGGCTCGTGCAGCCGCGCCGTGCACAGCCGCCGCCAGAGTACAGTTCATCATGGTTCATAATGGTTCGACGCGTATCCAAACAAACACATTCCCAAACCTACACTGATACAGCAAAATATACCCACAAGCATATCGCGGCATCTGCCGCTGGTGCGGCGACACACACATACACTCTTTCACATCTCGTGGGGGTGCGGGGGCAAACCTCAACATTTAAAGACGCCTAACACGTCATTTGAGCGGTGGGAGGTACAGCTGACCGGCGATACCCTGGCGGGACAAGAATCTCTCGTCCAGAAAGTACGTCGAGCAGCCATGGCCAGTGGAGTCCTGGAATGAGGGCACCACCCACTTGTCCTCAACATCAACCACCTCCATGGTCTAAATAATTTTTTTTTCTCTCTCTAAAGGCTACGGGGAGATGAGGCAGTGGGGCAATGCTTACGCGTACTTAGACAACTGCCTGAGGTGATTCTGGGCGAACATTTTTATAGATTATTTATTTAAAGCGATTCGTCTTACCTGACAGGAGGAAAGGTTTCCTCGTTGGGTAGGTACAGGAATACTTACGTATTCAAAATCATGCAGATCCGACGCACATTTTGAAATATATGTGAAGAGCAGCTTTCGCGAAGCCGTTGATCAAATTCTATAAGCTTGTCCATTTAATTCCTGGGTCTTTACCGTAAAGGAAACTGGTGTACGAGTACGGGCTCACGCCCACGCCTGCTACGCGATGTGCGAAACACTTATACTGGCTTGTATTTCTTCATATTTATTTTAAATGCACCATGTGGCTGTAGTACACAGCTCATCGACCATAAGCAGCGATTGCGGCCTACTCATTAGAGCACCTGGTTCCTTTGCTGGGGGGCTGCACTTGGTAAAGGCAGCCTAGCTGAAAAGCTGGTCGCTGTTGCTGAAGGGCCTCAGCTACCAATCCCGACCGCAGCTGGTACTACCAGATGCAAGCGTTTCTAGCCTATATAATGCAATTATGAGGCCCACTATGAAATGTACCACGCTGGGACCCATATGTGCGTTATACACTGCAAACACTGTATCCGGTGGTGCTAACATAGTGTGGAATAGGTGAAGGCGTGTTAACTTAGTGACCACCTTTTTGAGTCGGTAATATTGCTAACCCTGTCGTTGCCAATTGCAGTTGTCCCAATGAAGTGAATGGTTCGACAACTATAGGTAGTAACTAGAACGAATTTTTAAGAGTGCACAGTTCCGTTAAATAAGGCAGCGAAAAACTTGATTGTATAATCCAACCAATTTGCCGATGAATCAATGGGAAAGCTGTTATAGCGCCGGACGCGATTACATCTCACAATACTGATCACGGAGAGTCAATGAACGATCGCCCAAATTGTCCGTGCAGACGCTGCAGCCCTGCTCGCCAGCCCATTCGAGGCCACGTATGTCGCGTTACTGCCCTTACAGCCGACAAAGGTAGTCGGTTCGGGAAGAACATCTTTGAACTCTATTTTCGAGAACACAGTTATTTAATGAAGCATACTCATGAGACGCTAGTCCCAACAACGGGACATGCACGCGGCAGCTGTGTCGGCGCCTAAGTTTACAAGGGGCTGCTGCTACTCTCGATCAGCAACACAAACCGTACAAAAAAAAGCTAGACATTCGGAAGGAAGCACAAATGCGCAAGTATCAGTCAGAACAATCCAGGCAGTTTCCAGCTGCTGAGACTTTTTTAGCCAGCAAGACGGCAACCACGCAGTCATGGGAGAACGGCACAGCTATATTGATGTTGGTGACATTGATGATGACTATATTGAGCAAAAACACCGCAGCAAATGTCCGCGTGAACAAGCCACGGTGGCCTTTGTTTTTTATACCACAAGAGCGCAACTGACGCTCTCATCGATAAAACGAAAGTTTCTTCCGAGCAATCATAATCGCAAAATATGGTACCCAAAATCTAATGCAAGTACAGTAAAATTTTACTATCGAAATTCACTTAAAACAAAAAAGAGTAGTCGCATGCATTTAAACACGACTGAACGACATGGTTAAAGCACTGTTGGCAATACACGTAACAGAAGTACGGGGTGATAAAGTATGGTCAGCGGGCAATAGGACCACGGGACGGTGGCGAACCGGCTCCGCTGTTTATGGTAGCCTTGTTGTGCTTCGAGGGTTTTACAACTTTGGGTGGAGAGGATTGGGCACTGGGGCTACCTGTTGCCATCGGGGACACCGTCCCGGACGGAGTTTGGACGTTTGATGATACTCCACTCTGTTTTGGCTTGCTACGGGACTTGCGATGTTTGGCCTTCCGCGTGACTGCCTCCGTGCCTTGACCCAAGGATGCCTTCAGCGCCTGCTTTCGCTTCTCTTCGGTCATAGCAGCGACCTCCTGGGTCGGCACCTGCTTCTTGTGCACAAATATTTCGGGCAGCCACTGGATGGCCATCCCGCTAGCGAAGGTGAGCAGCGTCATTACGGCGTCGAACACCAGGGAATTTTCAGAAATCATCGAGTTCAGAAACGTGGCCAGCAGCGCACCAGCGCGCCCGACCGAGTACGACGTGCAGAGTCCCATGCTTCGTATCGAGGTGGGGAACACTTCCGTCGTGTAGCCGTAGTTGGCGGCCATGGCGACTGCAGCGCTGCTGTCTACCACGAGCCTCGCAAGTACGGTCCAGGGGAAGGCCAAGTTCAAGTGACGTACTGCGGTGCGAAAAGTGCTGGACGCGCAGAGCAGTGCCAGCACCATGGACAACGTGACACGTTGGCCCCACTTGGTGATGCCGTTGTAGACGGCGACGAGGAGCATCACCTGCACAGTGAATGCCGACACGGCCCACTGGCCATCGAGCGCCGTCTCGCGGAGGCCCGTTCCGTAGAAAGCAAAACACACACCAAACCAGGAAACGAGCACGGATGTGGCGCGCCATCTACGCGTGACTAGGGTGACAGAGCCGGTGGTTGGCGTCGGGGTCGCCGTCCCTCGCTTCTCCAGCTGCTGCCTGAGCGCCTTGAACGTGGCCCTGGCCTTGGCCGGGTCGACGCCGTTCTGCGCAGCCCCGCACAGTATGACCCGCTCGGCTAGCCGACTTCTACGCGTGTCGATGAGCCAGACCGGAGACTCCTCGATCATGTGGCACCAGGCAGCCGCCATCGCCGTGACCGTCACGAGGAAAGCGTGCGATAGCCACCAACGTGGATTTGCCATCGACACGATGGACATCAGTGGAAGCGCCACCACCATACCGACGCTCGTAGCCAGGAGGCTGTAGAGGGCGCGGTGTTCGTTGTCCGTCACCTCGTACAGCACGATGAAGACCAGGAGGTTGGTGGCACTGGAGGTGGCGGCGACGAGAAAGCGTGTCACCAGGAACATGGGGAATACCTGCGACGCGCCGACGGTAAGGCTGGCGAACAGCATCGTGAAGGAGCAGGCGAGGATGGTGGGCCTGCGCCCCTGGTGGTCGGACACGATTCCGGCCAGTGGCACGAACACCATGGGGCCCGTCATGTAAGCGGACGAAGAGAGTGCGTACAACCATTGGCGGCCGCACACCAGGTCCCAAGCGCTGACGATGCTGTCTTCCTGTCGGTCGCCGTTGTATTCCCACTGGTTGCAAGACACTACTCTGCGCTCGCTTCCGTTTTCAGTCTTCGAATAAAACAGAAAAGGAATCACGGTTAGTTATTTTAACTAGTATCCGAATTAGGAGTCCGCACCAATTGGTGCACGTCAATAATCACTTAAGTGATACCCGACCAAGACATGCTGGTTTCCATGCTAGCATTGAACTTAGAGGCGAAAAGCTGACATCGTGGTCCCAGTGCTTAACCAGAAATCGGCATTCTTCTGAAATGAAGGTTCTCCAGTATTTCGTGTTTTAGATAAATGGGCTGGCAGCCTTTTTGAAACGATACTAAAGAGCTTTGTGCCGCTCTGGACAATGAAAAAATTCAGACCTTCCATTACGTGAAGATGGAAGGCCAGAGAATCTGTGCTTGTTGACAACTATATTGAGTTATATATGGTTAAATACTATATTCATTGAATACAGACACATGCACGTAACTCCGTTGTGGTTATCGTCTTTCACTTTTATTTACTTTATCACCATGGTAACATTTGCTTTGTTGGTCACTGTGATATACTGCAATTGGTTGCTGATACTTTCGCGTCCACTCCCGCTTCTGTTCGCGAAGGCAATCCGCACGCTGGTGTTCTTCATCGGTCACAGAGCGGCTATTCGACGCTACGGATCCTTCGGACAGCCCGCGTTCGGCTATAGCGGGTTCCCGTCGCCTTCGCGCCCTTTCACGCTGTCGCTCACGCCAGCGCTCTTTCCATGCACGTTCTTCTTCTTGAGTAAGGACTACGCGCGTCCTGGCCATGCCATAACCAAAGTACAAGCACTGATTACGTCGCTAGTGAGATGTCGACGTCGCAAGAAAACGAGGCACTGACATTGGTGGGTACACAAGGACGCTTTACTATTCCGCCATCCACTCAAGAGCCACGGTGCTCCTCCGGATCGCATCAGGTTACTGTGGATTCAATTTTGTCGAGGTGACATTTTTCTACACACCCTGTCGACGCAAGCACTTTTGGGTCAGAACCGAACCATATACACCTTCTCTGTAAGATACATTTAAAGCTATTCAAGCTTTTGTGGGCACGTCTGAAGGACAGCGTCAGCTCTTACGCCTCTAAAAACTCGCACAGATTTCCGCTCGCAATATTTCGCTGACGAGATAGTTCTCACAGTGATCACTGAATTGCCTCGAGAAGTTTTAGTGAAGACCATTGTATACTGTAATAAGATCGGCGCTGGCGCCCGGTGCACCCGGATTCTCTAGCGAATTTCATTGAAACTTTGCAAATACTACATGATAAGTTGTTGCTTGGTGGGGACACCTAGTCGTGCATATACGACGCTGGCTCTAAAACCATTGTTCCGCCAGAAATAACCTAGTTTCGGCCAACCACCAATCAGGAACCACAAGTAGGTACTGTTGGCGGAGGTGCGCACGGGTCTCACCCGGCCCCTCAGCTCGACGTCTTGGTGATGTAGAACACATGCTACATTCTTATAAATGCTAAGGTTTAAATTTACTCGGTAATCGTGGGCTACTCGACGCACCCACTTGCAATGTTTCCATTTGGATTGTTTTTGCTACTGCACCAGGAGTGCCGGTTTTAAGGGGTGGCGATTACTGCATTTTAATCACGCATTGAAAGTGAGGCTACCGCAGTGCGCATCAATGGTGCATATTTGCTATATATTTACCCTGTGGTTACAAGTTTCGCACACGCTCTCTCGAGGGTGTAACGCGTGAATCAACTTAACAGTGAGATAGAACGCGGCTGCGAAATCGCCTTCCCATCCTCAAACCAGATTAGCACATCGAGAAGCGTGGTAACTATACACGTTGTACTACCGCATGTTGGACTATTATCGAAATAATAACACAGTGAGAAAGTCGACTTTAACTGGTGTGCAAAATTTAGGGGGAAAATTATTTCTTCTGCTGCCTTTGATTGCGCTAAAGATGCACAGGAATGACTATGAAGGCCCAACATGGTTTTGGCCTGACAAATTCCTTGAGTTTTTCGACGACGTTTCCTAAAATTTCTAGAGAAAATTAACGCGCTTGTGTCTACGAAAGCGTCAAGCAGTAGCGCACCCAGGATCTATGCCAGGGGGGGTTGCAGTTTGCCTTAGTTTGCCAATACTATCTAAAGAGCACTAATTTCCATTTCTTCACGGGAAATTGTCAAAAAGTGCGCTTTTTGCGAGTGTGCAGACGATTGGGCGTCTTACATCATAGTTGCAGTACTCAAAGGCGCAAGGAAAAAAAAGGGGGTTAACAAAAGGAGGTGTTAACTCAACCTCAGGGGAGGGGGGGGGGGGTTACAACCCCCGAAACCGCCCCCGTCGGCGCGCCACTGGCTGCAAGCAGGGTTGTTAAGCCAGCATAGCAATGACTGTTAGTGAATCGTTTCACCTAAACTTAGGCCTTCCGACTTGAAACTATTTTGCGAACTATAGCATATTGATAATTCTCATTAAATATTACATTTTAATTACGAGCGATTCACAGTGACTACGCGTGTGTGCGCAGTCTTATAGCCACTTGCATTTCGCGGAAGCAGATCGCTTGAAAGTTTAGGCAACCAGATGCAAATAAAGGCCAGCAAATAAACTACAATGCGTAAGTCGAAGATCAGACAAATCCACGAGCTAACCATCCGTCCCATGTCGGCTGAAAGATCACAGCGCCAGATTTCCACCTACTCTACAACTTAATTTGTTCTCAACCCTCAACATGTGTGGTCACACGTGCAACTACATCAGGGTGTATAAGAGCAATAAGCGATCACTCACCGCCACCGGTGGGTCGTAGACGGTGCACTCGCTGAACCTGCCATCGGGCAAGACGGGTATTGCCACGTTCTTCCACTCCTGGACGGGCATGTGCAGAAGTTCCTTGGGCGGGTGGCACCAGTGCTGTACGGGGCGACCGATGAGTCGGTAGGCGAACGCGTGCAGCAGAAGCACCGTCAGGCAAAGCACAGCGCAGAACAGCACCATCCTCTGGAACCTGCCGTGGCCCAGAATGACGTACACGTTCTCCTGGATGATGGGCCGCGTGTCGCAGGAAGACGCGAAGCCATCCAGGATGCTCCGTGACGGCGATGCTGCCTGATCTGAGCCGGTTTTCACCCCCGATGACATGGCGGGGAACAGCGGCGATTGCAGAAGCTCCTGTGCTCCTTGCGTTGGAAGCGTAAGTCGGGGGGGAACTGGGCTTTGAGGCCTTGAGTAGCCTGTAGCTGGCGTAACCGCCGCCGAAATCGCTGAAGGCGGAGCGATGGGATGTCGCTAGCACGCGTTACGAGAATGGGAGCGTTCCCGCTATTTCACGTCGGATGAAATTGCCTCGAGGACTCGAACGGCCGCGTTGTTGCGGCGGGTTCATTCGCTTCTTCTTTACAGCCGGTGATTGCGTGCGCACGCTGAACGCGCCAGCTTATGATGATGATGATGGTGATGATAATTAATATCTCTCAAGGCTCGTACTCACTAAGGGGGTCTTATATCTCCAGATCTGGCCGCAGGCGGTAGCTCAAGAAAACCCTTATTTGCAAAGTAGAAACTCAAAATAAAATGTAAACCTTTGGGAGATAGTGGAATTACCAGGCTAGTATGCGAGTGAGCTGTCATACTAACTGAAATATAAATTTTAAAAGAGGTTATAATCATGGAGAGAGTAAATAGAATGTTAACAAAGAGTTTGGAGAAACGAATTTCATTGAAAGGAATGCTTATCTGATAGGTAGAATAACGCTACCATTATTAGCAGCCTAATTGTTTTGTTTCTGTTTAAAAATCAAACACTGCGCAACAAATGTCTTTGTGACTGTCGCGCTGTGTCGACGCGTCAAATAATAATATTACTAATATACTTAAGCCTAATCCAATTTTGCCGAGTGGAGCTTCGAGTAATATCGTCCTCTGGTTTGAATATCCGATCGGCATGACAAAAAGTAGTGGTCTACTCATTAAATGTTCTTGCAATTGTGGCTTAAAGGGGCTATCTTCTCTCCAGCTCTATATCTAAATAAAAATTCGATTGCGGGATGCGACAGCCTAGTCTCGTATATGCAACTTCAAATTGCCGCGAATTACACGACTGTTTATTCCAGTAATAACCGAGATGCTGAAAGTCGGGAGGTGGTATTAGCGATGACTTGGTTAAACCACTTTGTAGGCAACATTTTCTGTATATAGATGCAGTGACGTAAGCAGTAGCCGTTAAAATAAGAATCAAAGGTGCACTTAAACACATTCTGGCTAATAAATCGGGAGCGGTTAGACTTTCTCGTCGTCTTTAAAAAACGAGCTACGCATTTTTTTTCTTGCAGAACTTTTTACAACGCATGCTGAGAGGAGATGTCAAAGAACTACGCTCTAATTTATGTTGACATGCCGACTATGTATTTGCGAACTGTGCATTCCCAAGCAGAGACGCGGCGATTTTAAAGCGAAAAGCTTTCTTCTCCTGTTTTGCCCGTTATCGCGGTCGGTGGTTGGTGGTAAGACTTTTATTTGAGAGTTTTAGCCGTGAAAAGTTACCATACGGCAAGTTCGGTAATACCTTATAGGCCGACGAGTGCGCATGCGCTCACTTTACCGTAGGGAAGGACTTTCCGTACGGCATACTAGACGGTAAGGAGTGTATACCACGTACGGTAACGTGCGCACCGTGTTTTGCAAGCCGAGCCGGACCAACTCAAATATAGCGAGAAACTGGCGTCGGCCGCAGAGTCCACGCCGTGCGTGTGCGCGTCTCGCGTGCGTTTTTCACCATAGGGGGGACCAAGGGACGAGTTAACTTGAATTCACCTTGACAACAATTAATACGGACACCCACCACGAATTCAGCTTCTGCGACGAGCGGAAGTGGCAGCAAGTACGACAGCCCTTCTAACCGGAAGCATAAACTTGAGCTGAGCTGAATTGAACTTGACACCGTACCCTTGGTAACAGGCGAATAATATACTTAGGCCGAATGCGAAAGAAGACAAGAATAAAATAAACGAAAAGAAATGAACTAAGGAAACAGAACATAAAGCGTGGCGAAAAACAAAAACAAAAACAAGACGATGATGATGATGATGATGATGATGATGATGATGGTTATGGTGATTAATGGCATCCCCTTCGAAACGGGGCGGTGACAAATAGTCAGCTAGCCTGCTTGATTTATTGGGTATGCTATACATGTTATTTATCTAGGAATTTTGTATACCTGTAATTAATCTACCTTGTACTATATACTACCTATGATACTAAGAGATCAGGTCGTATCAACCTCTTCCCTGCTTTTTTCCACCAGTTCTCTAACGGCCTGTTGCTTATCTTTGTGGCTGATCGATTGATGTTTCCTGCCACTTGAAACCCAAGTGCATCTGGAAGTTGTACGTTACCTACAGTTCTCGCTTGGTGAATCCCTTCGCATTCCATTAAGATGTGCTGAGTGGTTTGCAGATCTTTACTGCAGCATACACATACCTCATCTAGTCCCGAATATTTGCTGTGGTATGTTTTCGTCCTTAGGCAACCGGCTCGAGTCTCAAGTACCAAGGCCCTTCCCTTTGAGTTATCGTAGAGATCTTCCCTTCTAATTTCTTTCTTCTCATTCTTGTAAATCTCCATAGTCCTTTTTGTTTGCATTCTTTGCATCCAATTCACTGTCTCTATTTTTCTCACTTTCTTTCTGATGACTCCTGGTTGTCTATTTACGGTTTCCATTATCCTGTACTTGGTTTCCAACTTCCTTGTCCTCTTCCTCCATTCAGTGTCCGCGATTTTCAGGTACAGATACTTGGGGACTTTAGCCACCCATTTATTTTCATCCATGTTCCTGAGTCTTTCTTGAAAACTAAGTTTGCTCTGTGCTTCTCTGACATTAAAAGAGGCCCAACCCATGTCACCCTGCACTGCCTGATTTGTGGCTTTGCCGTGGATGCCCAAAGCCAACCGCCCTACAGATCTTTCTTTAACTTCCAAACCCGACAAGACATCCGATTTAAAGCATAGAATGGCATTTGCGAATGTTAGCGCTGGCACCATTACTCCTTTCCAGATTCCACGCACCACCTCGTACTTATTGTGGCCCCACAGTGCTCTGTGTTTTATTATTGCTGCATTCCGCTTCCCCTTTATTTTCAGATTATCTTGGTGGTTGCTTGAGTAATTCTTTCCTTCGTTTATGTGTACGCCGAGGTACTTATATTGCTTCAATATGGGTATTACTTGCTGTTGAATTGACACCATGAAGTTGCTTGTCTTTTCATTAAAGATCATAATTCCTTATTTCTCTGTGTCACGATCCACCCCGGACCGTGAACGAAAGGGGAGGGGCCGAGGAACCCCCGTCCAAGATACGACGCGCAGCGTGGTGGTGATGAACGATGACTGATCGCCGAGCAGCTGTGCTCGCGATGTTTATTCAATGCGGTGAACCAATGTTGCCCACCGAGCTTCGGCGGGCCACTGAGCCTAGCAGGCCAACTAAAAATATGGCTGGGGTTACGTCACACGATCGTCACATCCCCTTACCCCCAATTTGTTTGTCCACGCAAACAACAGAAACAAAAAGTGTTAACCAGGCGAGTAACGGTCCTGCGGCCTCCGCTGTCGAGTACTCCGCCTGGGCTCAGGTGTTGACGATCCGGGTGTGGCAACACCGGGTGCTCCCTGAGCCAGTTGAGCTCCGTCCGGAGGGTCAGCAGTGACCGGCCTTGAAGATGGCGCCGAACTTGGTAGTGGCTCAACTGGTGCCGCACAACTGGCGACGCTTGCCGCCTCTGGTGCTTCGCTGGCAGCGACCGATGTTGCCGTTGGCCCCCCTGCGGGCTGGCCTTCTGAAGTGGCGCCCAAGGTTGCAGGCTGGGTCACGAGGAGAGGCCGAACATGGTCGGCGTGCCGGTGCCACGTGTTCCCGCCCGGCATGCGGACGAGCATTGATGAGGCGCTGGCAGGAGATAGCACCTCTCCGGCGGCCCAGGGTGGACCAGGACGGAAATTCCTGGTGAAGACCGGAGCTCCGGGCTCCGGCAAAGGCTCGGGACGGCACCCGCTGTCAGCAGCCAGCTTCTGCTTCAACTGTTTCAGGAGCGCTGTGGACCGGAGGTCCGGATGCAGGACGTCCAAGGGTGTCTTTACCATCCGACCCAGCAGGAGCTCGCAGGGGGCACGGCCAGTGACGTCGTGGGGCGTGGTCCGGTACTGAAACAGGGCCCGGGCAACCTGCGTCCTGAAATCTCCAGCCTTACACTTTTTCAGTTTGTCCTTGATTGTCTGGAGCACCCGCGCGGCTGCACCGTTTGAAGCAGGGTGGTACGGCGGAACCATCATCCGGCGAATTCCGTTCTTTGTCAGCCAGGCCAGGTACTCTGTGCTGGCGAAAGCGGGGCCATTGTCGGACACGATGACGTCCGGCAACCCCTGGGCGGCGAAGACCTGTCGCAGCGCCGCAATGGTCGCGCCTGCTGAAGGAGTGGTGACAGGTAGGACCTCCACCCACTTCGAAAAGGCGTCCACCACTACCAGGAAGTAGTGGCCCTTGAAGGGACCCCCAAAATCCACATGTAAGTGGGACCAGGGTCTCTGTGGGAATGGCCAGGAGGTGATCTCCACATGACGTGAGGCCCGCTGGTGCTCCTGGCAGACCTGGCAGCTCTGCACCATGTGAGCAATGTCCTGGTCCAGGCCAGGCCACCAAACGTGAGACCGGGCCACCATGTTCGTCTTTTCTACACCAGGATGACCCGCGTGCAGCAACTGCAGGACCCTGGACCGGAGACTTTGTGGGATGACCACCCTGGAACCCCAGAGTAGGCAGCCCTGCTGCAGGCTCAGCTCGGCAGCCTTGTCGCTGTAAGCCTGCTGCACCAACTCCTCCCCTCGGGACACCGCCTTGACCACCTGGGACAGGACTGGATCCCAAATGGTCGCCTGTGACACCGCAGATCTGGAGAGTACCTCCGGGTACGCATGCTCCAGCATGAACAGTTCAGCAGGCTCTGGAGCAGCAGCTGGCACCTCCGGCAGGGGCAGGCGGCTAAGGGCATCAGCAGGTCTCAGGTCCTTTCCCGGACGGTAGACCAGCCGGTAGTTGTAGGCCGCAAGCCTCAAGGCCCAGCGTACCACTCGAGGCGAGGCCTGCACGGGAACCGCCTTGTCCGGCCCCAGCAGACCCAGCAGCGGCGTGTGGTCCGTGATTGCCTGAAATTCTCTGCCCCACAGGTACTGGTGAAAGCGCTATATCCCTAACAAGAGGGCCAGGCCTTCCTTATCCAGCTGGCTGTAACGTTGCTCTGCAGCACGAAGCCGACGGGAAGCAAACGAAATAGGGCGTTCCTGGCCATCCTTGTCCCGGTGCACCAGGACGGCTCCCACGCCGTACGGCGACGCATCTACTGTTAGGACGACAGACTTGTCCGGATCGAAGTGCACCAGCACTGGAGCCTTGGTGATTAGCTACTTGCTGCGCTGGAATGCCACTTCCTGCTCCTTGAACCGTCGCCGTACAGCGACGCATCTACTGTTAGGACGACAGACTTGTCCGGAGCGAAGTGCACCAGCACTGGAGCCTTGGTGATTAGCTACTTGCTGCGCTGGAATGCCACTTCCTGCTCCTTCTTCCAGGTCCACTGCTGATCATCTCGAAGTAGAATGCAGGGGCTGTAGATGCTCCGATAGGTTCGGTAAGAAACTCCTGTAGAAGTTGATGAGGCCGAGGTAGCGCTGAAGCTCCTTCTTGTTGTGGGGGCTTTGGCACCTGGAGCACATCATCAACTTTGCGGGGAGCTGGGACAGGCCAGCCTGGGAAATGACGTGTCCCAGGTACTGACGCTGGGGGCCAGGAAAACGCACCTTCCCAGGTTGACCTTGAGACCTGCGTCCTGCAATCGTGCCAGGACGTTGTGCAGGTTCTGCAGGTGGTCCCCGTCGTCGGTGCCAGTAACCAGGATGTCGTTCAAGTACACTGCCACGTGCCTCATGCCCCTGAAGAGGTTGTCCATCTCCCTCTGAAAGATGGCCGGGGCTGAGGCCACGCCAAACGGTAAGCGCGTGTACTGGAAGAGCCCCAAAGTTGTCGATATCGTGACATACTTCCGGGAGGCGTCCTGGAGCACCAGCTGCTGGTAAGCGTCTCGGAGGTCGAGCTTTGTGAACTTCTGTCCCCCGGACAACGCTGACCAGAGATCTTCATTCCGGGGCTGCGGGTACTTCTCGACGGTAGCGACGGGGTTGATGGTGACCTTGAAATCCCCACAGATCCTGGCACTCCCATCTCGCTTGAGGACTGGAACTATGGGAGCGGCCCACTCGGAGGTCTTGACGGGCACCAGGATGCCCTCTCGCTGTAACCGTTGCAGCTCCTGGGTGACCCCGTCCTTCAGGGCGAATGGCAGTGGGCGAGGCTTGAAAAAACGAGGCCGGGCTCCCTCAGGAACGTAAATGCTAGCCGTCGAGCCAGCAAGTGTGCCCCCCCCCCCGGTTGGAACAGGGACTTGAAATCTTTCAGGAGGCTTGGGACATCTTTGACCACATGTAAGACGGCCTCTTGGTACTCCGGCAACCGAACGCCCAGTGCGTGAATCCAATTTAGGCCCAGCAGTGTCGGTGATGACCCCTTGGTTAAATAAAGGGGAAGGGTTGCCTCCTTGTCACCAAAGCGAACGCTGACCTGGGCCTGCCCCTGGACCTGGGAGAGCTGTCCGGAGTATCTGCGCAGCATCACGCCCGAAGCCTCGACGGACACGTCGGGGAAAATACGCTTGAACAGTTTCCCGGCCATGACCGACACGCTGGCCCCTGTCTCCAGCTCCATGGAAATGAGGTGCCCGCAGACTTCAATGGGCAGCAGATACGGTGGCACAGACGACGGAACAAGGCGTGTGTGCCACATGTCGAAGATTAGCCGGTTCTCGGCCACGACGTGGAGCCTGGCCGCTGAATGACCCGCACCTGCTGCCGCACGTCTTCGTCGCGAACCCTTGCGACGGCTACCCTGACCGCGGGCTTGTGTGGAACCTGGGCTTGATCCAGGCTACTGCTGCTGTCCGCTGTTCGTCCTCCCCCCTCGGAAAACCCGTGTGAGGTGCCCAGTTTTTCCGCACGTGAAGCATTGTGCTTGGGAGAACTGGCACTGTGAGGGGGAGTGGTCACCACCGCAGCGACTGCACGTAACACCCTTAGTCGTCATCTTGTTGACCGTTGCTTCCGTCGACGGTGAGCCGGTCGCGCGTGCAATCTCACCGGCGTCCTTGGCTGCAGCGTCCATCGCCTGCGCTGCCTTCACGACGTCGTCCAGCGAGGGATCAGGAAGCTCTAGGAGGCCGTGTCTGCATGGTGGGGTTGTTTATCCCGCAGACGAAACGGTCGCGGAGCAGCGAGTCGAGCTGGTCCCCGAAGGCGCAGGCACTCGCTAACCCTCGTAACGCCGCGACGAACTGGCCGAGGGTCTCTCCTTCGTGGCGGCTCCGGTTGTTGAAGCGAAAACGCTCCATTAACGTTGACGGTGCTGGGCTGAAGTGCGACCGCAATGTGTTGAGCAGCTCACTGAGTGTCTTGACATGCGGTGTGGCCGGCTTGAGAAGGTCGAGCGGGAGACTGAAGACGCGGGTCCCGCAGCTGGCCAGGAAAATATCCCGCTGTTTTGCCTCGGGTGTGTCGTTCGCCCGGAAAAACACGTGAACTTGTTCCTCGTAGACTGGCCAGGCGGACGCATCCCCCTCGAACGGGTCGAGCCTCCCGTATTGACCCTTTTCGCGGCGCTCCCGTGGGCGCTGCCATGTTTTATCACGTGGTGACGCGTCCATTGCTTGCCTCAGCCGCCTCCGTTGCCTCCGCGTTTACAATGCAAGCGCGTGACGCCAGCGCGGCGCAGCAAACCTATGTTTCGACGCGTATCGTAGACGGTGACTACGTGCACGACACGAAGCTTTGGCCACAGCTTTAGAGGACATGTAAGTGCTTTCAGAGCTCATTACGCCTTGTCCAAACGGCGTGAGCAGCGTATACGGTGCTTGTACTAAAAGTGGGGCTAGAAATGTATTCCAATTAAGCTGTCCAAACTTTCCGCTTATGAATTAAATCGGGATCAGTGTGCTCTGCGTTCTTTATTTGGCAAACAGTTTGAACCAGCGGCTTGTCATATTTCTGACTCAGTAAAGTTCCCCGGTGCGGCCACTATCTGATTGTTTATTTTCAGCGTAATCACTCTCGCGGGTATGCTCTGCTGCGATAAATTTGTTCTTGCTTCGCACAAAGCTTGGAATTTAAATGTTCTGTACTTTGTGGTAGCCCATAGCAAAGACGTATTATAACTAGTCCCTCGCTTACTCTCAGGACAGTCACGAAACATTCAGCTTCCAGCATTCGTGTCTTGTCGGTGTAGTCGCCGTCACTCATGCTCCGGCACATTGATTCAAGTGTGCGCCTATTCACTGACACGTTGGCGATAGGGTGGGCGTAAGTTTTCGTGCGAGTAAGGGTGGATGTGTGTAGATAGCGTGCAGGAAACTTACTATGCCAGCAAGTGGCACAACTTCATTTTGTAACGAGCGGTACTCACTCCCAAGTGCCGACGTTCCGGAATTGAAGTCCTTTCTGTGGAGGTTAGCTATACAGCGCAGGTGGATGCATTATATTTCTTTATCCTTGAGGAAAGCGGTGCATCGGGAAGGGCGCCAACACAGGCAGTCCTTATGCAGCAGCTGCGACACAGGTTGATTACATTCATTAATATGTGAATCACTATTTTTGCAGCGAACTACCGCACACGTCTTCCCTTTATCGTTACACATTTTGCAGTATGAATTGGACACAGTGCATTAGCGCACACCCAGTTGCATTTTCGACAGCTGATCGCACAGTGGGAGCGTAGACGCAGTAATGGTTTCGTATTCGTGCGCATTCGCTGAGGCCACGTATGGCGCGCCGCCGAAAGCGCCATCTCGTTCCTCTAGAGCAAACTGCTCCGCGAGAAGGGTCAATGCAGCGGCATGGCGGCAGGAACGGGGGGCGGTGTCTCGCCGCTCTCGGTGGCTTGGGTCGACACGTGGGCTTACTTCGTTGCCAGTGTCACGATCCGCCCCGAACCGTGAACGAAAGGGGAGGGGCCGAGGAACTCCCGTCCCAGATATGACGCGCAGCGTGGTGGTGATGAACGATGACTGATCGCCGAGCAGCTGTGCTCGCGATGTTTATTCGATGCGGTGAACCAATGTTGCCCACCGAGC
This sequence comes from Dermacentor silvarum, assembly GCF_013339745.2. Classification (NCBI taxonomy): domain Eukaryota; kingdom Metazoa; phylum Arthropoda; class Arachnida; order Ixodida; family Ixodidae; genus Dermacentor; species Dermacentor silvarum. The sequence goes on from NC_051156.1 coordinate 101,261,801, forward strand.
TTCGGCGGGCCACTGAGCCTAGCAGGCCAACTAAAATATGGCTGGGGTTACGTCACACGATCGTCCCACTGTGTGCTAAACTTAAGGCCTAGATTTGTCGCTACGTTGCCACAGATATTCGCAAGTGTCGGTAAATCTCTTGGATTGTCCGCTAGTAGCACTATGTCGTCTGCATACATCAGTCCAGGGACCTTCTGTTGCACCATTTGTCCATTACGCATGTAGGATAAATGAAACCCTAATTCGCTGTTTTCCAGTCTTCTTTTTGTTCCTTTAACGTAAAGTGTGAACAACAGTTGAGACAGAGGGCATCCTTGCTTCAATCCTTGGTGAATTCCCACCATTTCATTACCTTTTAAACCGTCCCGTACAACTTGTACTCGATTGTCTCTATAGATCTCCCTCAGCAGCTCCACTAAATCATCCTCTATGCCTTTGTGCTTAAGAATATCCCATAACAATTCCCTGTCTACGTTGTCATAGGCTCCTTTCATATATAGACATGCTATCGATAAAGGTCTATTCTGAGCTACTGAAATCGCTATGCACTGAGCGTCTATTATCCTCTAAGCGTCTGCCTGGCCTGAACCCATTCTCTAGTTTCCCCAATACATCGTTTTCCTCCACCCGCTTCGACAGTTCTAATTTTATGGCTTGCATTGCTATTCTATATATCACCGACGTTACTGTAACTGCAATGTACGAGCTCGTCTTGTCCTTATCTCCTTTGCCTGAGTAGATGAGGCTCATCTTGCTCTCGCGCCATCCAACGGGAATTTTCTTTGATCTAATCACTTTCTCTATGACATTAGTCAGCAGTGCCTTGCTCTTTGGGCCGAGGTTTTTTATTAGCTGTATTGGGATCTCAACGGGTCCTGCTGCCGTGTTAATAGGGACATTTCTTGCTACCTTTTCCCAATACGATCTTTCTATGCTAAATTTTGATCTCTGAGGCCACTCTGTTGTTGCTGGATCTGTTGTCGGAAGTACGCTTTTTCTCGTGCCGAAGTTATCCCTAATAACGACTATGATGTACCGCAGCACATCGTCTCCTTCGTAGATGTTACCGTCTTCATTCCTTATAGTCATTTGCGAGTTTTTAATTAGAGCTCCGAGTTGTTTTAGATGGTTTCTGAATCTTTTGGAGGCGCCTTTGTCTCTTTTACGAATGTTACGCACCCAACGTTCATTTGCGCATTTAATTTTCTTTTGCACGAGCTCACTACCCTTTTATTTTCTCTGTATGTATTCCATCTAAGGAGCACCTCTTCTTTTTCTAATCTCAACTTTTTGGCTTCTCGATGACCCCTAGACGCCTCTTTACGCTCTTCTATAGCTTGCTTTATTTCCTTGTTCCACCACTTACGTTGTTTTCTCTATGCAATCGAAAAATTATTTTTATGTGTCTGCCTTATTTCCTGCTGCATAACGTCTACCAGTTCTTATTATTTCCAGACTGCTGTAGGAAAAACCTAAGTTTTTCTCTCTGTGTATTTGCGATCTCTGTTATTTGCTCTTCATTCACTTTTAAAAATTCTGAGGCTATTGGTTCGCGTTCTGCGTTGCAATACCAGGAATTAGGGACATTTCGTACAGTTTCCTTTTTGCGCCACCACGTGGCGTATCGACCTTAAAGAATTCGAAATTCCCGCTATGACGTATGCTATGACGCACAGCTAAAGAAAGCGCAATAAAAAGAAACACACACTGAAGCTGTCGCTTCACCTCGATGCTTGGAAACGAGCGCACTTGTGTATCAGCGTTATCTCGAAGACGGCCAGCTACTTGGTCTATACTGACAATGAATCGACGGTTTTGCTAGACACCTGGCCAGAAAACTCGTCCACATTCTGGAGAGATGTCTGGCCGAGATAAAGGCTCCCGCGAAGCTTCCGTTTAATATATATATTTTTTCCTTGAGCAGACTTATTATTTCTGCACCACTGTGGCCACGGTCTTGCATATACGTCAGGGTTCTGTTTCATGGGTTTCATATAGAACTGGCGTGATCCATTGTTTAAGAGGAAGCTTTAGCTCGGGCCTATCTTCGATGCCGGATTCTCAAATACACGTAAAATGCAGGAATGCTTTTATGAGAAAACCGCTGAACCGATTTGAATGAAGTGTGTTGCATTAAGAGGGAAAGTTAAAGTGCAGAGACTGCAGCAAATAGAATTTTCGTTTATATAGTGTAATGTTTTCAAGGAATCGCAGGATGTTCGTAAATTTGAAAAAAAATAGAAGCATGAAATTGCCAAATCCGCAACTCAGCCATTAAAAACAAATATGACATTTCTATAAACTGCACCCGTTGGAGCATCAAAAGCGAACAATTTTTTTTTGCTATACCTTAAAACTTTCGTGAATTTGTTGTAATGTTTGGAAGGGTTTTGCAAATGCAACATTCACAACATAGTGGTATATTTCAGGATGGTGTATGATATATGATTGCTATCCGCTTTGGATGTATTAGTAGGTGCAATTTACAGAATTCCGATATAATTTTTAGCTGCTGAGGTACATAGCTCTATAAGTCAAGTTTTCTTTTTCGAAATTTGGCACTTCTTTAAAATTTTACGTAAAAAGAGTAGACAGCCTATAATAAAATATCCCCTTCTGCAATCACTACATTTTAACTTTTTTTTTCTAAATTCAACATAACTCATAAGATTTGGTGCATCGGTTGCTCTGAGAAACTATTGCCGATTTCTCATGTATTTCGATAGGAACCCCTAAGGTCAACGTTCCCCCTAAGTTCGAGCTTGAATAATATACTTGTTGGCAAGATACGTTTGTAAACGTGTGATCGTGGCCTAATGAGCTAGAGCACGTGCGTACTGAGCTCAACGGCAGAGGATATGCTTGCAAAGCGTCTTGGGAAGGAATAGGAGAAAAGAAAGGGAGAAGGCTGGTATGTTATTCAGAAGCGTGTATAGTTGGCTAAAAATTACTAAACGCTTTGGTCGTCATACCACCTCAGATTCCATCAGCATAATTTCTATTTCATTACGCTAGTATTGTACAATTATTGTCAATCAATCGAGATTAGAACACCGGCGTCATGGCATTGTATTCCGTCGCAATTATTTATCGCCATCACTTCAGAATCATCTCATCGTCGTCATGCCGTCGTCCTTGTATGCCTTCGTCGTTCTATCGACATCATTCCTACCTCGTAATTCCATCGTCGTCACTGCATGCACCGTCGGCCTGCGGTTCTTGTTCTACCATCGTGAGGTAACATTGGAGAGCGATGGTCACAACAAAGCGGGTCAATCAGGGGGACAGTGCATGGCAGCATATAGCCGAATCACTTGAAACATCAGGGGAAACACTACGGATTCTAAACAAAGATGTCTTAGCTAACACGGTGTGTCGCTTCTTGTTCGCTAGATTGCGTGAATGATCGCATTAACTTCGATAGTCATCTTAACATGGGTTCTGCAGGAATTCTTTCATATTCGCGACACTAACGAACTCATGTCCACATTGTTCCCAGCCTATTAACACCTCGAATTCCTAGAGGTCATCGTGCTCAGGCAAGTGACGGACGACCTGAAGTTTGATGGAGGTAGCGGTATGATTACGACAGCGGTGCCGCCTATTTTTAGTTTTTTTCTTAAGAATCCAGAAGATTGGGGAAAAGCTTCTTCCGCCGCAGCAACTATCCAAGCAGTAATCCTCTCATTTGGTTCATCTATGCTTAGGTCGTCTAAGATCACTTTATCTAGGCTGGCTTTTTCAGTGAAGAGAGGCCAGTTTGCTAGGTCAACTTTCCAATGGTGTGGTCTAGAAGGTAGTATAGGTAGCGTGGATGTTAGATTTATCACTGCAGGCATCACTACCCTAGGGATTAGCTATTACAGTCCAATGGAGATCAGTGTACAGAGATGAAGAATACAGTGTCAAATCAAGGCAACTCATAGCTCCTGTGTTTGGGGAACAGTACGTGGCCGCACTGGTATTTAAAAGGCATAGTTCGTTACTTAGGATGAAATCTTCGATTGCTTCTCCCCTATGATCAGTTTTTTTTGCTGCCCCATAGTGTATTATGCCCATAAAAATCTCCCGCTATCAGAAATGCTTCTGGTAGCTGGTCTAAAATCAGGTCTAAATCTCTTATAGTGAACTGTGTGTGTTGAGGAATATAGAGGGAACAGATGGTAATGGTTTTATGTGCTAAAATGGTGACAGCAGCAGTTTCTATGTGTCTATTAACGGTCACTGCCCTGGCTGGGATTCCGTATTTCACAACAACAGCCGCACCGCCCGACAGCCGGTTAGCCTGAGTACGGCCGCGCCGTACAACAGTGAAGCCTTTTAAGATGTTAATGTTTTTATCGCATAAGTTTGTTTCCTGTAGGCACAAAGCCACAGGGAAAAAGTTATTCAGTATATCTCTTATTTCACCTAAGTTGCGTAAAAATCCTCTGCAATTCCAGTGGATAATAAAAGCCATTTTTAAACTGAAAGGTAAAAAATGGCATTATGATTGAATAAAATATAAGATGTTAGGTAACATAGATAGAAGAGGCTAATACAAAGGAGGGATAAACTTTAGGTTATCACTTTCTTAATTAGCGTGGTTATTGGGATTTTGTCCCTCTTTGCGAGCTCGAGAGAGCGCTTGTCCTTCGGCGTCAACGGCACCGAGGTTTTTGCGTAGACCTCCATCGCCCTACCTGAGGCTCTGGAGGACCGAGAGTTGGGCGAAGGATCACGTGTCTCGGGCCTTGGGGTTCGATTGATTTTAGGGCCCAGCGGGACTGGTGTGCGCGGGCCCTTCGAAGAGGATGGAGGAGGATGGACGGGGGCGGGAGGGGTCACTGCGGGACCACTGTGCGTGGGCTCGCAGGACTCCCGAGGCCTCTGTGACGCTGCCCCCACCTGCGTCACATTGGCATAACTTCTAGAAAGGTAAGACAATCGCTTTCTTGCTTCATTGAAGGAGATTTTTTTCTTTAACAGTTAGTGCAACTACTTCCTTTCTTTTTTCCAGCAAGGATAAGACCGTGAGTAGGCTGGATGGTCCACTTTGCAGTTAACACAGTGTAGAGAAGAAGGGCAATTGTCAGATTGGTGATCATTGAAACTGCATTTAGCACAGGTTGTTTGTCCTCGGCATGCATGTGAAGCACGTGCAAACCTTTGACACTTGAAACAACGTCTGAGGTTCGGGATATATGGTCTGACATTTGCTTTTGCGTACCCTGCGTTCAGAGAGGTAGGCCTTTCGCTTGTTCCAAAGGTGAGTATAACATGTTTTGTCGGAAATTCTTGGTCATTTCGGCAGATGACAATTCTTTGTACTTTAGTCAAGTTTTATTTCTGGAAACTCTCCAGCAGTTCCTTATCGCTGAAGTCCTCGGATATCACAACCCTGCCTGTATTTAGAGTTCTGTAGGCTGAAATTGTTGCTGTCACCTTGCCAATACTGGTAAGTTCCGTGATCTTTTGTACTTGATCTTTGTCATTTAGTTCTAGGAGGAGGTCCCCGCTTGACATTTTTGAGGCTTTGTATGTCGGTCCTATTTTGTGTTTCAGGCACTTGGGCACCAGGAATAGAGAAAGCTTTCTTACGAGTGTGTTGTCTATGCCCTACATGGTACTTGGGGAATGTTGGGGCGTTGCTCCGAAGGGAGAACTGAAATGTTGCTTCGTTGCAGCCTCATTTTCCAGGCCGATCATAGACAACAGAGGTTTACGCTGCCATGAGTAGATGTGTATGTTCGACAACAGTGCCTACCGCCCACCACGGAGCCCAACGAGGGGACGCGACAGAGCTTGTACACAAGTCTGCACGACGTCAGGCGTACGCCGCTACTCAATACCAGGAATCTGGGACATCGCCGAACAGCGCCTCTAGCGGCCGCCTCTGAAAACATGCGCATTTTCTGTGGGAGTGCGTCGTTTTTCCCAAATATCTAATCATAGAAGCCATATTTCAAAATATTACCATGGAAATAGGCTCTAGGAGCTTAGCCCGACATCTCATGCAAGCGGTACCATTACTTATGACCGAAAACCCGTTCCAAATTGCGGGCGAAGTTCGAAGTATGGGAGTCTATGGAAAAGGCCAAATTTTGGAGGCTTTTTTGGCCTGTAAAAAGCAATTTGCGATGAGCCTATTGCTTCGATCGACGTATTACTGGGGATTTATCAACTTCAATGACTCAGCTTTCAGCTAGTTGCAGCAGCAGCTCTTGAAATGGCAAAAATGTCGTTCCAAAATCGCAGTTTTCATAACAAGGTCGCAGAATTTATTGTGGTATGTATATAAACCTAGTTTTTGCCACCGGCAGCACGTCGAACCGATAGCCGAGCGTTCTGCGTGACCGCAGATTAGGATCACTGATACCAAGATTGTTAGTTCGCAGGTTCGAAGCCTGCGGCGCCGCTATTTTTTATCCCTTTGTCGCAGCTTAGTTTGGCGGATTCCCGCCAGATGGCATATTCCCAAATGCAGGTAATTTAGTTACGGTTCTTGTTTCGTTTCTTCCTACTGTACCAAGGTCTTCCTAAAAAAATTGCTGGCTGGTTTCGTGAACCTGTGAACGTGCTTCTAAATTTCTTCTGCACTTTAGATGTAATGTACTCGAGACAATAAACCCAGGTTACGTGTTTTGAAAGTTCAGTTCTTTCTTAAGGCAAACATTTATGAAGACATTACTAAGAAATATTTTTGCGTCTTCAGTTATGTCATGGAAAAGGCGTGTTTGTGCGATTCTTGTGCAGCTTGAAACGTACCACAAAAATAAATAGTGTGCAATTAAGAGACACAGAAGTAGAAAACTTGGCTGCAGCCCCAAACGTAGTATTCTTACAAAGGAATACAGAAGCTATTTGACTGAGTATATTAGCATTATATCGAAGCAGAATTTTTGCGTACCGGATCTTCGGTGCAAATGAAGGCTGCCAGAATTATTTCACAAGCTTTTTTGCTTAGTACAAACCGATACCTCGAAACATAAACATTCTACCTTCAATATGCAGCGCACGTGTCTTTAATCTGCTCATGTGCAAAGGCTGTTCTTCAGTTGATGCTATCATCAAAGAGTGCCGACAATTCGAGCAGGCCAAAAGCCGCCGCGTCCTGCAACCATTCGCCAGACTCCCCAATACTGCCGCAACGTCGACTTGTGAAGATCAGCCCACACAGCAGCATGCGTCGCCATCAGAGGACGTGGTGCGAATCGTTCGACGGGAAGTGGAAGCGATGGCGCCCGTAGCTTTCTGTTCGCGTCGCCCTGACGCTACCCCTTTTTCAGTTCCTCTCGTTCAAGCCATCGTTCGCCAGGAACTTGAAAGCATTGGTTTACATTCTGTCTGTGCTGTCGCCAACCCCTGAGCCAACGAACGCCCTTCTACTCTGTTTGATCCACCGCAACGCTTCTCTCCGCGTTATCGCAACCCGACTGAGTGTAGAACTGCGGACGACCAGCGGATATGTTTCACTTGTCGCCGTATTGGTCATGTTGCCCGATACTGTCGCAACTCGTGGCCCTCAACACCTCGCACGCCGACCAACCTGAACCGTTTTGATGGAAATTCCTGCCGTGTTTCGCCCTCCGCCGAGTCTAACAGTGCCGACAACTCTGCCATGAACACGCGGTACTGTCGCTCACCTTCGCCTCGCGGACACCAGTCTCGTTCACCACAAACACGTCGCCCATCTTCCCGTTCGCCGCAGCCACGTCGCCTTTCGACCCCTGTAGCGTTCGACCGCGTTCCTTTGGAAACGAAAGAAATGCAGCCCTCAAAGGTGGTGCTGCATTTACAACTACTGCAGCAAATCCTCTGTCTGTGCCCACAAAGAGAAATATAATTGACGTCAAAGTAGACGGCGTACCTGTCCAAGCACTCGTCGACACTGGAGCCCACATATCTGTGATGAGTGCTAGCCTACGTAGACGTTTAAAGAAGGTCCTCATCCCAGCAGCTGCACAAGTGCTTCGTGTGGCCGACGGTGGCGTGCTGGTTGTTCTCGGTTTGTGTACTGTACGTTTAAGTATAGCCGGGCGCCCTTTTTCTGTTCTCTTAGCTGTGATCGACAACTGCCCTAACGACGTTATCCTTGGGTGGGACTTTTTATCCAACCATTATACTCTCATCGACTGCGCAAGCGGCGTCCTTCAGTTAGAACTGCCTCAACTCGCCGATGCTCCAAGCACCGCGCCGACACCGCGCCTGTGCTCGCTTCAAGATGTGCGTCTGTCACCCTAGGCAGTCACTTACGTCACTTTGACCGCACACCCACAGGTTCCTGACGGTGAATATGTGCTTCGCCCCATCGTCGACGTGCTTTTGAACCGAAAAGTTGCTGTTCCGCATACGCTGATCACGGTTGCAGAGAATGACGTCGTTCTCCCGCTTCTGAACTTCAGCCTGTGCCCTCAAGTGCTTCCGGCCGGCATGTTCCTGGCCAGCGTTTCTAGTACTTCCGAATTTGACATTGAGAGTATGGATGCCGAGAGTGGATTATTAGCACCAATTGCAGCTCACAGCTATGATTCTTTCATGTATGACTTCGCCAAAATGATTGCAACTGACCTCATCTCTGCTCAGGCCAAGGACCTCCGTCTCCTGCTCGAATCGTACAGTGACATCCTTGATTTTGGCGACCGCCGTTTCGGCCAAACATCTGTTGTTCACCACCGTATAAACACTGGAGACATGAATCCTATTCGTCGGCGTCCCTATCGTGTATCACATGCTGAACGTAGAATAATCCAATCAGAAGTGGACAAAATGCTCCGCAAAGGGGTCATCGAACCATCAGCCAGTCCTTGGGCATTGCCAGTCATCCTCGTGAAGAAAAAGGATGGTACCTGGCGTTTTTGCGTCGACTATCGCCATTTAAACAAGATCACGCGAAAGGACGTCTATCCATTACCACGCATCGATGACGCCTTGCACTGCTTGCACGGAGCTACATACTCCTCGTCCATTGATCTTCCATCCTGCTACTGGCAGATTTCTGCTAATGAAATGGACAACGAGTATACTGCCTTCATAACACCTGATGGTTTATATCAGTTCAAAGTAATGCCCTTTGGCCTATGCAATGCTCCTGCGACATTTGAACGAATGATGGACTCTCTTCTGCAAGGCTACAAATGGACCACCTGTCTTTGTTATCTTGACGGCGTTATTGTTTTTTCTCCCACGTTCAGCAGCCACCTTACGTGACCCGCTGCAATTCTTGCGGTCTTCCTAAAAGCCGGCTGAACTCTACGAAATGTCAATTCGGGCGATTCAGATTACCGCGTTGGGACATCTCGTTAACGCAACCTGTGTACAACCAGATCCGGATAAAGTTCGCGCCGTTCGCAGTTTCCCTGTGCCTCGTTCTGCTTCTGACGTGCGCTGCTTCGTCGGCCTGTGTTCTTACTTTCGCCGTTTCGTCAAAAACTTCGCCGACGTTGCTCGCCCTTTGACAGATCTTCTAAAGAAGAACACGCCTTTCTCATGGGGCACGGAGCAGGCTCACGCGTTCGCCGCTCTCATCGGTTTTCTGACCACCCCTCCCATACTTGCCCACTTTGATCCACCTGCACCGACCGAAGTCCACACTGACGCCAGTGGCCACGGCATCGGTGCCGTTCTCGCCCAGCGGCAGAATGGTACCGAGTGCGTGATAGCTTACGCCAGCCGCCTGCTGTCACATTCAGAGAGGAATTACTCCATCACCGAGCGTGAGTGCTTGGCTTTAGTGTGGGCTGTCGCCAAGTTCCGGCCATATTTGTACGGCCGCACGTTTTCGGTCATTACCGACCACTATGCCCTCTGCTGGCTGTCTTCCTTCAGGGACACGACAGGACGGCTTGATCGCTGGGCTTTGCGGCTCCAGGAATTTTCTTTTATTGTCATCTACAAGTCTGGACGTCTGCACAAGGACGCTGACTGCCTCTCTCGTCATCCCGTGGATCCTCCTCATCCTGTTGCACATGATCCGGAGACCTGCGTGTTGGCTTTCACGGACATGTGCGACATGCGCGCTGAATAACATCGCGACGAGTCCTTGCAGGCCATCATCGCCGGAGTGCAATCTGGCAGCACCGACGGCGCGTGCCGCATGTTCGTGCTGCACGACGGCTGCATTGCGTTCGAGCGTCGTCGTATTCGTCCACAGCTGGAGCGTTTGTACGCTCGTGCTCTGCGAGGTGAAGAGGTTTTGCATGCTATGAGAGCGACAGAGAGAGAGCGACGCATTCACGGAGCGGGTCTACTGGAACGCGATGTCGGCATTGGAACGCGGTGTCGGTGTTGCAAGCTGCGCTGTGCAACGCGCAGTGTTGGCCGTAAGTCTGAGACGCACGAAAAGAAATTATCATCTACATGAGTGATAACATGAGAAGTTCGCATGCACTTCCGGGAAAAGCTGGGCTACGATCACACAGCTTCGCTGTTTCAAGCGTTGAGCGGCCGAGTGCTAGGTTTTTTATTAGCAATATGTGTGATATTATCGAACCGGGATACAATTTTTGTGGATGATTGTGTACTGTATTGCAAGGGCATCTAATGAGTCATTGTTTTCATTGGCGGCCGACTTGAAGCGAGTATAAAAATGGTGTGTCACTAATAGCATGTTCCTAAACATAAATAATTATGTAGACATTAGCTTCACTAGAAAAATGTAACAAAATCAGATATAAGTATTTGTTAAGTGGCCAGTTGAAATAAAAAATAATTCACCAGTGAAATAATTAGGTCTTATGCTGTCAGATCGAGGATGGCTCTTGGTCATAACATGTTATTACCGTAGTTAGAAATGCAGGGAATGCCCTTCACTTCTTGCAACAAAGTTTAAAACACGTAAGTATTAACGTAAAAGAGTAGCGTAAAAAACAAGTTTTACCAATGTTGGTGTAGGCATGCCCTGCGTTGAATGTGGTTTCTGATGTGCATATCAATGCAGCATTGGGTCAACGTTAAAAAACCCCAGGTGGACTAAATTAATTGGAGTTCCCCACCCCGGCGTGCCTCATAATCAATCATGGTTTTGGCACGTAAAGCACAACAATAATTTTTTGCATAATATTGCTCTAGAAAAAGTCCAATCCGTCGCGACACTGTTCGACCTGGAGATATACAACCGCTTTCTAAGTGTAAGAGGAAAAAATAACTTCACTGGATCGTTTTGCTTGAACAGGGAATCAGGTTACGTCTTAAGCTGCTTTACTCAATCTTTCATAATCATATTGACACGTATACATGTTTATCTTTCACCGGCGACCGCTTTTCAACGTTCAATGTTAAACGAAATCGCTAGGCACACGACGCGCCTGCATGTATCGGAAGTCTCTAGAACGTTATCGATGCTTCTATCCGTTGTCTCTTGTCACCGACGCTCATGTAATCTGATTGTATGAGCGATGCGAATTATCTAGAACTTTTTGGAAGACACGCGGGTACCAAGGATTATTCTGGGACCTTCGATGACTCATGTATAAAACCCGACGCGTTTCGCCGCTGATCAGATTTCGACGTTCGCCGTCTGTGTTCGCCGCTTTCGTTGTGCTTCGAGTGTAGCTTGCTTTTGTGGGCCTGCAAGGGTTCGCCGTCAACGCGCCACGTCCATAGCTTGGCGAGCGGCCACGTGACATCGCCGACTACCTCGCCAGAGCCCAGTGGCAACCACGACGACCCTCACGCTAGCCGTCACCAGGCCGCTGCATCTCGCCGCATCGCCGGCTGTATGCCGGCCCAACCCGGGGCCGATCTCCCAGCCCTTACCCGGGAAACTAAAGGCAGCAACCTATGGAGGTGCGGTTGCTGTACGACGCAATGCTGAAGATACTCCGCCGCCGACGAACTAGATTCGCGAATCACCATGACGAGGTATCAACACAGCGCCTGGCAAGAGCCTTGACGACAACACTTCGACGCCGAAAGTAGACCTACCAACGCGACCTAGCAGCAGCGGAGCAAGCCGACGCAGCCGTGATCCGACTCCACGATTTAACCGTAACGCCACACGATGGTCTACCGATCTAGACGTGCGATTCGATGGTCATAATGTCACCGCTCTCGTCGACACTGGAGCCGACTATTCTGTCTTCAGTGGCCCGTTCGCCGCCAAGTTGACGAAGGTGAAAACGGCCTGGCAAGGACCCGATATCCGGACAGCGGGAGGACACTTAATAACGCCGGCTGGAATCTGCACTACGCGAGTCACGATAAACAACCGCACTTATCCGGCGAGCTTCTTAATCCCGCAGCACGGCTCCAGGGATGTTATCCTAGGATTGGACTTTCTAAACCAACACGGTGCAGTCATCGACTTAAGGTCCAAGTCGATAACGCTTTCAACGAACAATGCGATACCACCGGATACAAACATCAGTTACCATGCCTTGAATATGCTAGAAGAACAAGTCACCGTTCCGCCTCACTCCAGCGTAAGGATTTCCGTCGGTACCGAAGTGCCTGCAGACATGGAGGCCATCATCGAGGGCGATCATCACTGCACGAACGTGAAATTTGCGTTGCTAAGGCATAGCTGAGCTGCGTGAAGGGAAAGCAAGAGTGATGCTCACGAACTTCAGCCACGAATACAAGCACATTAACAAAGGCACCATGGTCGCCTACATCAACGAAATAGTATAAGCCAGCAGTGCTTTCGCCTTCACTGATTCTAGTACACCTGCAACGACGACTGTAGTACCTGAACCAACTTTCGACGTCAATCAGAACCTTCCCAATCATAAGAAAGAACAGCTAAAAGCTCTGCTCCTGCAATACAAGGACTGCTTCTCGTCGTCGTCAAAAGTTCGACAAACCCCTGTCGCCAAGCACCGCATCATAACCGACGAATATATCCGCCCACTCCGTCAGAGCCCGTACCGAGTTCCGGCGCGCGAACGCGAGGCCATAAGGCAACAAGTCGACGAAATGCTACGGGACGACGTCATCCAGCCGTCCAAGAGTCCTTGGGCGTCCCCCGTGGTGTTAGTAAAGAAGAAGGATTTAACGCTACGTTTCTGCGTCGATTATCGTCACCTTAATAAAATCACGAAGAAGGACGTATACCCTCTCCCACGTATGGACGACGCCTTGGATCGACTCTACAACGCAAAGTCTTTCGTCAATGGACCTCAAAACCGGCTACTGGCAAGCCGAAGTCGACGAGAGGGACCGGGAGAAGGCTGCCTTTTTAACACCAGACGGACTGCTCGAGTTCAAGGTCATGCCGTTTGGTCTTTGCTCGGCACCTGCGACTTTCCAACGCGTCATGGATAATGTAATGGCAGGCTTGAAGTGGCAGACTTGCCTCGTCTATTTGGACGACGTCATTGTTTGCCTCAACGTTCGAGGAACACCTCAGGCTCCTTCAAACAGTTCTTCAAGTAATCAATACCTCCAGATTCACGTTAAAGTCAGAAAAGTGCCGCTTCGCATACGAGGAGCTCTTGTTTTTGGGCCACGTCATCAACTAGTCTGGAGTGTGCCCTGACCCACAGAAAACTGCGGCCGTCGCTGTCTTTCCTCCGCTCGCTGACAAGACGGCCATGCGTATATTGCTTGGACTGCGCGCCTATTACAGGCGCTTCATCAACGACTTTTCAGGGATCGCTGAGCCACTGACGTACCTCACGAAGGCCGACGTCGAGTTCAAGTGGGAGACGCCGCAAGTCGAAGCATTTGAAGAACTGAAGCGACGCGTGCAATCGCCGCCAATACTTGCACATTTCGCCGAAAACGCCGATACCGAAGTGCACACCGATGCTACCAGTGTAGGACTCAGCACCGTGCTTGTGCAGAAGACTGAGAGACTATAAAGGGTTGTAAGTTACGCTAGCCGGTCGCTGTCGAAGGCGGAAACAAATTATTCCACAACTGAAAACGAGTGCCTCGCCATCGTCTGGGCTACATCAATGTTTCGCCCCTACCTCTATGGCAGACCCTTCAAAGTTGTGAGCGACCACCACGCCTTGTGTTGGCTAGCTAACTTGAAGGATCCTTCAGGTCACCTTGCACGATGGAGTCTGAGACTTCAAGCATTCGACATCACCGTCGTTTACAAGTCCGAGCGAAAGCACTCTGACGCTGACTGCTTGTCTCGCGCCCCCGTCGAACCGCCGCCACAAGACGACGAGGATGACGACACTTTCTTGGGACCCAACAACAGCGAGCTGACCCGGAACTAAGGAGCCTTGTAGACTGGAAGGCAAGACCGTCCTTGTGCCCAAGGTGTTCAGGCGAGGATCGGCGTCGTTTTTCTTGCAAAACGACATTCTCTTATAGACGAACTTCTAACCTCTTCCAGCGAACTACCTCCTCATGGTACCCTCAGCACTGCGTCCAGAGGTTCTGCAAGCTCTCCATGACAACCCAACGGCTGGACACCTTGGTTCTTTCCGCACGCTCGCGAGGATACAAGAAAAATACTACTGGCCTCGCCTCTCTGCCGACGTCGCCCATTACGTAAGGGCATGCCGAGACTGTCAGCGACGCAAAACACCGTCGTCAAGGCCAGCCAGACTTCTACAGCCGATCGAGCCACCTCGCCGACCGTTGCAGATGATCGGGGATGGACTTACTGGGGCCTTTTCCGACGTCGACGTCCGGGAATAAATGAATCGTCGTAGCTACTGACTACGTCTCGCGCTACGCCGAAACTAAAGCCTTGCCCAAAGGCAGTGCCGCCTAGGTAGCCCGATTCTTCGTTTAGAATACCCTCCTGCGTCCCGGTGCTGCAGAAGTCCTCATGACCGACAGAGGTACGGCCTTTAAGGCAAAACTAACTCAAGCCATCTTGCGATACAGCCACACAAGCCATCGCCGGACCACCACCTACCACACGCAGACGAATGGCCTCACCGAGCGCCTAAATAAGACCATCGTCGACATGCTGGCAATGTACGTCGACGTCGAACACAAGACGTGGGATGCCATCCTTCCGCACGTGACCTTCGCATACAACACGGCCGTGCAAGAAACGACGCACGTGATGCCGTTAAACCTGGTTACGGTAGGGACCCGGAAACGACGTTTGACGCCATGCTACCGGACGTCACCAACGAAGAAAATCTCGACGTTGCCAGCTGTTTGCAGCGTGCCGAAGAAGGTACACAGCTCGCCCGCCATCAAGAACCAGCAGAGGACCGACAGCCGACTCTACAATCTTCGACGACGCTAGGTCGAGTCGACGATACGCCGACGAGGACTTAGCGAGAAACTGTTACGTTGCTATTTCGGACCATATAAGATCATCCGACGTATTTGCGCACTGGACTATGTGGTCATGCCAGACGGCATTTCGCAATCACAGTGGCGCCGGGCACGACCTGAAGTCATCCACGTGGTGCGTCTTAAGCCTTTCTACGCCCGCTGACGAACTTCGGTACTTTCCTATTTTGTTATTGCTTTTTTTTCTGTCTCTCTGTGCGCGTGGTTTTGTTTTGGATTTCGTGTTTGTACCATCGGGACGATGCTTTTTAAGGGGAGGGTATTGACACGTACGGAGGGCATTGACCGGTGACCGCTTTTCACCGCCTAACAAATGTTAAACGTTATCGCTAGGCGCAGGACGCGCCTGCATGTATCGGAGGTTTCTCGAACGTTATCGGTGCTTCTATCCGTTATCTCATGTCACCGACGCTCATGTAACCTGAAAGTATGATCGACGCGAATTATCGAGAACTTTCTGGAAGACATGCGGGTACCAGGGGTTATTCTGGGACATTCGATGACTCATGTATAAAAGCCGACGCGTTTCGCCGCTGATGAGATTTCGACGACCGCCGACTGCTTTCGCCGCTTTCGTTGTGCTTCGAGTGTAGCTTGCTTTTGTGAGCACATGTTCGCCCAATAAAGAATCAGTTTCGTCATACACAGTTTTACGACTGTTTACTTCAGCGTCACTACTACGTGACAGTATGGGAATCTGCTGATCAGACTATCTGAAATAGAGCACTGCACGAGCCGCTTTTTCAGGTCCGGGCCTCGCCCGAGCCCGAAAGTACCATACTTTGGCCGGCCCGGTTCTGTTCGACCTGTTAGCCCTTTTGTCTATACGAAGTTAGCTCGAGTTCTCGATTATTGTAAAGATACTGTCATGTGATCAACGGCCGCCGGGCGGTCTTCAAGCTGCATCAAAGCAGGTTTTTGCCCTGCAAGCCTTCTTGCTGGTTACTTGATAATTTAACTTTGAGAGAAATACACATTTCATTACTAGCCGAACACCCACAGATTATTATGTGAATACTTGGTATGAAAACAAACCATACAATCGACAGTTAGGAAAATAGGGAGGGATCAGGCTGGCAACAACCACCGGGAGTGGCAGAACCCCGGCTTACATTTAGGGATGAAGTTGTAGAAAAGCACATCGGTTGATCACCATGTTCGTGCTTTAAAGTGCGCGGCAACATACTATTGGGAAGGCATAGGTGAACACTACCGTACGCGCCGCAGCCGGCCATTTAATCTCACTTTTGAATCTCATATAGTCATTCGGAAGTACCTACAGTGATGGAACTCGAGGCAATAATTTTGGCGCGAATGTAAATTTAGATACGCTGGTTACTGGCTTTCAGGAATACGATAATACACGGCCACAAGAAACTTTTTTTCCTTAAAGAGAAATTGTTTACCCACAAGGCTAACGCTCATCATATTTTCACAGGGAACATGCCTATTTTATTGCTTTATTCGACTTCATTATAATGATGTCAATTTTTCAATCGACAATTTAGGCATCCTTGTTTAGAATTATATGCAAATTTAGACTCTGTCTAATTGTGTTTCAGTACAGTGCATCTACAACGTAGGCTTTGCTTTTTTTTCTTTGCCAGATTAAAGTATGATCTGCTTGCTTATTCACGTAAATTCGCAGACAACGCACCTAGTGAGTGAGTGAGTGAGTGAAATAACTTTATTGAGGTCCAGAGAAGACGACAACGCACCTAGTGCTACAAAAACATATACAAGGCTGCGAACACGAGGGTCGAGCCACTTAACGAGTGGAAATAGCATTGAAAATTACTGAGGCAATAAAGTGCTCTGCATTTCTATCTTGTTTTTCACATTCTCCTCCCCAATGCTGAGAAATTTTGCAGCATCCGCGTATGCTTAAAGCTTTTGTCTAAGAACAATATACACTTGAAAGTCTCAGTTTAATTAGTTGGGGTAATTGTGAAATAACCTACGGCAGAATATTCAACTCGCTTGAATATATCACGAAGAAAATAATGGAAACCAGTAGTAAGTTGCCCTGTGCCTTAAGACACAAAAAAGTTGCAAATGAATTTCAGAATTTATTTGCTACAATTTTATCGAGGTACTCTGAGTACTTGTTCAAAACTTATTTAATTTTTGTTTTTCCGTTAAAATGATCACGCCGAAAATCTCGATATTTTTGTGCAGCAACAAAGTATTGCAGTCGATTCTGCCTCTAGGCACGTCTTCCGCTCTTGAAGAATGTAACGAGCTCTATCGAAACTCATCTCATTGACTCCCGTTAAGGATAGCTCGGATACCTGAGATAGTGTAATGAATGTTTTTGCAGTGAGTCTCGCTCCAATCCAATAGTTTTCAATTTCTTTAGCGCGACTGCAATGCATATATATTTCTAACTCTTTTTCAGGTTGATTCGAATCTGTGATGGCTAGCAACTCTTGAAGTGTGCCTTTCATCGTATTCCCACCCATCCAAATGTGTTTCCCCTTATCGATAGGCGGCGCCGCTGTGGAAATCATACCGCTACCTCCATCAAACTTCGGGTCATCCGTCACATGCCTGAGCACGATCACCTCTAGGAATTCGAGCTGTTAATAGGCTGGGAACAATGTGGACAAGAGTTCGTTAGTGTCGCGAAGACGAAAGAATTCCTGCAGAACCCATGTTAAGATGACTATTGAAGGCAATGCGATTAGCATTCACACAATCTAGCGAACAAGAAGCGACACACCGTGTTAGCTAAGGCACCTTTATTTAGAATCCGTAGTGTTTCTCCTGATGTTTCAAGTGATTCGGCTATATGCGGCCATACACTGTTTCCCTGATTGACCCGGTTTGTTATGACCATCGCTCGCCAGTGTTACCTCACGATGGTAGAACAAGGACCGCAGGCCGACGGTGCATGCAGTGACGACGATGGAATTATGAGGTACGAATGATGTCGATAGAACGACGAAGGCATGACGACGATGAGATGATTCTGAAGTGATGGCGATAAATAATTGCGACGGAATACAATGCCGTGACGCCGGTGTTCCAACCTCGATTGATTGACAATAATAGCACAATACCAGCGGAATAAGATAGAAATTATGCTGATGGAACATAAGGTGCTATGACGACCAAAGCATATAGTCATTTTTAGCCAACCAGACACGCTTCTGAATAACATACCAGCCTTCTCCCTTTCTTTTCTCCTATTCCTTCCCAAGACGCTTTACAAGCATATCTTCTGCCGTTGAGCTCAGTAAGCCGGTGCTCTAGCTCATTAGGCCACGATCACACGTTTACAAACGTATCTTGCCAACAAGTATATTATTCAAGCCCCAACTTAGGGGAACATTGAGCTTGGGGGATCCTATCGAAATACACGGGAAATCGGCAATAGTTTCTCAGAGCAACCAATGCACCAAATCTGATGAGTTATGTTTCATTTAGAAAAACAAAAGTTTAAGTGTAGTGATTGCAGAAAGGGATATTTTATTATAGGCTGTCTACTTTTTTTACGTAAAATTTTAAAGAACTGCCAAATTTCGAAAAAGAAAACTTGACGTATAGAGCTATGTACCTCAGCAGCTAAAAATGATATCAGCATTCTGTAAACTTCACCTAATAATACATCCAAAGCGGATAGCAATCATATATCATACACCATCCTGAAATATACTACTATGTTGTGAATGTTGCATTTGCAAAACCCTTCCAAACATTAAAACAAATTCACGTAAGTTTTAAGGTATAGCAAAAAAATTGTTCGCTTTTAATGCTCCAACGGGTGCAGTTTATAGAAATGTCATATTTGGTTTCAATGGCTAAGTTGCGGATTTGTAAACTTCATGCTTCTATTTTTTTCTAAATTTACGAACATCGTGCGATTTTTTGAAAACATTACACTATCTAAACGAAAATTCTATTTGCTCTAGTCTCTGCAATTTAACTTTCCCTCTTCAATGCAACACATTTCATTCAAATCGGTTCAGCGGTTTTCTCATAAAAGCATTCCTGCATTTTACATGTATTTGAGTATCCGGCATCGAAGATAGGCCCGAGCTAAAGCTTCGTCTTAAACAATGGATCACGCCAGTTCTATAGAAAACCCATGAAACAGAACCCTGACGTATACGCAAGACCGTGGCCACAGTGGTGCACAAATAAAGTCTGCTCAAGGAAAAAAATATATATTCAACGGAAGCTTCGCGGGAGCCGTTATCTCTGCCAGACATCTCTCCAGAATGCGGACGAGCTTTCTGGCCAGGTGTCTAGCAAAACCGTCGATTCATTGTCAGTAGAGCAAGTAGCTGGCCGTCTTCGAGATAACGCTGATACACAAGCGTGCTCGTTTCCCAGCACCGAGGTGAAGCGACAGCTTCAGGGTGTGTTTCTTTTTATTGCGCTTTCTTTATTTCTGCGTCATAGCATGCGTCATAGCGGGAATTTCAAATTCTTTAAGGTCGATACGCCACGTGGTGGCGAAAAAAGGAAACTGTACGAAATGTCCCTAATTCCTGGTATTGATAACCAAGTATGTTGTACCCAAGGTAGGATAGCCACACACGATTTACCCTTCCCGCCAGGGAGAATGGAAATAAATGGAGGAGAGTAGAAGACAGGAAAGACCATCATGAGAGAGAGAGCGTCGGATTGTTCATGGTTTGCCCCCCCCTCCCCCCCTCCCACTCCAGAAATAGTACGCCACTGGCCTGGACGTCCCGACGTGGGAGACCTTTTCCCGGGTCATCAATCGGCAGGACACTTAAAAAAAGTTTTATTGCGATAGCAATTATATGGACACTCAAAAGAAGATTTCTGCCGTCGGCATCGCCGTCGCCGTCGCCGTCGCCGTGAGGTTCCGTATGACGTCAATGAAGATGAAATCGTCGCCGCGCGCCGAACGCTGTATGTGCGAGTGAAAGGGCGCGAGGGACGCGCGCTTTCACTGGGAGTGAACGCACGGCGGAGAAGAAACGCGCGTTCTGCTCTGTGCTCCCTTAAGGGCTGCAGAAGTAGGCGTCTCTTTCCTCCTCTACAATCACCATATATGTAGGGCAAACGTGCCTTCTTCCGACGCACGAAAGGCCGTGGGGGGGAGGGGGAGGGAAGGGAGGCGACGTTTAGCTGCGGCACCAAGTGCCTATTTATATCAGAGGCTCCGGCAACAGTCACCAACGCCGCACGCATTTTGAGCGAACGCGGGCAAAACGCCGACGGCGTCGACAACAGTTCTGCGTGTTGCCGGTGCTGCTGCATGTCCAAGTTTATACAGCTGATAAAGCTGCTATCATTACTCCATATAGCTCTCTTCAAATTTGCTATCGCAATTGATGCTTCACCTTTCAGGTGAAACTGCGACATTTTTTTACCAACCAACCAACTGAGGCGCGGAACTGGTCTAAAATCTGGCACCTTCGTCGTATGCTGCGGCCCGTCCGCGGAAGCCAAGGAGAAAAAGTCGCAGGCCTGCGCGCCACACGCAGCACAGTCACAGCGTAAGCTGGTGGAGCGGCTCAAGAGTAGCTCCAATTTGGGCACCATGCACAACAGGATCTTGGCGGCAGTCTGTTCGCCTCGTTTTGACGAGAACGATCTCAACTGTCCGCCCGGCGTCGACAGCGAGCTGCGGCTTGTAATGCTCTCTGCACAGCAGTCTGCTGAGCCCGATCAAGCCTTACAACTGCATCTTACATGTCGGGCGCACCGCGTTTGCAGGCACCTTAACTAGATGGGGCCACCATACTGGCGGAGGCTCGAGTCGTCTCCCCCTGCGTGCTAGCCTTATAGGGTATTTTGCGCGGCCCGATAGCAAGCGCTTGCGTGGCTCAGTGATAGAGTATCCGGGTCCCACGATGCGGGCTCGGGTTCGATCCCGACAGGAATCGGCTACTTTTTCCGCGTTTCCCGCGATAGCGGTAACGGCGGACGCCGCCGGCGGCGGCATCATCGCGACCCGAAACGGCTATTGGAATGAGCCCATACAGCTTACGCTGTAAAAGGGTGGTGCAGCCGGCGCGTGAGTGGAATCGAGGAGGAAAGCGACGCGGGGAGGAGAATGTCGCTACTTTGAAATTATCTAGGGGTGTTCTACGCATTCTGCGCCCGCTGATGAAGTTTGATATTTTGGTCCTGTGCTTTTTTTTCTTTGATCTAGCGTTTGTAGCATCGGAACTATGCTTTTGAAGAGGGGGCATAGACACGTCCTTTTCTCGGAGACTGCATTTCACCCGCTAAGAACTTAGTTATCGCTCAGCGCAAGACGCACCTGCATGATTCGAACGTACTTGAGTGTTATCGTTGATTATATATCTAGTGTATGTTCTCGCCGAACCTTGTGTACGATTGTATGCGCGACACGAATTGTGTAGTACTTTCTGAAAGGTACGCGAGCACCAGCGATTACGCTGGAACCTTCGATGAGTGATGTATAACAGCCGACGCGCTTCGCCGACTGTGTTTGGTGTACGTAACTTGTCTTCTGGCCACATTTTCGCCCATTAAAGAGTTAGTTCCGCGATTCGCAGTTCTTGCTACTGTGTTTTTCAGTGTCACTGCAACAGGACACTATCATGTATTCTCATTCAATCTTCAATCAAATAAAAAAAAAGAAACCGAGTACACGCGTGAGGCCGCCGCTTCGAAACAGGAAGCGCACTGGCCGGAAAAAAAACTATTGTGGCATTGCGTCAGGACCATCGCCATCAGCGTGTTAAGGGCGGTATAGCGATTTAGTTACAGTTCAGTTAGAGTGCTCTAGTTCAGTGTACTTGGGTAAACCAACCGCACCTAGCTCTTTTTCTTTTACAAATGAATGCCTCTCGTGCACAAATGCAACATAATGCGAGCCGTCTGTAGCGGCAGGGGGTCGGGCGCCAAGGACGTCTGGCAACAATGCCGCGCTAAAAAAACTGTCGACCCTTTTCGCGGCGATCCTGTGGGCGCTGCCATGTTTGTTCACGTGGTGACGCGTCCATTGCTTGCCTCAACTGCCTCCGTTGCCTCCTTGTTTACAATGGAAGTGCATGATGCCAGCGCGGCTTAGAAAACCTCTGTTCTGTTTTGGGAGATATCGTAGACGATGAATGGGTGAACTACACGAAGCTTTGATCACAGCTTCAGAGGACATGCAAAAGCGCTTTCGGAGCCGATTAAGCTATGTCCAAACGGCGCAAGCAGCGTATATTGTGCTTGTTCTGAAAGCGGGGCTAAATATGTATTCCAAGTTATCCAAACATTCCGCTCATGAATTGAATCAGGATTAGTGTGTTTTGCTCTTTGTACTTTATTTGGCAAATATGTTGAAGCAGCGGCTTGACAGTTTCCGACTAAGTTCCTCGGTGCGGCCACTATCTGATTATTTTCTGCCTAATCGCTCGCGGGTGTGCTCAGTTCCGGTAGATTTGGTCTTGCTGCGCGCAAGGCTTGAAACGTAGCTGTTCTGCACATTTCAATACCTTGTAGGAAATGCGTATTATCGCGAGTAACTCGCTTATTCTTGTGGATTGCCACGAAACACTTAGCTTCGACCACTCGTGCGCTATAACTGTAGTACCCTCACTTATTGTCCGTATATAGTGCGCATAATTCAAGTGTGCGCCCATTCACTTATTCTTGATACGTTGGCGATAGAGTGGGCGTAAGTTTTCCTGCCATTTGGGATAGATGTGTATAGATAACGTGCGCGAAACTTACTATGACAGGAAGGGGCGCTACTTCCTTTGTCATTGTTTAACGAGTGGTACTCACTCTTGCCGACGTTCTGGGGCTGAAGCCCTTCCTATGAAGGTCAGCGATACAATGCTGGCGGATGAGCAGCGGTGCTATGCAGGATGTCCCGAGTTTCTCGTTCGCACGAGTTTTACCCGAGTTTGCTGGATGGCAGTTAGTGAACGGAGATAGCAAGGAACGTGCAATAACAGCAGGCAAAACGAAATGTCGAGATAAAGCCGCGTATGACAACATGAGCGCACCCTGCGCAGCACAGTGCTTCCGCGCTTCAAGCGCAGAGGACTGCGCAATAAAACACGCCAGCGCCGCGTATTGTTATCAACGCATTATCGCAATTTACCAGTACCGCGACTGTCCCGTTGTCTATCTGCACACTTGCCGTGAGCCGCTTACCACGCCTTTCTCGGGCGCGTTAAGGGCGTGCCTCATCTTTCAGGTATTATCTTTATATCCTCCGTCGAATGCGAACAGGGCACATGCGGTGCAATCTTGCACCTACACTTTCCCTCTATCGAATACATTGAAATACAACAAATAAGATAACGAACATTTTTTATGTATCGGTTTTTCGTTTTGAATGCAATAAATTTGTGGTGACAAACGGACATCGAGTGAATTAATAAATTTCGCACTTTTTTGCCGCGAGTGGCGACAGTGAGGCGAAAGCTTACAAGCGGATACATTCTAGAGGGTTGCACGCAAGGGGGAGTTCATACGGTGAGCCGTCACCATGGGCGCTGCAGTGCTATTCTCGATAAAATCGATGCGATAATGACGAATAAAGTCAGTCATGACAATGATCTGTCCATTCCCTGTCTATTAGGGGAATGGCAACGCAGCGCTACCGCAGGGCTGTTCACTGCAGATGCTTTCACTGAGGCGGCTACTAAGGCCACCCCTTTACCAACTGAAAACGACACTCCAGCCATAGAGACGGGGGCAACGGCTGTCCCTGCAAATTGCTGTGCGGTATTGTAGGGTCCGTAGTGACGCAGCACAGTGAAAATGCTCCAGTTTATCTGTGTGCGCGAAGTCTCCGCGATGCATTGCGAAGACGAGCGTGCTGCCCAGCGACACAATTCATCGCTTGTCACCGCTTGCCCAGTGAAGGTGCCTCCGTGCGCATGTACGCAGAATTTGATTGTGTTGTTCACTCCAATGTACTTGCCGATTGCCTATGCTGCTGAGCTAACAGCGATCGCAGATGGAAATGGTAACGACAGCGCAGCAAGCGCATTTTGGCGGGTGAGGGCTCTTTTGTGCAGTTAAGAAATGAGACTTCGAACGCAGGAAGGTGTTGCAATTGTTTAGTGTGCCGTGCTTGTGATGAAGAAATGCCATCGCACTGGGTGTGTTTGCGCTGACCGCTGACCGTGTTTGCGACGCTGCGGCTCCGATACATCACTGATGACAGAGCAGCCATCTCAAATGACAGCTGCGATGCGTTGTCGTTGGAAAACACTACGCACAGCTCAGGATCGTCGTCCACCGCGGCGCATCGACGCCTTGCAAGCAGCTACAGTGACCTGCCGATAATGATTTGCTGTGCGCTACGTCGCCACAATGCAGGCAATGAACCGTGTTGTGGGCCCATCACAGCCCAAGAAGACATATGCATAAGCCAGCGAAAGTCGAGGCTTTTTTTTATACTGGTGCTCAGTACAGCACCGATGATAGTGCGTTGTGCGTGTTTTATTATTATTATTATTTAAGACTGTTAATGCCTCTCTGTTCCGCACCACGCCGTTGTTGCCGAAAAATAAGTTGGGCGTGGCCCAACCGTGGTGGGCGCGCACAAGAGTTACATGCCTCGCGCGGGGCGTGACGTATAGTTTTGATTGACAGGCGAACTCGTGCCAAACTCGTACATCGCGAAACCCCCCTCGAGTTGAACTCGTGAACATGGCGGCGGCAGCAGCAGCCTGTGTCATCGCATCCAATGGTAGTAAGCGGCAATATGACCATCTGGACCCGTTCACCTACATGACCGACGCAGAGTTTCACGTCATTTTTGTCTTTCCAAAACGTGAGTGCGCTGGCTGTGTGACGAGTTAAGCGAAGGCCGTCGTCTGCGGAGACGGCGTGGCGGACAAATTATGCTTTCCGAGCACAGAGTGGTGTGACTAGGCTGCGGAGGAAAGGTTCATGCGATCGCTTCGGCTTTCTCCTGTTTCAAACGCTGCTCGTCCACCTCGCCCCAGCCTCAGGCCAGGTCCAACGTCGTCATCGGAGTACTGGGGCACCTAGCTGTGAGCACCTGGGGTTCAACCCGGACCAACCAACCTGCGCAGGCGAAGTGGTCACATTATATTGGAAGGCTCAGAATGGACGTCGGGCTGCTTTCCGGTGCAACAGCTGCTGAAATTAGTTTTCGCAGTTACACGGTACCGTTGCACTGCACGGGCAGAGAGGCGTAGGAAGTTACTTCGCCAACACCGACCGCCTCGGCCGTCCGAACGACCACCTCTGCAGGCTACAAATGATTTGGCTCACGTACAGCGTGAGCCAAAGTGTAGACATATGGCTGTTGAAGGAGATGACCGGCGACTTGTTTCCTCTATCGGAGCACGCCATCGCCTACTGAAGGAACTACTCCCGCAAGTTCACTAGAGACGAGCTGCTGGCGCGACCTCCACTCGGTGGCCCCGGGTAGACAGCGGCGCAAATTGACGAGTGCCTTCTTCGCGTCGAGCAAAAGTACAATCGAGGCCGCCTAATGACGGGTGACAACGTTCCGGCGAGCCGCCAAAATTACGGCGGTGTTAAAGATGGAGGCCCATGGGTTTTCGGCATCTTCTGAGTGACCAGAGAGGTGCTGCGACTTTAAAGGTCGACCAGCGAACGGCGGCGACTCTACGCGCCATTATTGCAGCCAATGTTCAACGGGGGACCATTATTTATAGTGACGAATTGGCCGCATACAAATATATCCCAAATTTAGTGGATGCTAACGGGGCTATACCTAAATCTGCATTGGGATATAGTCAAGCACAGCGTGAACTTTGTGGACTCCATCACGGGCGTTGACACGCAAAAAATAGGAAGTTATTGTCAAAAAGTGAAGCGCCACCTCGTCAGCGATGGGTACAGGGTAACTGCACCGATGCTGGAGTCCCACCTGGGATGGATGTGGTGGCACTGAACGGCCACGTGGGCTGCAAAGACCATTTCTTGCGTTTGCTAGAAATCACGGATTGCTCGGGCTACCCAGTATAAAGAGTCTTTCCTGCGTTGTTAGAAGCCATCGCTCGACGCTTGCCACTATGAGGGTGCATCTCAAGGTAAAAGAAAATAAAGCGTAGTTTCCTGACGCTTAATTTTATGAGTGCTTTCCGGCATTCCTGAGTGCTTACACGGTAAGCGCACGGCAAAGCACTTAGGCGCTAGCCCACGTTCACTTCGTCTCGCAGCTGGGGCAGCTGGGGTGCCTCGCGCGCATCGATGCACCCTCCTCGCAGCCTTTCTTTAGCGCGAGGAACGAGCGATCTGTTAAAAGCCCAGTGTGTAAACCAGGCGCACACCAATCTGTGCTCGGAAATGGGAGCGCAAGCACGTAGCCAGCGGCACCAATCCAAACCAGATAAAAGAGAAAGAGCAATGAGCGACATGTTAAAAGCCCAGTGACAAAACCAAGCGCACACCAATCGCTGCTCGGAAATGCTAGCGCAAGTACGTAGCGAGCCGCGCCAATCGAATCCAGAGAATAAAAAAGAGGAGGACGAGCGTCCCCTCGTGGTATAACGCGAAACGTATTATACTACAAATTAGTCTAATACACATTCAGTGTACATCTTTTAAAATTTTAAATGCTTATAACCTACATTATAGTGACTAATATTATTGTACTAAATACATTTATTTTATAACTTGCTTGTGCCTGTAATGCACTCGGTGGAACAACAAACAAGTGAAAGAGGCACGACCATGCACCGACCGTATGATCGCGTGAGCCCCAGTTTGTCGACCGCCCATACGGCAGCGCCCAAGTGTTGATAGCCACCCAGAGTGAATCTAGATAAACCATTGATGGAGCCGTGCCGACGGACAAACTTTGTCTTGTTACCATTTGTTCCTTCATCTTGGGGCGTCGCCAGAGCTCGTGAAGATACCGAGTTTCGGCAAACTCGGCGCATCCTGCATAGCACCCCTGCTCTGCGAATCCTAGATAATTTCCAGCGGCCGTGAACATGAACATGATCTACCCTAACCACGCATCACTTGGCCGAGTCTCAAAGCGTAACCACGCAAAACTTAGCCGAGTCTCGAAGAATAAGCACGCAGAAACTTAGCCGAACCAAGGATAAGCTAGGTGTTGCCGCAAGCTTCGCTGCCCCATTTTTAAAGACGAGGAGAATGTGTGACCACTTCCGATTTATTAGCCAGAACTTCTTTAAGTGTACCTTTGATTATTATTTTCCGGATACAGCTTACGTCACTGCATCGAGATACAGAAAACTTTGCCTACGAAATGATTTAAGCAAGTTATCCCTGATACCATCTCTCGCCTTTCAGCATCTCGGTTCTTGCTGGAAAAAAAAACAGTGGTGTCATTCGCGGCAATTGGAAATTACATATACAAAATTGGGCTGTCGCATGCCGCAATTGAATTTTTATTTAGATATAGAGCTGGTGCGACGACGGCCCCTTCATGTCACAATTGCAAGAAAATTTAATCAATAGACCAATACTTTTTGTCATGCGGACGATATTCAAACCAGAGAAAGATATTACTCGAGGCTCCACTCTGCAAAATTGAAGTAATCTTAAGTACACCAGTAATATTGTTACGCGAAGGACGAGTCAGTAAGACGGGCAACTATTTACAGGTCAACAGTGGTAGCAGCGCTGACCGGTTAGATTCACTGCGCGAGCCCAGCTCCTTCTTCCTCTCTTTTCTCGAGTGATGGCACCCGCGCGCCTCGTTCAAACAACCAAATACCACACGCGTGTAGCAATATAATCATTTGTGGCCTCGACACCAGGCGATAGCCACAGAGACGTTTGTTGCGCAGTATTTGATTTTTAAACTGAAGCAATACACTGCTAATTACTGTAACTTTACTCTACGTAGCTATTAGACAAGCATTCGTTTCAATGAAATTGGTTTCTCCAAACTCTTATTTATTTATTTATTTATTTATTTATTTATTTATTTATTTATTATTTGTTTATTTATTCAAAATACCTTACAGGCCCATTGAAGGGCATTGAGTAAGGGGGGCAACAGTAATTACAAGTTAAAAAAAGATTAAAAAAATACAGACGAAAGAAAAGGCAACAATACAAATATTCCATAAAGCAAAGCACAACATCTTTATACAATATTAATACGCCACGAATTCAAGTTATCACGGAATGTTTCGCGATTAGAGATGGATGCAATGTGATCCGGAAGACTATTCCAATGTGCAATAGCTCGAGGTAATGATGATGAGTTAAATGCCTTCGTTAGACCATGAATGCGTGCAAAACTAAGTGCATTGTGAATGCGTCGAGATGTGCGCGTAGGTGCATGAAGCGGCAAACAGTGAAATGTATTACTATAAATGTACCTGTGAAAAAGACATAAAAGAGCGATGACACGGCGATCTTCCAATGACTGAAATGTAAGGTCTCTTTATTAACATTGTATTTACTCTCTCCTTTATTGTAACCTCTTTTAGAACTTACTGTTGAGTTAGTGTGACTTCTGGCTCGCATACTAGCCTGTTTATTCCAATATCTCCAAAAGCTTTACATTTTAATTCACGTTTCTGGTTTTCAAGACAGGCTTTTCCTGAGCTACCGCCTGCCGCCCGATCCGGGGACATAACACACCTTTAGTGGGTACCAACCTTGACACAGGTTAATCATCATCACCATCATCATCTTCAGCTGGCGCGTTCAGCGTGCGCACGCAGTCACCAGCTGTAAAGAAGAAGCGAATGAACCCGCCGCAACAAGAACACGAGTCATATGTTGGAAGTTACACCAAACTACGCTGTCGCCTCCCGCAATTGAATTTTATTTACATAGAGCTGGTCTCACGATATCCACTCTATGTCACAACTGTAAGGAAATTGAATCAATAGAACACTACTTTTTATCATGCAGACGATATTCGCACCACAGAAAGTTATTACTGCAAGCTCCACTCTACAAAATAAGATTAGGTTTAAACATACCAGTATTGTTATCATTTGGCGCCTCAGCACTATAGGCTATAGTCACAGAGACGTGTGTTGCGCAGTATTTAATTTTTTAAACTGAAACAAAACGATTACCCTGCTAATTATTGTATTTGTATCCTACACATCAGATGCATTCATATCACCTAAATTGATTTCTCCAAATGGTTTTGGTAATATTACCTCCCCCTGGTTGTAACAGCTCTTCACTTTCACCTTTTCAGTTAGTCTGACTGCTCGCTCGAATGGTAATCTAGTTATTGCGACATCTGCCTTTTTTTTTCTTTTACTTGGCGTTTCTTGTTTTCTTGTTTTCAAATATGAATTTTCTTTAGCATTTCTACTGCCACCCGATTCTTGGCCTATCCCCCTTGTGGGTGCGAGCCATGACAGAGGTACATCATCATCATCATCATCATCATCATCATCATCATCATCATCATCATCATCATCATCATCATATTTATCATCAACAACATGTTTTGAGGCAACAACAACAACAACACTGCCGTTCGAGTCCTCGATGCAATTTCATCCGACGTGAAAAGCGGGAACGCCTGCTTATTTAAATGTTTTCGGTCGGATTTTTGTGGTTCCTGTGGCCAAGCTGTGCATCATTCGACGCAGTATCTTCTGGGGATCACGTCGATACCGGACCTTTTTCCGTGAGTGGTCGTTTTGCAAAATTATTGGACTTTTCGTGTGGACCACGCCGACGAGGCGCGGGTAGGCTTAGGCCTACCTCAGCGAAGAGGGGCCACATGCGCGAAGTAGAGATGGTGGAGGAAGAGGAAATCTCTCGCGAAGAAGCGAATCGCCCTGGTTGGAGGACAGCGCTGGGCAGGAACAAGAAAGCTCGTGTAGAAACGCCACGCATCGCACGTGGGCTCGAAGGGAGGCCGCCGCACGGCAGCCCCGGAAGGTGTGGTGAAGCGCCTCGCAGCCGCATCGAGGCTCCCCCGGCTACCGAGGGACCACATACGAATTATCGTCAGGCAGAGGGACGGACTTGACATCAGAAAAACAAGTCCAATTAGGCTCGCACAAGCTGTTGCCATGGCGGCTGCTCTAGCCCCAGCAGAGACCGAGGTTGACATCGTTTGCCCTAACGTTGCCCAGAACATTCTCGTCGTTTCCACTCCGGCGAAGAAGAATGCAAACGCCTACGCAGGGATCCAACAGATTCGACTAAGCGAAGGATCATAAAAGGTGGCGGGATATATGGCGGCCCCCGATAACACCTGTAAAGGAGTCATACGAGGCGTGGACACCGACATCAGCGAGGCCCAGCTCCAAACGATGATTGTCAACCAGCGAAATCCAAAGGCCCTAGAAGCCAAGAGGATCAAGAACACCACTACGGTTGTAATGCTTTTCGACGGCATGAAAGTGCCAAACTCCGTCATGTGCGGCGTCAGCTTGCTACGCTGCACGCTCTACAAGCCCCAAACCGACGTGTGTTACGCGTGTGGAGGCCTGGCCACAGGGACGATGTTTGCCTCAACCGAAACAAGAGGGTGTGCAGAGGCTGCGGACTCGCCTCCCCACCCGAAGATCACCAGTGCTCACCGAAATGTGCCCTTTGCGGAGGACCACATCCCATGGCAGACAGAACGTGTAAAGAACGCTTTCAAGTACCTGACGTCGTGCGACGGAGAAGATGGCGCCGAAAGCGCGCCAAAAAGACTCAGCAACAGCTGGCCCAGGATTGCCGGCCACGTGATTACAGCATGGCAAGTGGTCCCAGGTGGGGGCGGTCCGTCACGCCAGCTAGCCGCCGGCGCAGATCTCGCTCTTGCTCCAGAGTCGCTCTCAATCACGGGTGCGGATCCAGGAAAAGCCTACCTGGGTGGATCCTGCCAAGCCGAAGCCAGCGGTGCCGCCACCAAAGGTAACGCAGGTAGCATTGCCTGAGCATAGGGAAGACCCCAGGGTAGCTACGTTGATCCAAGAGAATGCTCGCCTGATGGCCGAGCTTCAACAGATGAGGGCTGACTTTGAGTCGTTCCGCAAATCTTACTCCTCGCAGGGCGAGAGACAGCAGATGCCCCCAACAGGGGAGGCACAGGCGCGCTCGGGTAAACGTAGGGCCTTGTCCCCGCAAGGGGAGTGGGACACTATGGAGACCGAGTCCACCAGTAAGGCACTGGAAAGCATGCAGCAATCGATTAAACAGCTTGCTGATAGCATGACTACCCTACTTAAACGAGTCTCGTCTCTAGAAAGTACACAGGCAGCGCTAGCTACGGCACGCTCGCCTCCAAAAGGCCCGAGCATTGCGCAGTCGCCTGCAGGCGCGGTAGCAGTGAACCCCACAAGGGAGTGGCTAATGGAGAACAGTATTCATGGCGGGCAACGCTAATCAGCTGGTCGTGTGGCAGTGAAACTGCGTTAGTTCCTAAAGGCGTACGGCTCCGCTGCAGCAGTTTGTCGCTTCTCAGGCGGTCAAACCGCACGTAATTAGATTGCAGGAAACTCTCGGTGATGCGCTAACCTTCCCGGGCTATCGAGTCGTCTCGGTCCGCGAGGAGGGGAAGCGCGGTTTGGCAACCTTGGTCGCAAGAAAATGATCCTTTCAGGAACACATATTACAACTGGGCAAAACCAGGGCGGAGGTGATTATGGTCGAAATCATCCCTAACAGCTGGCTCAAAAACAGCGTTTTCATCCTGAATGTCTACAGATCGCCGTCGGACAACCGGCAGGCGTCCTCGCCTGCCGGTTGAGGAGCTATCCTCGTTAACAACTATCCTCGTTACCGGGGGGACTGGTTGAGGAGCTGGACGCGCTTTTCACCGAACCCGACATTCGGGAGATCCTCCATGAGCTCAACGGGCGCTCTGCACCGGACCCGGATTGGATCTCGAATAAGCTCTTACGTAACTTGGACGGTAAATACATCGAGAAGCTCACTGAGGAAGTCAATAAAATGTGGGAGACGGGGCTGGTCCCCGAATCCTGGAAGACGGCCTCGGTTGTGCTTATCCCAAAGCCAGGTAAACCTCTAGCGTCAGAGAACATTTGGCCCATCTCGCTTACGTCCTGCGTTGGCAAGGTGGCCGAACATGTGATTAACAATAGGGTATCCCGGTACATAGAATGCAGAGAGCTATTTCCACACAATATGCTAGGATTTAGACCTGCACTATCCACACAGGATGTCGTGCTCCTTATCAAGAGAAAGATTATTGA